>NC_090265.1:566505274-567105274 GCF_040414725.1 Anabrus simplex | reverse complement strand
GAGCTTAACAAACGTTTTTCACTGCCTAAAATAATTAATAAATAAATGTGTACATGACCGATATCAACTCAGCCCCGACTGTTTGTTTTCAAAGTTTTGGGTAAAAGTGACGTCTAACGTTAAAGTATTGATGATACTTGAAATTACGTTTAGAGTAAAAAGCGAAAAGGCTAAAGAGCACTCTAGCCTTAAAGGGGTAACGGACATTAAAGTCTAAAAGGCTAAAGGGCTAATGGGCACTATAGGACTAGAAGGCAAAGGACTAAAAAGCTAACGATCACAAAGGTCTAAAGGGCATTATAGGACTAAAGGACAAAGGGCTAATAGGCTGACGGGCACAATAGGACTAAGGGGAAAAGGGCTAACGGCCAAAGGGAAAAAGGGCACTAAAGAACATTAATGGGATAAAGGGCACTAAAGGGCTAAACTGTTAAAGGATGTTAAAGTCAGAAACACTAAATTTCTGATTTTAACTTTAGAGCTTACCACTTGAATCTACGACAACAGGTGATTAAACACAAGACCTTTCCACATACTTGTGCGCTGGCAACGCCATAGAAAACGCCGTGAAATGGAACTGAGGACTTGCAGCCCATTTGCGACGTTAGCAACACAAGGTGTTAAATCCATTTGACCAATCCAGGGTGGAGGAGCTGTGAGGTCGCAGTATAACAGGTAAGTTTGTACAGACCTTTTTTTAGCCTGAGAGAAAGACAGATCAGCTTATTTGTACATAAACGTTCATGATGATTTAATGGCGATCATGTAAATGCGTTTATGACTAATGCTAGTGTTTTCTGTGTTATTAGCTTTGAAATGGTTGTGCATGGTTACGAGGGTATTGGTTTTAAATTAGGTTTGTTGTATAATCATGTAAAGTAGTGTTATTCTTATTTGGAATTGATTTGTGAAAACTTGAGAAGGTAAGATCATTGAAAACTAAAGGACGGAGGGGCCTTAAGTATCGAATGTGGAGACTCTTACGGTGAGAGAGGATGGTTGCCAGTTGTACTTCCTCTTAAAACAATAATCACCACCACCACCTCTCACTGCGAGGAATAGACGACCTAAGGAATAGGAACCGCGTGTTATGTTAATGTGCACGAGCCTTTCAGATATGCAGAGCAAGCTGAGGATATTAACTCTCAGCGTTGCATTAGGAAGAGTTTTCGAAATAATGCCGGCAAGTTAACACATGGCTTTAAACGTGGCATGAATCTGGGTCCGCTGCATGGAGAAAGGAGATTTACTGAGTATATTCCAGATGGGCTGAGATGAGGCCAAGCATGTAGGCCCATCCGATATTAATTGCGAGCCTGAGGAAAATAATTCCAGACCTGAGAGCTGTGTTATTATGTGTTATTGAGAGGCCAATAGCGCCCGCAATGTGATGTTCTCTAGCGAAGGGATGAGAGCCGGCCGAGCTGAGCACTGCCTTGTACTGTCGGGCAGAAAGGGGACCCATTAGCCACCTGACGATTATCAAAAGTGAAAGAAATTTGGCCGTGTAACTATGTGCATCTGCAGACAGGTGAATGTTATTGTTTGGAACAACGAGAGGAAGACGGCCTTTCCATTCTCCCAGTATATGTGAGGTCAGTGAACGTCGGCGTAGGAGATGACCTGGTGATGCGATTACGTCACCAATCCCTCCAGACCAGTGTGTATTTTGTGTATTTATTTCAGATCCAGTGGAATATTTGTGTTTTGTTTATTGATGTTGGTTACTGCATTGTATCTTAATGTTCGTGTTTGTCATTTCATTGTAAACTGCTAAGGGGAGAGCTCGTATGTTCTTTAGGGGATGAGAGGTTCAGTCCAAATCTTTGATTATGAGATAAGGCTCATACTACCTTCACTGTCCTTTTCAGGGTATCAGAAAGTTCTAAACCAAGCATTATTGCGGATTATGTGTCCCATATTAATTGGGAATATTTTTAATCTTAATTTCCTTTTATATGCGAAGATTTCTGTGGCTTATCTCATGTATGAGGACGTTTAAGTATGACGCAGATAGTCGAGTCTGTTCAAGCTTATCTAAATGTTCAGTGCAGCGTTTGTAGGAGTGCGTTACTGTACCATGGCCGATTCGAAGACGATATAAAATAGCTCTGCTTCCCTCCGAGAAATCCGAATGGAAGTCCTCCATACCTTCGTTGTTCCTTTTATCGCTCTCAGCTCATTTGCGGGTGGGCGGGGGGGGGGGTGACCTGCCACTCCATCTCCCAATGGGACATAACCAGCTGTCTTAGCTGAGAACAAATATCGCTGGCTGGAACCTTGTAAGGCAACGGGGGCAATGTGACAGCCTCCTCGGCAGCCGTATCAGCTAAATTGTTTCCCGCTACACCCAAGTGACTTGGGAGCCACGTGAACGTGATTCTGGACCTAGCACTCTAACACCCGGCCAGCAGGTCCTAGATTCGCTGCATCAGAGGGCGCCAAGATAAATTTACATCAATATATCGAGCTCAAGGAGTCCGTTCACAACAGAAATGGCTGGCGCTCATTGGACAGCGCGTACCGCAGAGCTTCGAATATAGCATAGTGCTCCGCTGTGTACACACTACAGGTGACTGCTTAATTTATTAAGAGAACTTAATTGCCATAAATTCAATATAAGTAGATTTAGATGCTCGTGAAATAACCTTCTTCAGGACAATCTGGCAGTGTCATAGTGCATCTCTCTTACTTGGAAATAATGCATTGAATTCGCGGCTCGTCCAAGGATTTAAGTCTTGAATTCGTGGTTGGAATGGGGTTCAGTCTTAGGCTTATAGGACAATCTCAGGAGCTGCTGCTGTGAGAAGTGACGGTTGATTATGATAATGAGGCTTGTGTTTAAAGGGGCCTAGCATCTAGGCCATCGGCCCCTAATGTTACGAAATGAGACGAAATGTAATGACAATATAAAAGTCCAAAATTCATCCACTCTCCAGAATTCAAAACGTGATGATGAAGAATGAATGGATGAATATGTATTTAAAATCAACGGATCCACCTCAAAGTATTGAAAGTTAAAAATAATTCGAAAATTAAGCCACTGACTAGAATTAAAAAAGAGACGATGAACAATGATTATGAACTTAAAACAATCAGGGATTCAACCCGCAATGCCTCACCTGCCCAGAAAATATCTTAAAACAATAGTATATACTGACCAAGGGGCTGCTTCCATAGCACAATCCTGAAGTGATAATGCTTGTTATCTAAAGGGGTGCAAAATCCAGGTCATCGACCCCTCATAATGGTACTTATCGCTAGGAAAGTAAGAATCATGGTATTTCTCATGCGTTCCACACATTGTGGTACTACTCACAGGGTAATACGCACAGGTAACACAGACCTATGGTGTTTCTCTACGCCACCAATCATAGGCAACACAAACCCATGGTGTTCGTCACATAGGTGTACTAATCACGGGCGCCGGTATTCCCGTGGTGTGCCTCACATAGTGGGTACTAATCACAGGCAACCCAGACCCACGGTGTCGCTCATATAGTGGTACTAATCACAAGCAACCCCCAGATCCGTGGTATTTCTCACAGTGGTACTAATCACAGACAACGTCAGGCCGTGGTGTTCCGCATATAGTGGTACTAATCTCGGGTACTGTAATACCCATACTGACTCACCCTCTGTTGTTACTAATCACAAACCTATTGTGTACCTAACATAGTGGTACTACTCGCAAGTAAAGGCAACTCATGGTGTTCCTTGCCTGATGGTACTAATTACAAGTAGTCTCATGGTTCTGATTCAATCATCACTTGGCCTCCCATTTTGGTCACCTCTTGCGACAGGCAGCGGATACCGTAGGTATATTCTTCGTTTTTTGCGTCCCCCACTCACAGGGGTACCTGTGATTAGTACCACTGTAGGAAGAACACCGTATTTCTGCTTTATTAGTAAGAGCTTGGTGAACTGGATTTTGGACCCCTTTAGATACGCACTTAACAATAAATTAAAAGCAGATTAAAGACTCACTTTTATACACGATAAAACAGCCTACTATCCCTCCTGAAACGGGTGACGAGATCTCCTCACTGCTCGTCATCTCGTAGGATGAGGGAGATGTACTCGGTAGTTTTAGACTACGGCGTAGGTCGGCCAGGTCCATGCACTCCGTAAGAATCTGTACCCCGGCAAGATGACCCCACAAGTTCACACCGTCCCGGGGGCGAAGGCTTCTCCCTTCAGTAAGTAGGAGTGCTTTACTGTACCGTGGACGATCCGAAGACGACATAATACCACTTTTTCTCTGAGATGTTTCAACATCTGATTATGGATGTTACCTAGTCTGGAAGCCCTGTCCTTGCAATGCACCCTCTTCATGAATTGTACTTTATCATACTCTGAAATATGAGTACTAAAACGTGGATGACGGCGATCGGCATACATTTCAGGGCAGAACATTCAGAATGATAATATCCAAAACCGGTCAAATGTACGAGCGACTAACTAGATGATTAACAACCGAGATTGAATCAGAGACGATAGACCATGCAATGGAAATTCTCGTTGCAGTAGATGATCCTTGTAAACTCGAAATCCGTTGGACATAATTCATACTTGAGTGGCGGTGTATGTGGCTTTATGGACGGCACATACCATTCCCTTGAAACTGTTTTACTCTGCCGAATAAGAACTGACCCCTTAGGGCAGCGTTTCTTAAATCTTTCCACCTTGTCCATACTGCCTTGCCTTTGATTGCGTTTATTAAAGCAACGTTGCTCTTTTATAATTTCATTTGTCGTTCCAGCAAGAAATGCGTTCACGTCAAAGTGCCCCGGAGAATGATGGAATGAACTTACAACAGCAGCAAAACTAGCATGTGTGCCCTAGCGATATCATCATCTACGCTGTGTCTATCCGAGTCGCCAAAGATAGCTAGTGGTTTGAACTTTTCCCAGTCAGAGTCCATCGAGGAGGAGCTTCGATAGATTTCTGTTTCAACAAACATAGAACGACAGGAAAATGGACACCACAGAGGTCGGCATGTACATCCACCACTAAAGGGGAACGATCGCACGGTTGTGGGACAATGTTTAATGTTCTACGTTAAAATAAGTTGGTTCCGCTGTACTCAAACGCATAAAACAACTACCCTATCAGCTTCCCCAGGGGGAATATCGGAAGTTCACCCCATTACTGGGAATAATTTCAGTAGCAAACGATGAAAATGCGTCACATCCCACTATCAACAAACATGTGTTTCTCCGAGGGTACCTGGAGGGAAAGGAGTAGGTGGTGATAATACCGAAGCTACCTGTCAACAGCATCGCCATGACGGAGTCTACTGAGTAGGATAATACACGCGCGAAGTGGTGATCTACTTCAAATCTAGTTCAAATCTATCCAATTCGTCCCTCCAGAAATTGTGAATACCACGTTAAAAGAAAGTAACAGGCACATTCACACACTTTACTCTCGTGACTCGCTCAGTCTTTAACAGTTGCGGTCTGATCCTCGCCTAACAATCATGAGTCTTTCCAGGCGAAATCTGCAGACGCTGGATGATCCATGACAAAACGGGGCAGCTATCGGTGGGAGACACACTCCAGTTAATGAAGTTCTCATCTGGAGAAGTTTACAGAGCCATTAAAACCCACAAAGCCTGGTAGCAAGCAGGAACCTAGAGAAGCTGGATCCAATCATTTCATGCTGCGAATCTTCCCGTGGCGTTGCGCCCCATATGGAATCAAAAACTCTGGTGGTGGACAATTCTCGATACGCTTTGATCATTCAGCAGCAATGACCGAATGTATCCTTCCCGAACACTACCACGCAACAAAGGCAATAGGAGGAATTACCCGGGATCCGATGTTTGAAGATTCCTTTCAGGCATGTTCTCGGCTTTACGTCCCACTGACTACTTTTACGGTTTTCGGACAGGCATGTTCTCCATAGCGTACAGAAGATATTCGAACTCAGGCATTCAAAAGTACCATGGCTTGTGTTCTCCGGCGACATCTGTTGTAGGACCCATGAAGCGCCCACCCGGCGGGTTCCGGACTTGCTTGGTCACACACTGAATAGCCTCTTCTTCCAAATAGCACATTAAATTTTGAATCAGTGTACAACAAACGGTCAAGAGGAGACCGTTGGCTACATGACACTTTTAATCGCTTTTTACGACAGGTCATGATTACAGGAGGATTTCCAATTCACGAGTAGAATTGCGCAGTCCAGGATCCTGCCAATGCCGCCACTTTTGGTCGCCTACTATGACAGGCAAGATGTACTGAGGTTGTATTCTATGCCTCACCCACGTTAAAACTCTCACTCAGGCGAGGCATGCATACTTGGTAAATAGTCTCTTTCTCTTCAAAGACGAAAACTGCTTGCTTGTTACTTTCATTGTGGTAACTGAAATTAGTCCTTCGATACCGTCTTATGTGTGGAAGGTATTAGGCAATTCATCTTAATAATGGGATGCATTTAAGTTCTTTGAGACACATTGCTCGCAAATTTTCGGTTTTGAATACTTATGATCTGTCAGCTGGGGACGAGGTTAACAATCAGAATTTGACATCATGCGAGGTGTCGAGGCCTTTAGAGTTTTGATTGAGGACAACGCTTATTCTTATTCCATTCTCTTAAAATATGATACATGCATAATATAATATTTACATTGATTTAGGGAAAAGAAACAATAATAAAACTCTTGCACCCTGAATTTACACAAATTTATTTGTAGTGATAATTGTGCGTTACATAATACCTGTAATGTGAAACAGAAAATATTTCATTGATGTGCATCTCCTAGTCTTCATATCTCTTGCTCAAATTTTGGTACGTACTTCGAATCCATTCAATATCTGAATCTGAAACTGTAAGCACGAATGAATTAATTAGTAGGTGTCATAATAATAATAATAACAATAATAATAATAATAATAATAATAATAATAATAATAATAATAAATTTGGAGATAACTTTACGGTTCACTGGTTCACTAACTGATGATGATGATGATGATGATGATGAAAATCGTCATCATCATCATCATGGTGTTGATGTTTGTTGTTTAAATGGACCTACAATCTAGGTCATCGGCTCCAAATGGTATAAGGTCCAATGAAATGAAATCAAAATAAAAATTCTGAAAAGTATGCACTGAGTAGAAATTAAAACAAATGATGATGAAAAATGAGTATGGTTTTAAAATAATCAGTGGAACTATTTCTCAGTGCCTTAACGTCGGATAAAATTATATAAAATAGATATTAAGGTAGAAAAGGGCATTTCCTCGAAGTGCTATCTTATATATCTTTCAAAATAGAAATGGAAATAACACAACAAATGCGAAAAGACAAAGTAAAACAGAATCAGTAGAATAAAACGTAGTTAACAATCAAATAAAAATAAAAAGCGAGTAGAAAATACACTTTTATTGTACCATTTCATTGCCCGATTTGCGTCATGAGCGGGAGTTACGTCCCTAATATTTGCCATGCATCGCGATAAAAATGTCGGAAGTTATATAATGAAAGAGTATATTCTAGAGAGAAAATGCAGATATAACAAGTCAAGTAGGCCATGAGTTAATATTGCGACGATCAGACCTAAGGAATCCAAATGGCCGTGAGTAAAAAAATCAGATTGTTGTCCCGAGTAAAAAAAAGACTTCACCTTTAAACAAATCGTATTGATCATCGGAACGAAACTGTAAGCAAGAATCGGTATACAAGAAAAGAAGAGGTTGAAATCGGAGAAGAGAACTGCTAGTAGTATAATTACGGCGGTATATGAACCATAAATACGAATTAAAAGCATCGGGCGTGAAAGAAGTGAATGGAAAGAGGAAGACATCGCCCCGTAATAGTTGGCAATACGAACTCATAGCTGAAATCTTTAAAAAAATTTAGAGATCGGCAGGTTATTGTTCAAGCTAGCGACAAGCAAGAAATACTTAAAGTATTGCACTAAATATTGCATCTTGACGAGTAATTTACTAGAGAGATAAAATATATTCAAAATTATTTATTTCCTGTCTGGAGAACGCATCTAATGCTATCCTTCATTATGTTTCCATCGCATGTAATCGACGGAGATATTATGGCTGAGTAAACTAAGAGAATGGGGTCACAGTCCCGTGGGAGCCTTACCAGCCATCATCCACACCCGAGGCCAGTCACCAGTAACCAACGATGACGTGAACCGCAACTCGAGTCGGGAGCCAAAGGAGATCCAGAATGAAAACCATCCCAGTCGAATAACGAAAACAAGATAAGTCAAGTTCCATGGATTTATTTTTCGTAGTTAAACTACTTATATTTGGATGAACGATAGTAAATGACTACTTTAATGTATGATTGTAGTATGGTTAATGTTTAATTCTTCAAGATAAAAGTTCCATGAATAGTGTCATTAAAAAGGAATCCATATAACTTCTTTAGAATATGGAGTTAGGTAGTCTTTGACATCTCAAATCTACACTCAATGAGTAGGAATGCTTGTTTATTTTATGTAAAGCTTTGAAAATCGACGTTATCAATGTGATTCTGAAGATTTATGCCTTTCATTGTGTAATTCAACTCCAGTGCAATGCAGAATGGTATAAGACCGTCTTCTAGATTAATAGAACTTAATTTAACGATAACCTGACACCAAAAGTAAGTAAGTAGAACCTGAAGTATTAATACATGCGTTCTTTTGCTGGGGATATGTGATTGCTTGTGTTACGGAATACTGTAAACCCATGATGTGTGATGGGATTATGTGAATGGAATATACGTATACTGCGCCATATGTAAAGCAAGGAATGATTTTGTTATATGGAATCGTTGTTATGATCGATGATTTTAAGAGATTATAGGCTAAAATAATGGATATACGGAAGTGTATAAGTAATGAGGAGTTGTATAGATAGAACGCGTATTTGGTGAAATACGACTACATTTGAGCAGTTGGTAATATTTAAGCAACATAACGCTAATGTTAGGTTATAGTTGATGTTTTCGACATGTGAATTAAGTAGCGGTATACGAGGTCGGGTTATATGGCACATGCATACGATTGTAAGAGGTTAATAAACTTACAGGCTACTTGTGGTGTACGGTCATCGAAAATTATATCCTAAAACAAGGCATTTACGATTGAAAATTAACATTTTTTTAAGAATCTCACATAATAAGCTAAGCCCAAGTTGATTTCCTGTCAAGCGCATGTTTGGAAGGAGGAAACGTCTTCATGACTTAAATGACTACTGCCCGTAAACAGATAAATTTCCGATACCATTTTCTGTCTTAATTTCGCGAAAAGATGATTGTTTATGAAGGGAAGTATGGCATTCCTAGATGTTTGACTAGCTTGTTTGCACATGTGTGTTACGGTAGGCTATTCCTACTTATTTTCAGGAGGTTATATGACTAAATTAGTTTACCTAGTATAAATAATATTTTATTTTCGGTTTTATTTGAGTCGGTATATAGCTGAATGGTAATTTTTGACCATATTTATGGAACTTACTTATGTTGTTATCGTTATTACACGATGAAGACTTGAGAAAACAAAGAAAGCAAAGATAATACATATGAATTTCGTAGGGATATTCAATGAAAATCAGATGATATTTCAATAATGTTTAATTGATAATTGAGTGATACTTAAATAATGTTCTTGATATTTCAACATTATTTCAATGGTATTCCAAGGTATTTCAGTCATTTCAATGACATTTCAATGAATTTTAAGGAATATTTTAACGTTATTTCAACAATATTCCAAGGTATTTCAATCATTTCAATGACTTTTCAATGAATTTTAAGGAATATTTCAACATTATTTCAACGATATTCCAAGGTATTTCAGTCATTTCAATGACATTTCAATGAATATTAAGGAATATCAACATTATTTCAACGATATTCCAAGCTATTTCAGTCATTTCAATGACATTTCAATGAATTTTAAGGAATATTTTAACGTTATTTCAACGATATTCCAAGGTATTTCAGTCATTCAATGACGTTTCAATGAATTTTAAGGAATATTTCTACATTATTTCAACGATATTCCAAGGTATTTCAGTCATTTAAATGACATTTCAATGAATTTTAAGGAATATTTCAACATTATTTCAACGATATTCCAAGGTATTTCAGTCATTTCAATGACATTTCAATGAATTTTAAGGAATATTTTAACGTTATTTCAACGATATTCCAAGGTATTTCAGTCATTTCAATGACGTTTCAATGAATTTTAAGGAATATTTCAACATTATTTCAGCGGTATTCCAAGGTATTTCAGTCATTTCAATGACGTTTCAATGAATTTTAAGGAAAATTTTCAACATTATTTCAATGATATTCCAAGGTATTTCAGTCATTTCAATGACGTTTCAATGAATTTTAAGGGATATTTCAACATTATTTCAACGATATTCTAAGGTATTTCAGTCATTTAAATGACTTTTCAAGGAATTTTAAGGAATATTTCAACGTTATTTCAATGATATTCCAAGGTATTTCTGTCATTTCAATGACGTTTCAATGAATTTTAAGGAATAATTCAACGTTATTACAATGATATTCTAAGATATTTCAACCATTTCAACGACATCTCGACAATGTTTAGGGGATATTTTAACAAGATTTCAGTAATATTTCAATGAATTAATAATATTTCAAAAATATTTAAACGATATTTTAATGTTATTTTCGACGATATTTTTATAATATTTTAAGAAAATATCAATTGTATATCAATTTGGAATTGGAATTCCTAAGAATGTAACTGAACATGTAAATGTAATCATACTTCATTCCAAGTACAATGGATTTTCAATAAAATAGGAGAAAAGGATTTGAACCGGAATTCTTACTATTTATTCATTTCATTATCGTAAGAGATATCAGATGGAGTACTTATAAATAATCAATGGATAAATTCTAGGATCTATTTTCTTATTGGCTACAGTTAATCGGAAGTGGTTTCGCGGACGGACTTGGGGAAGAGGCTGTGCATTTCTCAGTTGAGTCCACGTTAAAAAGGAAAGTTAATTGAAATGTGTATCCCTGAAAGGTATTGTGCAGCGAATGAATATATAGTTTGACAACAAAATATGATTCTCATGTGGTATTCACCGAAATAAGCCAGTATCGATGCAGACAAATGAATGCGTATGTCGGATGGGATTAAATATACAAACGATTTTCGCAAACATAGATAATTGTAATATTATTTGGTCGCAGACCTAAGTTGATGTAATTATTTTTATTCCTATCTGCGTGACGTCATGGAATTTTCAGGAGATGATTATATTTATTTGACCATCCAACATATTTTTATTAGATTATTAGCCGGAGCAAATGAGGCAGTTAGGGAAAAGGCACAATACGAATGATGTACCCCCGTACGGTGCATTATACACGATGAAACGGACCACTACCCCTCATAACATGGATGACGGGGTCTGCTGACTGCTCGTCATCTCGTAAGCTGAGGGAGATGGTACTCGAGAGTTGTAGACTACGGCGCAGACTGGCCAGGTCACGCACTCCGTAAGGATGTGTACCACGGTAAGAAGACCGCCGCAAGTACCCACCGGGGGCTTATCCCTTCAGTACGTCGGAGTGCGTTGTTATACCGTGGCCAATTCGAAGACGACATAATACCACTGCTTCGCACAAGAAGCCCGAAGGATAGTCTTCCATACCTTCGTAGTTCCTTTCATCGCTCTCAGCGTATTTGTGAACGGCCTGGCCTGCCATTCAATCTCCCAATGGGACATAACCCAGTTCATCAGCTGAGAACGAATATCACCGGCTGGAGCCTTATAAAACAACGGGAGCAATGTGACCGCCTCCTCGGCAGTCTTATCAGCCAACTCGTTTCCCTCTACATCAGCGTGAGTTGGGAGCCAAATGAACGTGGTTCTAATGCTAGCATTCCAACACCCGGCAAGCATTTTCTCGATCCACTACACCAGAGGGTGCCGAGGGAGACATGTATCAATAGACTGTAGCCAGCTCAAGGATTCAATACACAGAAGAAAGCGCCGTCGTTCATTGGACAGCGCGTGCCGCAGAGATTCAAATATAGCACAGAGCTCCGCTGTGTACAAACTACAGTTTTCTGGTGGAGGAGAAAGAAACTTGATATTGTGGACAACGAACGCACAGCCTACGTTCGCTTCCGCCCTCGAATCTTCCGTTTAAACAACTAGTGAATTTGATAACCGGCTAACAATGAACTGGAAGAGCCTCTGATAAATGAAGGGATGCGTGCCTCTTTTGGCACATAATGAATATCACCGGCTGGAACCTTGTAATGTGACCGCTTCCTTGGCAACCTTATCAGCTAATTCGTTTCCCTCTACATCAACGTAAGTTGGGAGCCAAATGAACGTGATTCCAACACCCGGACAAGCAGATCCTTTATGTCTTCCAGTTCACTTATGTGTCTACTGATAGACTTTACCACCTTAAAATCTTGCCTATTTGGTAGCTACCAGGCTCTAACTTCATTAAGGCCACGGCCGCATCCTTCTCTATTGTAGCCATTTCCCATCTTCTCAATTAATTAACTTGACGTTTTTCACTATATACCCCCAAATAGCAAGCTTAAATATTGCGTCTTTACTATCAAATTATATGGAGGACGAATGTCTTGCCTACCTGTTTTATGGTCAGGATTGCATGCATTCTCGCACTCCCTCTCTGTGTCAAAGCTGAAAATAAAATACCAAATAACATGTGTCACATAATGTTCATAGTAGGGTGTACATAAAATTGGAAACAATGAAACTATATACTGTACACCATGCTTACTTACTGGTTAGCATAATCTGGGTTTTTTAGTCCTTCAGGTTCAACAAAATTCAAGAAGCAGGCCGATTCCTCGTGGTCGTAGAAGTAGATGTTCACAAAGTTGTCAATTGGTCCTTCTGAAGGTGGAGGGTCCTTCAAGCATCTTGGGTCCCTATCCTGCGCCATCACTGCGGACAAGAGCACAATAATGATGATGACGATAAATCAGTATTTTAAAGGGGCCTAACATCTAGGTCATTGGCCCCTAATAGTACGAAATAAAACGAAATGTAATGACAACTTAAAAGTCGAAAATGCATCCACTGACCAGAATTCAAAACGTGATGATGAAGAATGAATGGATGAATTTAAAATAATCAGCGGATCCATCCCACAATACTATAAGTTGAAAATAATTCCAAAGTCAATCCACTGACTAGAATTCAAAAAGACGACGGTGAACAATGCTTATCAACTTAAGACAATCAGCATTTCCGACCCCCAATGCCCCACCTTCCCAGAAACAATCTTAAAACAATAGTATTACTTACCAAGGGACTGTTTCCAAAGCACAATCCTGAATCGATGATGCTTGTTGTCTAAAGGGGTTCAAAATCCAGGTCAACAGCCCCTCATAATGGTACTTATCGCTAGTAAAGTAGAACCATGGTATTTGTCGTGTTGCGGTACTAATCAAAAGTAGCGTAGACTTACGGTGTTCCACACATTATGGTATTACTGACAAGTATTGTACGTCGCACAGGTAACGCATATTGTAATATATTCAGTTAAAATTATCAGATTTATTTCTAGAACTTACGATTGTAAACCATTTGATTATAAGCAGCTGTATTAGATTGTCACTACGTCAGGATTGGACGATGTGTACGTCATTGGTTCATGTGGTCGTTCAAATAAAGCTTCCTCATTGGCTAATCTTATCTCGCCTATCCACAGCCTAAGCTTTCATTTGACCTCGAGTCAGTCGTCATGTAGCCTGCACCTGTATCATTCCGACTCCTTAGCTGATGTGGTACTTTAAAAATAACGTGTACTTCTACTGATTATCTACCTCAAGGTGTTCCATACGTAAAATTTGGCGACGAGGCAAAAGTCATCACATTGCAGCGACTGCCAGTGCTTTCTCATGGAAACAAAACGTTTCTCGTGTGCTTTCACAGTGAATGACGCAACATAGTATAGTAGTATAGTCCGATGTATCGGGCCTCCTCCTGAAGCAACGTAATATTGGGTATGCCTTTCACTCCATGCCCTTGGACAACAGCTTTTTCGCCGCCTTTTCAACTTTAGCTCACTCATATCACGCCATGTCTTTAATTGGTAATATTGGACCTTTTGACAGTTCGGAAGAAACTTGGTGCTTTAAAGGAGACCCAGTAAAACTAAACCTAAGCCAAATGCAGTACCTAAGTACCATAAACCTAGGTCAATACCATATTCTTTAAGAGAAAAGGTTGAACAAGAGTTGAAAAGTTTAGTGGATGAGGAAATTATTTCCCCAGTATCTTCAAGTGAATGGGGCACTCCGATTGTTCCAGTATTAAAAAAGAATGGTAAAATCCGTATTTGCTGAGATTTTAAGGTCACTTTAAACCCCTTTCTAGAAGTAGATAGACACCCAATACTTAGAATTGAAGACATCTTTGTTGTCTTACAAAAGGGAATTAAGTTTTCTGAAATAGATTTGTCATCAGCTTACATGCAGTTGTGGTTAGACGAAGGAAGTAAAAACTATGTACTATAAGTACACATAAAGGGTCATTTGCTTACAACCGTCTTTGTTATGGAATCTCGTCAGCACCGGGTATTTTTCAAAGAGTTATTGAACAAATACTACAAGGTATATCAGGTGTGGCCTCATTTGGGCTGAAATGGGTCTAACTACAAGTTCTAAAGATGAATTAAAATTTCAACAAAGGTTATATTTTCAAAACTTAACAGTGGTGACATAGAATTTGAAAACGTAACAATTCAACAACCAGCCAAAATCAGGTACAAAGAAATTATAAGTGTTAAGGGATAATTACAAAATCTGGGCATCGAGCCCCACAATTACAATCCTTGAGCTATTAGCCCAACTTTACCAAGGTACAAAATTAAACAAAGGGGCAGAAAACCCCATCATACCAAGGAGCACTTGCCCCTAATTACAATGTCAAGCCTCCTAGAGGCACGCAGAAATCAATTTTACAAGCCTATCAAAGGCCACAACAAACTTCACTCCTAACTGCCCTCAAGGCACACATATAATGGTACAGGGGTATCTCGTACCCAATCTACTGGGCCTTCTCAGGAAGGAAAACCAAACGAGTTAAATAAATGGCCCAAAATACAAACTTGAATGGAGGCGATTACTTGCACTCCTACACTACAGTATTTTTTTTATTTTTAAAACCTATGTGGCGCGAGGCCAAAACCCAGGGGCTAATCCCAAGCTAAGGAGGTGACCCGTGTGAGAAAACTTTAATATATTAAGGAAGAGAAGAAACAGTTATAAAAACGTCACCTCAGTTTCAAAATGAAGGGGAGTTCGAGATGGTAAAGCACTCTCTATCCCCGCTTTACAGTAAAAGAGATTTTACATAGACAGAAAGGAATTTACATTATAAAAGGCAGGTTACATACTAAAAGTTTCGAACCCTCCCCGAGAGTTAAACTGCTGAGCTAGCACGAAATGAAGATGTTAAACGGCCATTACCTTGTTGAAGAGCAGCTGCTTGAAGAAAGAGGCGCTTCCCGCACCCTGCTACATATCCACACACAGAGTTAGATGTTATACTAGTGGCCCCGAGATAAGAAAATCAGCCGTTTTTATACCCTCGTGGAGAATTCGAGACCTTTCAATAATGAGTAGACACACCCCCTCAATTTTATTGGGTCGCTAAAAGTTATGCATCAACATCGAAGAAGAAAGACACTATTGGTCAAAAATTAATTACAGAAATTAGTGATTGGTTAAATTCAAAACAGGCGGAAAGAAAGGATTAATGTTGCCAACCCACAAACCACAGAACAAAATTTAGTAAACACAAAACTTAGGAAAACAAAATCTCTTCAGGAGAGTACATTCCATTACACCAGAGTGTATTACCATAGTTTTTGGTAGAGACATCTGTTAGAGAATGTCTACATTTCTTGATCCATGAACAACAAAAGCAATTCAAAAACACTCAGTTACATCTTCTGATAAACCGTAGAATTAGTTCAGTAGTAAAGTTCAGAGCTTCTCATGTAGAGGAGTTTCAATTGGCGCAAGATTTGAACTTGCGTCGTGGAGATGTACCGCCCGGTACATATTCAGTTAAAATTATCAGGTTTATTTCTAGAACTTACGATTGTAAACCATGTGATTATAAGCAGGTGTATTAGATTGTCACTGCGTCAGGATTGGACGATGTGTACGTCATTAGGTCATGTGGCCGTTCAAATAAAGCTTCCTCATTGGCTACTCCTATCTCGTTTATCCACAGCCTAAGCTTTCCCTTGACCTCGAGTCAGTCGTCATGTAGCCTGCACCTGTATCATTCCGACTCCTTAGCTGATGTGGTACTTTAAAAATAACGTGTACTTCTACTGATTATCTACCTCAAGGTGTTCCATACGTAAAACATATCTACGGTGTTTCTCACATAATGGCACAACTAATAGGCAACGCAAACCTATGGTGTTCCTCACCTAGGTGTATGAATCACGGGCGTCGGTATTCCCGTGGTGTTCTTCACATAGTGGGTACTAATCACAGGCAACGCAGACCCACGGTGTCGCTCATGTAGTGGTACTGAAATGGCGAATGGCTTTTAGTGCCGGGAGTGCCCGAGGACAAGTTCGGCTCGCCAGTTGTAGGTCTTTTGATTTGACGCCTGTAGGCGACCTGCGAGTCGTGATGAGGATGAAATGATGATGAAGACGACACATACACCCTACCCCCGTGCCAGCGAAATAAACCAATTAAGGTTAAAATTCCCGACCCTGCCGGGAATCGAACCCGGGACCCCTGTGACCAAAGGCCAGCACGCTAACAATTTAGCCATGAAGCCGGACATAGTGGTACTAATTACATGCAACGCCCATACCCGTGGTGTTTCTCACATAACGGCACTAATAACAGGCAACGTAAGCAAGTGGTGTTCCGCATATAGTGGTACTAATCACGGGAACCGTAAACCCACAGTGAACCACTCTCTGCTGCTACTAATCACATACCTATTAAAGTAAACTCATGTCCTCATCCCGAGGTGGTGCAGCTCTTTTCAGGCACACCCCTATGGAGGTGAGCTGCATGTACCATTTCAACCAACCCTCCTGCCATTCTTAAATTTCTGGCAGTACCGGGAATCGATCCCGGGCCACCGTGGACGGCAGCTAATAGTGCTAACCATTACGCTACGAAACATACCTATTGTGTACGTACCATAGTCGCCCCTTTTTAGTCACCTCTTACGACAGGCAGGGGATACCGTGGGTGTATTCTTCGTCTGCGTCCCCCAACCACAGGGAGTAGTGAGAGAGAGAGGGAAAAAGGAAAAAGAAGGGATCCGTCACATCGGAAAATGAAGTAAC
Source organism: Anabrus simplex (assembly GCF_040414725.1). NCBI lineage: Eukaryota > Metazoa > Arthropoda > Insecta > Orthoptera > Tettigoniidae > Anabrus > Anabrus simplex. The sequence continues at coordinate 567,087,934 of NC_090265.1, read as the reverse complement.
GGACGAAGAAAGGCAGGGGCCACGAAGGGCGTGAAAACGAAAGACTCCCTAGGCCTCGAATGCTCTAATACCATATCGTGGTCGGAAAAGAAGGAGAGTCGACCAAGGGAGGCTGGACATTATAAATGAAAGTGAGGATTCTGGCACAACTAAGTGAAAGCAATGCCAGGACTCAGCTAAGGGTCTCGTGGTCACCAACACACACTCCCAAGTTGAGTGCCCCTGGGGCCTATTTTAGTCGCTTCTTACGACAGGCAGGGGATGCCGTGGGTGTGTTCTTCATCTGCGCCCCCACCCACAAGGGGTACTATGAATTTCAAGTAATCAATGGATCTAATTAGTAATGCCTTATTTTCTTAAAAAATGATAGCAAAAATACACTGACTGACAGAGCAAATGCAACACCAAGAAGGAGTGGTCAGAACTTTATGCCAATTGCAGGGTAGACTGACGTCACTGAGGTATGCTCATGATGTGAAATGCGCCGCTGTGCTGAGCACGTAGCGAACGATAAATGGGACACTGCGTTGGCGAATGGCCCACTTCGTACCGCGATTTCTCAGCCGACAGTAATTGTAGAACGTATTGTCGTGTGCCACAGGACACGTGTATAGCTAAGAATGCCAGGCCGCCGTCAACGGAGGCATTTCCAGCAGACAGACGACTTTACGAGGGGTATGGTGATCGGGCTGAGAAGGGCAGGTTGGTCGCTTCGTTAAATCGCAGCCGATACCCATAGGGATGTGTCCACGGTGCAGCGCCTGTGGCGAAGATGGTTGGCGCAGGGACATGTGGCACGTGCGAGGGGTTCAGGCGCAGCCCAAGTGACGTCAGCACGCGAGGATCGGCGCATCCTCCGCCAAGCGGTGGCAGCCCCGCACGCCACGTCAACCGCCATTCTTCAGCATGTGCAAGACACCCTGGCTGTTTCAATATCGACCAGAACAATTTCCCGTCGATTGGTTGAAGGAGGCCTGCACTCCCGGCGTCCGCTCAGAAGACTACCATTGACTCCACAGCATAGACGTGCACGCCTGGCATGGTGCCGGGCTAGAGCGACTTGGATGAGGGAATGGCGGAACGTCGTGTTCTCCGATGAGTCACGCTTCTGTTCTGTCAGTGATAGTCACCGCAGACGAGTGTGGCGTCGGCGTGGAGACAGGTCAAATCCGGCAGTAACTGTGGAGCGCCCTACCGCTAGACAACGCGGCATCATGGTTTGAGGCGCTATTGCGTATGATTCCACGTCACCTCTAGTGCGTATTCAAGGCACGTTAAATGCCCACCGCTACGTGCAGCATGTGCTGCGGCCGGTGGCACTCCCGTACCTTCAGGGGCTGCCCAATGCTCTGTTTCAGCAGGATAATGCCCGCCCACACACTGCTCGCATCTCCCAACAGGCTCTACGAGGTGTACAGATGCTTCCGTGGCCAGCGTACTCTCCGGATCTCTCACCAATCGAACACGTGTGGGATCTCATTGGACGCCGTTTGCAAACTCTGCCCCAGCCTCGTACGGACGACCAACTGTGGCAAATGGTTGACAGAGAATGGAGAACCATCCCTCAGGACACCATCCGCACTCTTATTGACTCTGTACCTCGACGTGTTTCTGCGTGCATCGCCGCTCGCGGTGGTCCTACATCCTACTCAGTCGATGCCGTGCGCATTGTGTAACCTGCATATCGGTTTGAAATAAACATCAATTATTCATCCGTGCCGTCTCTGTTTTTTTCCCAACTTTCATCCCTTTCGAACTACTCCTCCTTGGTGTTGCATTGTCACTGTCAGTCAGTGTATTAAAATAGAATAAGGTATTGCCTTCAAGTGCAGTCATACATATCATTCAAGTTAAAAGTAAAATGAAGTATAATAGACAAAACAAAATCAGATTTAACACAATAAAACATACTTAACAATAAAATAAAATTAAAAGCAGATAAATGACCCACTTTTATACACAATTAAACTGGCCACTTTCCCTCATAAAACGGATGACGAGGTCTGCTGACTACTCGTCGTCTCGTAGGATGAGGGAGATGGTACTCGGAAGTTTTCGAATACGGCGCAGATCGGCCAGGTCCACGCACTCCACACGGATGTGTACCACTGTAAGATGAACGCTGCAAGTACACTCCGGAGGGCTTCTCCCTTCAGTAAGTAGGAGTGCGTTGATATACCGTGACCGATCAGAAGACGATATTATTCCACAGCTTCTCTCAGAGAAACCCAAAGGGAAATCTTCCATGCCTTCGTAGTTCCATTTATCGTTTTTAGCTTATTTGGAAGAGAGGTGGTCTGCCACTCCTCTCTCTGAGATACAATCAAAAGTTCCAGTTAAGAACGAATATCATTGGCTGGAAACTTGTAAAACAACGGGGGCAGTGTAACAGCCTGCTTGGCAGCCTTACCAGCTAACTCGTTTCCCACTACAACCATGTGGCTTGGGAGCCACAAGAACGTGATTCTGGTGCTAGCACTCCAACACCCGGCCAACAGGCCGTGGATCCGCTGCACCAGAGGGGGATAAAGGAAACATACATCAACAGATTCTAACGGGCTCAAGGAATCGGTACACAGCGGGTAGTGCAGAGTTTCAAGGATAGCATAGAGCTCCGTTGTGTACACACTCTATACTCCAGGTAGAAGAAGAAGGGGAACCTGTTATTACCGACAAATAACGCACGGCCTATTTTCGCTTCTGCCGTCGAACCATCCGTGTAAAAACTACCATATCTGGATACCGGCCAACAACGGACAGGAAGAGCCTCCGAAAAATGGAGGGTCCATGTTCTTCTTTGGACCGGTGTGCACATCTAGGATTGTTTCAGGTCGTTTGAGAAGACACGGAACCGAAGGTACATCAAACAATCTGTGAATGTCGTCAAAGAATATACCAACTGGTTGCGTTGCTCGTGGATAAACAGCGTACAGACGACGGCTTCCATTGTGGAATACGCAGGGATAACTTGGGTGAAGTGACATCTGTCGGATGTACAGGCGGCATACCAGATTCAGCGAGCAGGCTGCAGTGGGGATTGTACGGAATGCCGCCGATGTCAAACTAACCCCGCTATTGTGTGTGCTATTCAGTTTCTCAAGGATGCTTTGTCTTGCCGATCCAAATGCTGCACTGTCGTAGTCTAACCTTGATAAAATATTTGCTCTATAAAATCGTAGGCGCACCGTGCGGTCTGCTCCAATGATGATGATGATGATGTTGTTTGTTGTTTTATTGGGCTTAACAGGTAGGTCATCGGTCTCTAATGGTACGAGATTCAACGACCCACAAGCAACGCAGACCCATGATGTTCCTCGCATAGTGGAGCGAATTACGGGCGCCAGTATTTCCGTGGAGTTCACCACTTAGTGGAACTAATCGCAGGCAAAGTATACTCATGGTGTCGCTCACATATTGGTACTAATCATAGACAATGTAGACCCTCGACGTATCACTCACTATGGCAACGCCCACTGGCAACAAAGACTCGTGGTGTTCCTCACAAAATGGTACTACTCTGAGGCAACGCAGATCCATGGCTTTATTCACATAGTGGTACTAATCACGGGCGCCAGCCAAACCCGTGGTGTTTCTCACATAGTGGCACTAATCATAGGCAACGTAGACCCCTGGTGTTTCCCATAAAGTGGTACTATTCATGGATAACGCAGGCCCATTCTGAACACAGTGGACCCGGCCAGTGGAGTACACACGATAACATCACAAGCAACTACCAGACCCGTAACGTTTCTTACATAATGGTACTGCTCCTGTGTAACGTAGAACCATGGTTTTCCTCGCAAGGTGATGCTGGTCGCAAGTAACGTCCACACATGTTGTTCGGCACGTAATGGTACTAATCACAAGTAGTCTCATGGTTCTAATCTCATCATCCTTCGGTCGCCCCTTTTAGTCGCCTCTTACGACAGGCAGGGGTATCGTGGGTGTATTCTCCGTCTGCGTCCGCCACCCACTGGGGGTGGCCTGCCCCAAATAGGAACCGCTAAGAAACTGCAAAATATTAAAGTTCTTAGCACATTTAGCTTTTAACTAACGCACGTGTAACCCCCATGACTATTTACTGTCGAAAAGGAACCCAAGAAATCGGTAAGTGTCAACTACAGGAAGAGCGACACCCCCTGGACATAGATCGGGATGGGGGTGAAGTGCGTGCTTCCGGCAGAAGTGAACAGCAGCGGTCTTTGCAGTTGAAAATCGAAAGCCTCCTTCTCGGGTCCATTGTTTCACTCTCCTAATAGCTTGCTGTATTTGCCACTCTGAGACTGCCGTATATGTGAACTACAATGCAGGGCACTCCATTTTCATGAACATGGTATTGCAACGATTCCGTCCCTACTCGAACACGGAATGCACGGAGGGACAAGAAATTCGCAATAAAATCCGGCAAGTTACCTCGTAACCTCCACTGATGTAGGACTGAAAGGATTCCATATTGGCATATGGTGTCGTAAGCCTTTCTTAAACTAAAGAAAACAGCCACGAAATGCTGTTTTCAGAGAAATGCAACCTGGATAGAACTTCCCTGGCGTACAAGTGGTCAGTACTGCAGCGGGTGGCTCCAAAACAACATTGGTACTCGGAAAAAAGTCCTGTTTTTCCCAAACACCGTACAAGTCCGCGATTTACCGTCCTCTTAAATAGTTTACACAGACAGTTACTGAGACAAATAGGTCGATAACTTCCTCCATACTAACGATGTTTGTCAAGCTTCAGGAGAGGAATTACTATTCCCTCTCACCACTGTGACGGAAAATCACCCACTATCCAAATTCGGTTGAGCACCCCAAAGAGGCTATCCTCGCTGTATTTCCATTCCGTAAAGGCACCTCATAGCAATATGAAGATTAAGTGGCAAAACTGAGATGATGACGCTCTGCCTCCAGGTTCAGAGCCAGGAAATAACGATGGTACTTCCTGGAACCAGACTCATTTGCGGAATGACTTGCTAGAGGGTGAAAAATCGTGATTGAATCAGTGACGATCCTGCCTGCAAAGGACATTCCCGGTAGTGAGTATGGTCCTTGTACTCCGGAAATACTTCAAAGTTTAGTTCACACTTCATATGACGGTGTATGTGACGACACACACGATGCATATCCTTCCCATGAAGCTTTCCTCCTCTGTCGAATAAGAACTCGCGCCTTAGTGCGGCGTATTTGAACATTAACAATTTCACCACAGTACGCTGCCTACAGTTGCGTTTATCATCGCGACGTCGCTGTTTTATAGCTGATGCAATTTCTTTGTTCCACCAAGGAGTCCCAGAAGAGGATGGAATCGACTCCTCAGCAGCAGCAAGAATAACTCGTTTGATACATGTCTTATCGTCCCCTGCGTTCCGAATATTCGCGTCGTTAAAACAGCTTTGGGCAATCAGCACTTTTAAGAATCCAGCGGTGTGGAGCCTTCGTCGATTTCTGTTTCAACAAATTAACAATAATGTGGAAATTGTCACTGTCAGAGAGGTCATAGTGTATATCCCACCAAAACAGGAAAATGGGCGCACGTGTGCATAGAATAACGTCAACGCGCGAAAATATACCGTGCGTTACGCTGAAATCTGCACCTAAAATGCATAAATCGAGGTCCCTACCTCTGCGGCAAGGCATTTCAGAGCGCCATAATGGGTGAAGTGCGGTAAATCACCCGGGAAGAGTAAAGGATAATGGAGCTGATCTATACGATCAGTTACATCATTGATATTAAGAGGCTAGCCAACATCTACATCCATGGATTTAGATGAATGTTCGACATCCATCTCTTCATTAGCGGACGAGGTATTAACTCGAGACTTTCCATGACGCTTTACGGTGGTGAGCTTTCCTCTTACGAGGGGAGTGCACTGGTTTAGGTGGAGATGAACCTGGTGGCGCTGATGGATATCCTCCAGATTGGGCGGAAAGTTTCCCCTTTCGCACGAGGAGTGGAGTAGTGCCTGGTATCTGCGTCCCTCTTCACCGCCTTCGTTTTTTTTATTTAGACGGCCTGGAAGGTGAATTTCCAGCCGCCGTAGACGATGCCACATCTGCCGGATTTGCAGCATTCACCGATTCTTGGGGGAAGAAACCTGGGCTTCCTTTGTTGAGCCGATTTTGGATTCCCAGCTGTGGTCGAAGGCTGGGTGGTCCCCACCTTCAAGTTCATTCTCTTCGCAGTTTTCCTCACAGGAGCACTGAGATATAGCGAACAGTTCCTGTCGCGAGAGGAATGAAGACCAGGGCTGTTATTGCATCTGTAAGGAGATCTGCACACATCCGAGCTCTGAGTTTCTCCTCCACATGTACCACATACAGACTGATTCGAACAACGAGATACCATGTGTGCGAATCTTTGATACTACCGCATGGGAGACGGAATGTAGGTCCTCACATGCAACGACAGGTTGTAAACTTGACTTTATCTGGCAACGCTGGCAATTTGAAGAACACAATGAACGCACCCGTGGCAACGTCTTCACAGCTGACTTTGCGCGTAATGCGCCGGACGTATGTCTAACCACTATGCTTCATGTCTTCCATCAACTCACCGTCAGTGTCCAAGATGATATTACGGTGTAATATAACTCCACCAACCATATTTAAGTTTTGTGCTCCTCCACTTTGACGGGGATTTCACCAAAGTAGTCGAACTTGAGTAACTGATCAGTCTGAACTGCTGTGCGCATTTTCAATAACAAACCACCCTCACGCATTTTTTTTTCAGTTTGTCGTAGTCACCTTCAATGTATCTACATGCGACATAACGAGCTTTGCTGCATAACACACGCTGGACATAACGACTTTTGCAGCAGTTCCGTTATTTGTCACTTTTAAACATATGGATTAAATGGCCTTTGCTCACGTATTACATTACTGGATTGTGTATTTTGATGAGCTGGATACAATGGCGTTGATAACTCATTTTGAGAAAAAATGGACATAACGGGGTTTTGCAACTGGACGACTCATTTAGAATCCACCTGTTCTTGGGTAGATTTTAGGGCCAATATTGTTTCTAAACTCCTGAATTGACTGGGGGTTTATACGAAACCGAAACCGTGATTTTTCACTCCCACAAAATATACACAACCAAACTTAATGGAAATCAACCTGCCTTAATGGAAATCAGTTTCTAAACTTTTTTCTCGCGTGCATCATTTCGATACGAGGATTAATAAAGGAGATATCATTAACGGACCGTTTTTCGGTACAAGTCCCATCGGATTTAATTCAAGAGTGGGTGCGTGTAAATCGTATTTCTTACAACTTGAAAACTACTGGAGATATTTCAACCAAACTTCATATACTGCATCTACTTGTCCAAAGGTAGATTTTTACGTCCATACAATATCAAATTCCCGGAATGGACTGGGGGTTTATAGGGAACCGAAACAGTGATTTTACTCTCCCACAATATATACAAGACCAACCTGACAGGAAATCAACAAACCTTGGTGGATATCTATTTCTAAAACTTTTTTCTCGTGTGCATTTCTTCGATAGGAGGATTCATAAGGGAGATATCGTGGACGGTCGGTTTTGCAGGCTAAGTCCAACGGATATAGCCAAAAGGTGTTGTACGTGGAGCAGATTCCTTATCTATATAAATAAAATCGTAACGACCGTGTGTCTGTACAATGACTATTTTGGCGAAATTTTCATTCAGTTATCCGTTCAGGTGTAATAATGACCATCTGCATATTTTTTTAGCTTTGATGTCTGTCTGTTTGTCTGTTTGAGTTATAACTTGAAAACTACTGGATATGCTTTTTGACAGCAGCCATATTGCATCGCAAACCTCAGTGCTGCCCTCTTTAGCTAGATACCTGTGGTAGCAGACAATTCCACGTGACAGCAGCCATCTTTAATCAAGAGAGCACCGTGCTGCCCTCTATGCGGTGGCGGCAAATTGAAAAATTCCACGTGCTCTTGTTTGGAAACAAACTCACGTGCTTTTTTGACAGCTACCAACCACCATCTTTAATCAACAGAGCACAGTGCTGTACTCTTTAGCTAGATACCTTTGAAATGTGGTGGCGGCAATTTGAAAAATTCTATGTGCTCTTGTTGGGAAACAAAGCTACGTGCTTTTTTTTGACAGCTGTCATCCGCCATCTTTAATCAATAGAGCACTGTGCTGCTATCATGCGGGCAATTTCGTTAGCTGTCATCCGCCATCTTTAATCCAGAGAGAACAGTGCTGCCCTCTATGTGGTGGCGGCAAATTGAAAAATTCCACGTGCTCTTGTTTGAAAACATACTCACGTGCTTTTTTGACAGCTGTCATCCGCCATCTTTAATCCAGAGAGAACAGTGCTGCCCTCTATGTGGTGGCGGCAAATTGAAAAATTCCACGTGCTCTTGTTTGAAAACATACTCACGTGCTTTTTTGACAGCTGTCATCCGCCATCTTTAATCCAGAGAGAACAGTGCTGCCCTCTATGTGGTGGCGGCAAATTCCACGTGCTCTTGTTTGAAAACATACTCACGTGCTTTTTTGACAGCTGTCATCCGCCATCTTTAATCCAGAGAGAACAGTGCTGCACTCTATGTGGTGGCGGTAAATTCCATGTGCTTTTCTGACAGCTGTCATCCGCCATCTTTAATCTAGAGAGAACAGTGCTGCACTCTATGTGGTGGCGGCAAATTCCACGTGCTTTACAAACCTATGCGCTTTTCTGTCATCCACCATCTTTAATCTAGAGAGAACAGTGCTGCACTCTATGCGGTGGCGGCAAATTCTACGTGCTTTACAAACCTATGCGCTTTTCTGTCATCCACCATCTTTAATCTAGAGAGAACAGTGCTGCACTCTATGTGGTGGCGGCAAATTCTACGTGCTCTTATTTGGAAACAAATTCTACTCGCTCTTCAGCTGTCATCTACCATCTTTAATCAAGAGAGCACCGTGCTGCCCTCTTTGTGGTGGCGGATAATTTGAAAAAATTCTTTTCGACAAGCAGCCATCTTTAATCCAGAGAGAACAGTGCTGCCCTCTTTAGCTACTTACCTTTGAGGCGGTTAATTTGAAAAATTCTTTTCGACAAGCTGCCATCTTTAATCCAGAGAGAACAGTGCTGCCCTCTTTAGCTACTTACCTTTGAGGCGGTTAATTTGAAAAATTCTAGCTGCCATCTTTAATGAAAAGGGCATCGTGGTGCTATCTTGCGGGTAATATTTTACGTCACAGCTGTCATCCACCATCTTGCATTGCTAACCTTAGTGCTGCCCTCTTTAGCTACTTACCTTTGACAAGCTGTCACCCGCCATCTTGCATCGCAAACCTCAGTGCTGCACTCTATGTGGTGGCGGATAACTTGAAAAAATCTTTTTGACAAGCAGCCATCTTTAATCAACAGAGCACCGTGCTGACATCTTTAGCTACCGCCATCTTACATCGCTTACCTCGCTGCTGCACTCTATGTGGTGGCGGTTAATTCGAACAAGTTTAATCACGCATCGGGTAAGCTAGAGTAAGCACGTGCTGTTGTGATGACATCATCATACATGTTTAGACTTGTCCGTTTTCTTAAGAGTAAGTCGATGTAAAGGAATGTGGTAGCGGTAAATTCGAACGAGTTTAAACATGCATCGGGAAAGCTAGAGTAAGCAAGTGCTGTTGTGATGACGTCATTGTGCATGTTTAGACCTGATCGTTTTTCTTAAGAGTAAGTCGGTGTAAAGCAATGCAATAAGTACAACATTTTTTGAATGCGATCAAATATTTATTTACAAATGTACTACAACAGTGTTCGTTTTTGCTGCTGACAAGGTTGGTGTGCTTCTTAACAACGTATGCTTCCGAAATGCCTCCTGCAACATTCAAATTAAACAAAGCATTTAGAAATATATTATACTAAGTATGTTATGCTTTACAGAGAAGATCATGTACTTCTTACCTTGCTGTTATTCCTTTTCGGAATCATCATCATCATCATGAAGTACTAGAGAAAGTTCATTCATACACTGTGTACAGTGTTCAATCCTCGGATTTGGTCCATCCCAATCATCATCACCATTTTCTCCTCGATGCTTGTAATGTCGCTCACAAGTTCTGCATAAAGCTACTTCGATTGACATCTTACTGTGTAGAGGAAGGATGTCCCAAAAATTATGTACGTAAGAGGCAGCGTACGTATATAAAAATCCTGGTGGTAAGTATTGAATAAGATGTTTCGGCATCGATGATCTACGTTTATAGAACATCTTAATAGCCTCACTCACTCGTGAAACATAAATAAGATGTTGCGTATGAGCATGCAAACAGCATGCACATTTACAGTTTTGTTCCATAGCGTACGATGTCGAAGCACACACTAATGAAAATGATAAAGATCTATTCTTATTTATAGTCTCGTAACAATATTCGTTAGCGGATGGTAAGTAACATCACTCACATGAATAATAAGACAATAGGCTGCTGTGTTAGCAGGAATGTTTTCAGATGTTTCAAATTCTAAACGAATATCAACTGGAGATTCTTTTATAGATTCTTCATGATAAGAGCAGTCTATAACTACAATCGGTGCTTTATTTTTAAATTCTTGAGGTGTAAATAGCGGACGATCTTCTTTCTGATAATACGATGATTGAAATTTACAAAACATGTCATAGAGCATCCCAAACTTATTTTTCTCAAAGTTAATGTCGATGTTTTCGTAGGGATACGTAATTCCATTGAGATATAGTCTAACGTGTCTTAATTTGCAGTGATCAAACAGTGAGCTATCTTTTTCGTGATTGAATTTACGATTAGTTTGAAATCCAAAAATAATGTACAAGGGCTTCTCAGTAAAACGTGATGTTTTAACTGCCCAGCTATGCTTGTTTGTAGGTGGTAACACAGGATATTCATGCAGCTCCCAACTTCTAAAACGTATAGGTAATGGTGTATCATTTTCTACAATCTTGAGCAATCGAAGTTTTTCACGATCAGATAAGGTTACATGTGGGATCCGCCACAGTATACGATGCAGTGTTATTTTCGATTCTACAGGTGTTTCTACTGCTTTAAGAGAATTGTAATCACTTCGATCACGGATTAGAATAAGCTCTTGTTTTACGTTGATTATAATACGTGTAAAGTCTTCTGCGAATCTAAAAATATGTTTCAGTGATAACATACCCGTAAAAGTTCCATCCTCATTAATCATCCAGTTGTTAGTAGATTTTGGACACCATCCAGCCATCCGCAAAAGATTACTTTCTTCATCACAGAAAGAAGGGTAGAGTTTCATTGCGCTTGTAATACCAACATTCTTCGTTCGATCTATTTCAACATTATTTACTTCATATCGCGCTTCAGAAAAGAGAAAAGCTAGAGCATGGTTGTTTAGTTGTGAAGTGCTTGGTCCACTTCCATCAGACTTTTCTAATCGTCCTTCAATATAGAGGTAGCTTTCGTGTGGTAAGGTGTAAACATCTTGTTGATTAATAATAAAATGAATTTCATCATTGTTATTTAATCCAAACGTAAAAGGTTGATAAGAATGAAGCTCACTTCGTACTACACCTTCACGACTTTCTACTGTATTCGTAATGTCTAGCATTTCTTCCATTCTGTTGTAGTAGTGTATATCCTAAATCTTGGAGTATCTGCTTATGGGTATCTGTTAACTCGATGAGTCTCTGCACACATGTAGTATGCCTTCGGAATGTACACCGTGTTTTATAGATGGTTTTCATACTGGTTTAAGATGTAGTTTGTAAGCTACGTACGCGTGCTGATCTAAATGAATAAGCTGATTATGTTTATTTACAAGTCTAAGAGTAATGTTGCTAATGTGTTTTACAGACACAGGATGATAAAGAACTACTGCTGGTTTCTCACAAATAGTATATCCACGTTCCTCTGTAACAATAAAGTCGTGCAGGACGTGCGAAGGTTGTAGATTACTATTCAAGTCTGTAATAATATTACAAGTAATGTTCACATTATAATCATCGAAGAGTTTTATAGGTTGATCAGACTCGTAACGTACGTTCGGTAGGAGCTCCCTCGATGAAAATCCAAGCAGTGGACCAATCGAATCAGGTTGTGATTTGAAGTCAATCTTAAATGATGATTCAATAACACATTTGTGCGTAATGTTGCTTATAGTGATTGAGAACTTGTAATTATGATTACTAAAACTATCTTCCCCAAACTGATCAATTAACGTACTTTCAATATAGTCGTGAATATCATCTACTGTATAACTACCTGAGGGTAGTGTTAGCACATACTCATCGTAATAGAACTTGTTTAAACCATCACGCACATTATAGATTTTATTGTAGCTTTCAAACGATACTAGTCCAAGACTATGCGGCTGATAACCAAGTTCGATTGGCGGATTAAAATAGATGGTTGTTTCAGGTCCTTCTCCACGTACAGCAAACGTTCTTTCACTGTTCGTCATCACGTAGACACTAATACACTTTCTCTACTGTCTGGGTTTGATATAAGAACATAAGACATAATCGTCCGCACATGCGTGTATTAAAGTTTTGCACACGGTTTTTATTGTAAACAATGTCTGCACTGCTTCCGAAATAACGTATGAGCTCAAAAGGAGGAGGTAAATCTCCATAGCTATCAAAATACCATACTTTAGATTTACGTTTTACATAAGCAACGTAATGAGTTCCAGGTCCACGACTGTCGTCCAAGTTAATTACGGCACTTTCACGTTCACGTGGACGTGCTGGTAGTTCATCACGCATATACACTCCTCGAAAATAATGAATTCCTAGTTGTTTAGCAAACGTAAAAACTTCATCATGCGTTAGAGCTCGATATGGCAGTGCATTCAGTAGACGTTTTTTGGAGAAATGTAGATACCAAGCCCTTTCTTGTATGGCGCTAGCTTCATGTTCACACCTTTGCCTCGTAACGCAATTGCCTCCATCGTCTTGTTATGACGTTCACTCTCTTTCAACTGTTGTTTCGCTTCTTCTACAGCTTTGACAGTTCTCGCTACAGCACTAGCACCACCTAGCAATGACCCTAAAGCTGCTAAGCCAGCAAACAGCGCAGGAAGAAATCCTCCTCGTTTTGGTACAGGAATAATTCGCGCACGTTTACTAAATATTGCTCTGCACTTTGGAGAAATTCTCGCTCTTGCTGCGCGTAACGCCTTAGTAATAGCTACACAAGGATTGTATTCCCCTCGAATAGCTTTTTGCGCAGCCTTTATAACATCTTTCCATCCAACAGTTTTTACTTTCTTCTTCTTCTTCATGTCGTTTGGATATCGTTGTTTCACCATGCTGGACACGACCTTACTAGTCAAGAGCAAATCATAAACTAACCGTTGCCTCTTGTTTCGTTTAATATATATATTATTATTACGTACTTTATGATTCAGTTATCATGAAGATTATAAAGCAGCAAGACACGCTACCTGTTACCGACATTGTACCACATCTCTTACCTAGTTCTAGTACAACTACAAGAAAACGTCATGGAACGTTGTTTCCTTTTACTGTGCGATGTATTATATCAGGTCCGTCGGGATGCGGTAAAACAAATCTTTTACTCACACTTATTACTTCTGTAAATGGTATACGCTTCGAGAATATTTACGTTTTCGCAAAGTCACTCTATCAGCCGCTATATACTATTCTACAAACTGTAATGCACGATCTAGTTAAAGATGGAATAAGATATTTTAAATTTAATTCACATGAGCAAGTACCATCACCAGACGATGTGCTTCCTAATTCTCTAATGATCTTTGATGATGTCGCAACAGAACAGCAAAACGTTATTCGTGCATTCTTTAGTATGGGTCGACATAAATATGTTGATTGCATCTATTTGTGCCAAACCTATTCTCGTGTGCCTAAGCAGTTGATACGCGACAACGCGAATGTTATTGTGCTTTTTCGGCAAGATGAGCGCAACATGCGACATGTGTATAACGATCATGTTAACACTGATATGACATTCGATGACTTTAAACGTATGTGTGCTAAATGTTGGTCATTACACCGTTACAGCTTTTTAGTTATTGATAAAGAAAGTGATGTACAGCATGGACGATATCGCATGGGTTTCGATCATTTTATATGCATTAACACAGAATTACAGTAACTACTTGATTAAAAACCACCATCATGTTAACATCTAGCAAGCAGATCACAAAACATATCATCCAAGCTCGAAACAATATTCGACGGAAATTTAAAGAGCTTAAACGTATTCAAGCAGACACGGATTTATTTTTAAAAACACAACTAAGTACACCACTCAAAGAAATTTTTAATTCTACTTCATTACCGCAGTCTACTTCAAGTTTTGCTTCTATGCAAACATCATATCATAAAGAGAAGCATGAAGAAGAAAAGCATGAAGAAGATACGGAAGAGAAGAAGCAGGATGTAGATCAAGAAGAGGAAGATAAGGAAGAAGAAGAAGAAGAAGAAGAACTTAATGATGCATCACCATCTAAGCGTGTTGAGTTTTTAACTACAGATGTTATTGCAGAAACACCTACTACATCGACGCAAAATCTACCATCTTTGTCTGAGGTTATGATTACACCAGAATATCGCAATCAGTTTAGAACTTTTATTCAAGATACCTATGGATCTCTCTTTGCACCTTATATAGAAAAACTTTTTACAGGACAAACTGACACTACCTATGGTATTCGCTACGAAGATGACTGTTTCCGGATAGGAAATTCAAATGTTAAGATTAATAGCAACAAACTCATTGTAAAAGGTGTTACCTATAAACCTACGAAAGGACTCTTAGAACTTCTTTTCTCACGAATACCTGACAAGGATATAATTTTACAAGATGATCTTAAAAAGTATAAAGCAATACTTTTTGCTACCGATGCAACACGACGTAATTACAAGAGAACAGAAGCTGTAAATGCGAATAAGAGTTACAAGTATCTAGAGTTTATTTCTAAGCTGTTTCCGACTGCACGTTGTCTAGACGTTATCTACAAGCCTTTGTTGCCGTATGTGGATGTAAGATACTGGAATGACCCAAACTTACTCGTTGAACGATTACAACTTTTAAGAGCATCGCAAGAGGCTGGTCACACTGGTCACGGATCAGAAATTCTAGAAATAGAAAGAGAACTACGTTATGCCGGTATTATTTTATAATGGCTCGTCAAGAGAAGATCTCACCTGTAAAGGTAAACATCGCACATGAGTTACATAAACCAGCACGTCGCACCTACTGTCGCAGACGCGTTATTACACGAGGAAAAGATGATCTCTGGCAAGCAGACTTAGTAGAAATGATTCCATATGCTTCTAGTAATAAAGGCTATAAGTATCTACTTACTGTTATCGATGTGTACTCAAAGTTTGCTTTTGCACAATCCGTGCGTTCTAAAACAGCAGCTCAAGTTAAAGAAGCATTTAAACATATTGTTGAAGAATCGAAACGCTGCCCAAGGCTTCTTCAAACTGAACAAGGTAAAGAGTTTTACAACAAGGATTTTTCTTCTTACCTCAAGTTACTTGGCATTCAACACTACTCTACGTTCAGTAATCTCAAGGCAAGTGTTGTAGAACGCTTTAATCGTACACTCAAAACAATGATGTGGCGAGAATTTACAGCGCAAGGTTCATATCGTTGGATTGATCTGCTACCTAGACTTTTATCTACCTACAACGATACACCTCATCGCACTATCGGAACAAAGCCACGTCTTGTTACAAAGAATACACCTCGTCTAGATGCTATTCATCTTGTAATCAAAACAGCTTATCCACGTCGCTATCGCTTTAAAGAAGGTGATTTCGTTCGCATCAGCAAACACAAGTCTATCTTTGCAAAAGGATACACACCTAACTGGAGCACTGAAATTTTTCAAATCAGAAGTGTTAAGCTTACTAATCCAGTTACGTATTTACTTCGCGATCTCAGAGGACAGCCTATTGAAGGAGGATTCTACATCGAAGAACTGCAGAAAACAAAATATCCTGATCACTATTTAGTTGAACGTGTTATTCGACGTCGTGGTAATAAACTGTATGTTAAATGGCTTGGTTTTAATAACAGCTTTAATTCATGGATTAATAAAGAGGATGTACTTTAAATCTTATGTGTGTTTTCTTTTAATCCTCTACGTTTCCTTTCTTCTAAGTCACTAGGACATGCTGTAGGATTAAACAACACCTGTAATATGTTTTGACAATTCATATTTATTTTAGACTATATACATACATTTTTATCCTTTGTTCATGTTACGGTCTTTGTCACTCAGTTTTTCGTTTTATTGCACCAACAACGACAAGTGCTGCTATATTCTTCTGAGCAGCTAAAGCACTAGGTAATAACACATACACACACACACACACACACACAGCATAACTTTACGAAGCAGATTTTAACAGCTACACTCTATGCAGGCAGCATGTAACTACGTATCAGGCGAACGTGTTCTAGGGCCGCAGGGGAGATGAAGCACGAAGAAAAGAAGATCAATCACTCTATTGATGAGTCCACGCCCAACATGCTTCCTCATCTTTCTCCCAGCACGTTTCTTCACCTTTTCCTTGTTTACTCTCTCCACAGCCATGATAAGTGTTTATAAGCGAAGACAACTCGTTAGTTTTAGGTCCGTGATACAGTTTAATTAGTTGACATGTACGGCACTGTCTCACAGAAGGTCTTCTAGCTAAACTCACGTGTTCATGATGTAAACTACACGTTTGAAGCTCTGACAAAACAGGATCTTGAGTTCACTCACGAGGCACCTTATCCCAAATCTTCTTTACAGCATTCGCAGCTACATTGACCAAAAATGCCTTTGGTAATGCATTTAACTCTTCTTCAGTAAAAGTGTTTAGTTTCTTTTTTGCATGCATAAAACTTTACGATCGCCTTTTTAACTGCGTTACACTTAGTATCTGTTAGAAATGACATGATGTCTTTACTCTACAAATGTTTCTTTTACACTAAGGTTATTTCGACACTGCACTTTACATATGTTGTTCACTTCCCGACATGCACTGCGACACAACCAATCAAAGAGCATGCATACATGTTGTAAAGACTGTTTAGTTGTTTCTCTACTATGCTCTTTCGGAAGAGTTTTAAATGATGGGCACCCCAATTCATGCATGTCGATAACTTCACATGATGATGGTAGAAAATCACGCAACCATTCTTTCTTTTCACAACCCTTTAAAAGAACAAGATCTGCTCTTGACAAATGTGCATTCATCATTAAAGGTAGAAAACGATAAGGTATTCCTTTTTCTTCCCACTTCAAACCTAAATTGTTTTCAATCCACTGAGTCTGCTTTTTATCTTCATCTGTTTGCAAACAGTAAGGGAACGGTGGACTAAATACTAAACTAACAAGTTTTGGTGCCCACAACACACAGCAATCTAACACAGCCACCTCTTTAAACACAAACTTGTTTCCGTTTACTTTAAAGCCTTGCACATCAACTATTAATGTTTTCGTCATGTTTGCACTCCACACTCTATCACTGTTTCCCGAAGACTAAAGCTTTTAGTCAACGAACGGGTTTAAACATGCATGATAACGTCATCACTGCAGCACGTGCTTACTCTAGCTTACCCGATGCGTGATTAAACTTGTTCGAATTAACCGCCACCACATAGAGTGCAGCAGCGAGGTAAGCGATGTAAGATGGCGGTAGCTAAAGATGTCAGCACGGTGCTCTGTTGATTAAAGATGGCTGCTTGTCAAAAAGATTTTTTCAAGTTATCCGCCACCACATAGAGTGCAGCACTGAGGTTTGCGATGCAAGATGGCGGGTGACAGCTTGTCAAAGGTAAGTAGCTAAAGAGGGCAGCACTAAGGTTAGCAATGCAAGATGGTGGATGACAGCTGTGACGTAAAATATTACCCGCAAGATAGCACCACGATGCCCTTTTCATTAAAGATGGCAGCTAGAATTTTTCAAATTAACCGCCTCAAAGGTAAGTAGCTAAAGAGGGCAGCACTGTTCTCTCTGGATTAAAGATGGCAGCTTGTCGAAAAGAATTTTTCAAATTAACCGCCTCAAAGGTAAGTAGCTAAAGAGGGCAGCACTGTTCTCTCTGGATTAAAGATGGCTGCTTGTCGAAAAGAATTTTTTCAAATTATCCGCCACCACAAAGAGGGCAGCACGGTGCTCTCTTGATTAAAGATGGTAGATGACAGCTGAAGAGCGAGTAGAATTTGTTTCCAAATAAGAGCACGTAGAATTTGCCGCCACCACATAGAGTGCAGCACTGTTCTCTCTAGATTAAAGATGGTGGATGACAGAAAAGCGCATAGGTTTGTAAAGCACGTAGAATTTGCCGCCACCGCATAGAGTGCAGCACTGTTCTCTCTAGATTAAAGATGGTGGATGACAGAAAAGCGCATAGGTTTGTAAAGCACGTGGAATTTGCCGCCACCACATAGAGTGCAGCACTGTTCTCTCTAGATTAAAGATGGCGGATGACAGCTGTCAGAAAAGCACATGGAATTTACCGCCACCACATAGAGTGCAGCACTGTTCTCTCTGGATTAAAGATGGCGGATGACAGCTGTCAAAAAAGCACGTGAGTATGTTTTCAAACAAGAGCACGTGGAATTTGCCGCCACCACATAGAGGGCAGCACTGTTCTCTCTGGATTAAAGATGGCGGATGACAGCTGTCAAAAAAGCACGTGAGTATGTTTTCAAACAAGAGCACGTGGAATTTTTCAATTTGCCGCCACCACATAGAGGGCAGCACTGTTCTCTCTGGATTAAAGATGGCGGATGACAGCTAACGAAATTGCCCGCATGATAGCAGCACAGTGCTCTATTGATTAAAGATGGCGGATGACAGCTGTCAAAAAAAAGCACGTAGCTTTGTTTCCCAACAAGAGCACATAGAATTTTTCAAATTGCCGCCACCACATTTCAAAGGTATCTAGCTAAAGAGTACAGCACTGTGCTCTGTTGATTAAAGATGGTGGATGGTAGCTGTCAAAAAAAGCACGTGAGTTTGTTTCCAAACAAGAGCACGTGGAATTTTTCAATTTGCCGCCACCACATAGAGGGCAGCACGGTGCTCTCTTGATTAAAGATGGCTGCTGTCACGTGGAATTGTCTGCTACCACAGGTATCTAGCTAAAGAGGGCAGCACTGAGGTTTGCGATGCAATATGGCTGCTGTCAAAAAGCATTTTTCAAATTATCCGCCACCACATTTCAAAGGTAAGTAGCTAAAGAGGGCAGCACTGTGCTCTATGGATTAAAGATGGCGGATGACGGCTGCACGTGGCTTTGTTTACCTCGCGCTAGTTAGGTTAAGTTGGTAGCACTAAGGTTTAGACCCGTCAAGATGGCAGCACTGCCGATGACAGGTGACGAATTTTGCAGCTACTGCGATATAGAGGGCAGCACAGTGCTTTGTGGTTTAAAGATGGCGGATGACAGCTGTCAAAAAAGCACGTGGCTGTCAAAAAGCACGTGGCTTTGTTTACCTCGCGCTAGTTAGGTTAAGTTGGTATCACTAAGGTTTAGGTCCGTCAAGATGGCAGTATTGAGGTTAGCGATGCGTTGTTGTCTGTCAAAAAGCACGTGGCTTTGTTTACAAATCTGTCAAAAAGCACGTGGCTGTCAAAAAACACGTGGCTTTGTTTACCTCATGCTAGTTAGGTTAAGTTGGCACTACTGAGGTTTAGGCCCGTCAAGATGGCAGCAGTGAGGTTAGCGTTGCGTTGTTGTCGATGACAGCTGTCAAAAAGCACGTGGCTGTCAAAAAACACGTGGCTTTGTTTACCTCATGCTAGTTAGGTTAAGTTGGCACTACTGAGGTTTAGGCCCGTCAAGATGGCAGTACTGAGGTTAGCGTTGCGTTGTTGTCGATGACAGCTGTCAAAAAGCACGTGGCTTTGTTTACAAATTCAAATCTCCCGCCAAAATTCAAATTTCCCGCGGGAGGTGGAGGCCTCTCCCGAGAGCCGGAGGTGGCGGTGGCCGCAGAACTGTCCAATTATACTACTTGGCTGCTATGCAAGATGGCTACTATACTCGATTCGTATAGACCTAACTAGAGAACTACCTCAGGGGCTCACAACTTGTAACTTATGTCCTATTAGTTTTAGCAGACTCTAACTTTCAAGAACTGAGGTGAGGGCTGCTCTGAAAGATGGCTGCTGTGCTCTATTCGTATTGACCTAACTAGAGAGCTGCCTCAGGGGCTCACAACTTGTAACTTATGACCTATTAGTTTTGTCAGCCTTACTTTCTGGAACTGAGGCAAGGGCTACTATGCAAGATGATGATACGATGATTATGATTGTTTAAAGGGGCCTAACAGCTAGGTCATCGGCTCTTAATGGTACGAGGTGTAACGAAATGCAAATTAAAACTTCAAAATGTATCCACTGACTAGAATCTAAAACGAATGGTGATGAGAAAATGATTGTGAAACAAAAACAATCAGTGGATCCAATTCACAATGTGTTAATCATTGGGATGATGCTTGTCACCTAAAGGGGTCCAACATCCAGGTCACCGGCCCCTCATAATGGTACTAATCACTACGCCAAAGGCCTCCATGGCATTGCCTTCATCGCAGCCACTTATTAGGCTTCCCTATTTATCTGATGACGATAATGATAATGATGTCGATGCTTATGCTTGTTGTTTAAAGGGGCCTAACATCTAGGTCATCGGCCCTAATGGTACGAAATGAGACGAAATTTAATGACAATTTAAGAGTACAAAATTCATCCACTGACCAGAATTCAAAACGTGATGATGAAGAATGAATGGATGAATATGAATTTAAAACAATCAGTGCATCCAACTCACAATACTCAAACTTAAAAATCATGCCACCAAGGTCGATAGCTGCAGTCACTTAAGTGCGGCCAGTATCCAGTAATCGGGAGATAGTGGGTTCGAGCCCCACTGTCCGCAGCCCTGAAGATGGTAATCCGTCGTTTCCCATTTTCACACCAGGCAAATGCCGTGGCTGTACCTTAATTAAGGCCACGGCCGCTTCCTTCCAAATCCTAGGCCTTTCCTATCCCATCGTCGCCGTAAGACATATCTGTGCCGGTGCGACGTAAAGCAAATAGCAAAAAAAAAAAAAAAAAAAAAAAAAACCAAATTCGATCCACTTCCTAGAATTCAAAAAGACGACGACGAATAATGACTATGAACTTAAAACAATCAGCATATCCGACCCGCAATGTCCCACCCTCCCAGAAAATATCTTAAAACAATAGTGTCACTGACCAATGGACGGCTTCCAAAGCAAAATTCTGAATAAATGATGTTTGTTGTCTAAAGAAGTCAAAAATCCAGACCATCGGCCCCTCATAATGGTACTTATCGCTAGAACCATTGTATTTCTCGTGCTGCAGTACTTCAAAAGTAGCGTAGACTTACGGTGTTCCCACATATTGTGGTACTACTCACAAGTACTGTACGTCGCACAGGTAACGCAGACCTATGGTGTTTCTCACATAATGGCGCCACTCATAGGCAACACAAACCCATGGTGTTCTTCATATAGGTGTACTAAACAAGGGCGCCGGTATTCCAGTGATGTTTCTCACATAGTGGGTACTAATAACAGGCAACGCAGACACACCGTGTCGCTCATATACGGTACTAATCATAGCTAACGCCGAGACCCGTGGTGTTTCTCACGTAATTGTACTAAGCACAGCCAACGTAAGCCCGTGGTCTTCCGCATATTGTGGTATTAATCACAGGTACTGTGAACCCATTGTGAACCACTACCTGCTGCTACTAATCACAAACCTATTCTGCACGTAATATACAGTAATGGTACTACACGCAAGTAACGGTGACCCATGGTGTTCCCCGAGTGATGGTATTATTCACAAGTAGTCTCATGGTTCTTAATCAATCTTGGTCCCCCCTTGTAGTCGCCTCTTACGACTGGCAGGGGATACCGTGGGTGTATTCCTCGTCTGCGTCCCCCACTCACAGGGGGTTGTGTGTTTGGTGAGCGAGAGCTATATTTTATTTCGCTCAAGTCCGCCGGCAAGCCGGTTAGGACCCTGCTATCCGCCACCTGGGACGCACGCTGCTACGCCAGCGTAGTAGGTTCGTGGCCTGTGTTTCTCATCGCTGTCAAAAAAGCTATACCTTTGATTTCAGACTAAGCCATAGTAAGATGCTCTATTCAATCCCCCGTGACACTCTAAAAATAGAACATTTATTTTGGAACAAAACCCTAAAGGAGGAATGGGTGAAGATATCAAGAATAAAACTATAAATAGAATACCTGCTATGACGACAAAAGCCAGAAGAACACAGACTTGTTTGTACATGTTGCCGGTGTTGTACGTCCTGTGTCGGTTGTCTGGATACCGACTGCTATATATACCAAAAATGAGAACGTGTTTGCAACTAATTATAATATGTTGCGAAGATAGGGAAATTCTACATGCACTTTCGTGACGGCGAAGCTGAACAGATAACTTTAAGTGGAACTAAAAGATAAATAATTATACTTATTTCCTAATCTATACGACAGCCAATCGTTAACAAGTGAGAAATGTCCCCCTCTCGCATTGGTAATGGCGTAGTTGACACGAGAAATCATCGGATGCTATAAAAATTGTAGGAGGAATTAGATGAAATCCAGCAATTGTTTTTAATTCAGGGTTTCATTAGGACCTATAAGGTCAATCGCATCGGCTATGCGGTTTGAATGTCGTAGCTGTTAGCTTGCATTTGGGCGATGGAGAGTTGATATTATTATTATTTTCCATGAAATGTAGGTTATATTCACGGATGATGAATAGAGGAAGGGTATGGCCCCACGTACGCCAAGGTACCTCGATCCCCACCTTAAATTATTATAGTGTTAAATAATTACAAATATAGGTTACAGAATGTGCTTATACAAGTATCGTATTTACATACGATGCAATTCATAGGATTTGTTGAACACTGTCAAGTAAGTTTACTTACACACAAGCATATCTCCACGTGTACTCCAGCTAGACTACCACATTCATACTCATGAATTCTCGGAAGTATTTCAACAACTATCGAGGTATCCCATTAATCAGTACACCAGGCATAGTGTACACTGACATCATGGAAGATAGGGTGCGATCAGTGGTTGAAAGGAAGTTGGAGGGGCTGTCAGGATCAGATTTTCAGTATGCGGCAGGTAATTTAAAAATGCTACGAGAGGTATAGACAGTTAAGTTTATGCTTCGTGGATCTACAGAAGGCATATAACAGAGTACGGAGGGAAAAGATGTTCGCCGTTCTGGGGGACTATGGGAATAAGGGTTCGTTCGTTCGTAATCTGTTTACCCTCCAGGGTCGGTTTTTCCCTTGGACTCAGTGAGGCATCCTACCTCTACCGCCTGGACAGTGTCCTGGAGCTTCAGACTGGGTCGGGGATACAACTGGGGAGGATGACCAGTACCTTGCCCAGGCGGCCTCACCTGCTATGCTGAACAGGGGCCTTGTGGGGGGATGGGAAGTTTGGAAGGGATAGACAAGGAAGAGGGAAGGAAGCGGCCGTGGCCTTAAGTTAGGTACCACCCCAACATTTGCCTGGAGGAGAAGTGGGAAACCACGGAAAAACTTCTAGGATGCCTGAGGAGGGAATCGAACCCCCCTCTACTCAGTTGAACTCCCGAGGCTGAGTGGACCTCGTTCCAGCCCTCGTACCACTTTTCAAATTTCGCGGCAGAGCTGGGAATCGAACCCGCGCGTCTGGGGGTGACAGCTAATCACACTAACCACTCCACCACAGAGGCGGACGGGAATAAGGGTACATTATTAAAATCAATCAACGGTATTTATGGTGACAATTGGACTGCAGTGAGAAATGATAGTGGAATGAGTTCTTGGTTCCAGGTACTTACAGGGGTTAGACAAGGCTGTGATCGTTCACCTTTATTGTTCATAGTTTACATGGATCATCTGCTAAAAAGTAAACTCGTGTCCTCATCCCGAGGTGGTACAGCTCTTTCCAGGAACACCGCCAATGGAGGTGCGCTGCATGTACCATTTCAACCACATTCCAGCCCTCCTGCCATTCTTAAATTTCTATCAGTACCGGGAATCGAACCCGGGCCCCCAAGGACGGCAGCCAATAACACTAACCGTTATGCTACGGAGGTGGACATTGATCATCTGCTGAAAAGTATTAAGTGGCAGGGAGGGATTCAGTTAGAGGAAAATGTAGTAAGCAGCCTGGCCTATGCTGACGACCTGGTCTTAATGGCAGATTCAGCCGAAAGCCTGCAATTTAATATCTTGGAACTTGAAAATGGATACAATGAGTATGATATGAAAATTAGTCTTTATAATACAGAGCCGGGAATCGAACCCGGACCTCCGGGGATGGCAGCTAATCACGCTAACCACTACACCACAGAGGCGGACAATGCAGTTTAATGGTATTATAATAATATTCTGATTGATATTCTGAGCTTCATATGGGGTTTTAGTGTTTATTATAATAGACATGAAAACACCATATGAAGCTCAGAAGCGGTACATCGCTTTCAACTGTTCAACACTTGCGCTCCTAGTGGCACGTAGCGAACTGTCACGTTGCAAATGGAGCTGCCTTTCCGTCACTGTGTTGTGTTTGTGGAAGGAAGTACGTGTTAGTCTTAGTGCAGAATGTCTACCTGAGGTTGTGTAAACTCTCCTAACAGTTTTTGTTATATATGTGGTGAACTTGTGGTGAAAAAGGACCGAAGAAACATTACTACTTTCGTGAAAAAGGTCTACCATGCCTATTTCGGATTGAAACTCGGCGACATCGATAAACCATGGGTTCCACAGGTCGTGTGCATTGTGTGTGTAGAAGATTTACGACGGTGAGTGGCAGGAAAGAAGAAGTTATTACGATTTGGCATCCCTATGGTCTGGCGAGAGCAACAGGATCATACCGACGACTGCTACTTTCTGCTCTTGTAAGGTAACTGGTTTCAACAAGAAAAACAAGAAGACTATTGAGTATCCGAACAACATTCGCTCAGCTATTCGTCCTATTCCACATGGCCCGAATTTACCTATACCACAGCCTCCGCAGATATTAGTGCACCCTACGGGTCAGGGTAACCACAGTAATTCCCAACTAGTCAGTTAAATGCATCTCAGGGTATCCTTGCCTCCAGAAAAATGGTTAATTTTTCTATGTTTGGTTTTACGTGTGTCCGAGGAGAAATACCGGAACCATAAGCAGCTCAGAAAAAGTAACGATGCAATGCGCGGTGTAGAGAAAGTAACGATATCCAATGCTCAGTAGTTGTTTCGTAAACGCAAATTTTAGTCATCCATTTAGAAATAAACAAATTAAAAAAATATATATATATTCGCACAACGAGAACCTTACATACTAAATAAAACTATTAACTACCAATATAAATGAAAACTCACTTCGTTATATAAGAAACTAATCAAGAAACACATTTATTAAATCGTCAAGTTTCGCAAAAGAAATGGTTAATTTCAGGTATGACTTATAATCTTCAATTATCAGCTTAATAAATTAATATTTTAATCAATGAATCAAATATGTTAGGTCAGCGCTGCCTATTTCCTAAACTAAGCTTTCATCTGAATTCACTGAGTAACGTATTCCTGAAATGAATTATCTTCCTTTCTAAAAATTACATATGGTTACTTAAATATGTTATATCACAGTCCTTTGGCGACGGTCGAAATTCATTATTCCAATAAATTATTCCATCAATCACGGTATAATTATATAGCTTATTAAAAATACAACCATCACGTTGTTCAAGTCTCTACGAAAAAGAATTGAATTTGAATTATATGTCCTGAATACAAATATCAGTGACCTATGTTATGTTGAGAAGTATCTGAGTTCGTTGGTGCAGGTTAACGTGAAGAAAATGAAATATTGAATGATGCACTAAGTTCCTCGGTCCTATTGCCATTTAAATTACGGCTCCTAACTAAGTATTCGCTCTAATAATATTCCGTATTAACAAAACATCGATGATATCCTACGTAAATGTCAAATAAATTCCCTATTCTACCTAAATAATTTCTTATGTATCGTATACCAGCTCAATATACATACAGCCAGTAAGCATTTACCATATATATGTGTGCTAATGCCAACACAAAGATATTTCAATACTACATTACGTTACTACTTGCATACACGCTTATTCTTCCATGCAATATCCATTCATTCAGTATATGACATAATCATGTATTCATTTATTCATCACCGGTTGTTATTCCTGTCAAACCACTTTCACACATCATTAAAATATATAATATTACAGTTCGTACCTTGCTGTAGTTCCTCGCTGGGGCATACTTATATTCTGTAATGGCACTGCATGTACTCCAACATCACATATTAAACATATCAAATATGCTTTCCTTCCAATTACTCTGCGCAATATATCATTTCAAATACTATACACACTTCTATTATCTCACCATTAACCTCCAATTCAATTCTTATTTAACTCATTTAGCATTCACAACTAGCGCGTTTAACCTCCAATACTTAATTATACAATGATATGTATCCCATGAATAGCGCAGAATTCGTTCCTCAGAACGCATTTCTTAATCTTGCAATTCCGTATATAACCCCAAATTCAATATCTCTCCTTTCAATAAAATCATACAGCAAAGAGTATGGTAACTAGTCTTAATCAATTCAACGTGCGTCCCTCTGTGACGTAACCGGGTTTGACTATTACTACATCACGCATGGACCTTCCTAACTAACCGGGATTCCTTGAAAATAGCTGTTGCACTATGTCGTATTTTTAAATGGTATTCCTTCATCCTTGGATAAAGTAATGTAGTAACACGCTATCACCTCATAACGAGATGTCAACTTAAATATTTCACATTGCACTTTCTTATATTCATAAGCACACTTAATTATCTCATGCTTAGGCTATTCAGATCTACTGTATATACTGGTAATACTCCACATAAGAAATTATATTACTTAATGCTATTACTTAGCTCGCCATTCAATATCTCGGGCCTTAGTTGCTTCTCGGTGCGGTCGTAGTCCTTGGTTCAGGAACTAGGTAGAAATTCCACCAGTGGGATGTCAGGTAGAATGATCTCCTCCGCACGGGTCGGGTGGTTTTAACGGCCAGGACGACATCTCCCTCCAGGTTGGTCTATGCCGATTTAGCAAGCCATCATCTGCTTAGCAAGACAGTAGACAAAATGCGATGACTCTGAAAAATATAAGCTCATCATAGCTCTGCGTAGAATATATATTTTATGGTGATTGCTTCCTTATTTGGTTTTTCTAGTGATTATTTTCACTCAGCGTGGCTTAATCTCGAGCTCTTTCGTCTCAATCAAGTTCCTATTTTCAAACGGCTTTGCGTCTGAGTATCTGGACGTATTATTCTAAGCTTCAGGATTTTACTTGCTCTTTCCAGTATTTTTAACGCTTATTTACACGATTCGCTCAGTATTTCCTTGTTTTCAGCGTAATACTTCTCGCAAAATGTGGCCAATATTGCTTATTTTAGAATACGAAGTTCGGAACGTCTTGTTCTCACCACCTCAATTTTTCAAGTCAGTTTTTGTAATAATCTGTTTTATCCTTCTTATTTTTTTAAAAAACAATTCTATCGATTCTGCACCATTGTACACCGCCTTCATAGTGGTAGGTTCTAGTTAGTCAAGGCCTCCTAGCATACATCAATATCGATATCTTGTTATACATTTCTTTGCCTTGGCTGGCCTCTACCTTCCGTAGGCGCCATTTTGAATACGTCCAGTAAATGCATCGGGTACATTAGATACAGATGACAGTGATGACATGGATACCGTGCAGGAGACGGATGATACTGACTTTGAAGTAGACACAGATGAGGCCCCTCTTCTGTTCACTCAGCCAAATCTAAATGATTTAGTCCGTGATCTGGGACTGTCAAAGGATAAAGCAGAGCTCCTAGCGTCAAGACTGCGTGAAAGACTTTTCTTAGTACCCGGAACGTCCGTTACATTTTCTAGAAAAATGGACTTGGTATTCACGCAATATTTTTCTCAAAATAACGTGTTAGTGTACTGCAGTGATGTAGAAGGTTTGATGAGACAGTTCAACATTCCGTACACACCCGGTGACTGGAGACTGTGCATTGATTCATATAAAAGAAGCCTGAAGGCAGTTCTGTTGCACAATGGTAACATGCATGCCTCAATACCTGTCGGGCATTCTGTGCACCTGAAGGAAACATACGACAACATGGAGGTGCTTCTTACTACCATTGTCCGCCACCGTAGCGTAACGGTTAGTGTTATTAGCTGCCGTCCTCGGGGGCCCGGGTTCGATTCCCGGTACTACCAGAAATTTAAGAATGGCAGGAGGGCTGGTATGTGGTTGATATGATACATGCAGCTCACCTCCAATGGGAGTGTGCCTGAAAAGAGCTGCACCACCTCGGGATGAGGACACGTGTTTACTTTTACTACCATTCATTATGAGTATCACAATTGGATGGTATGTGGCGATTTGAAAGTGTTGGGTATGCTTCTAGGACAACAGACCGGGTATACCAAATTTCCTTGTTTCATCTGTGAAAGGGACAGTCGTGCTCGTGACAAACATTGGGAGCAAAAGCAGTGGCTCCGAAAGTTGGAATTGGTTCCAGAGGACAAAAATATCAAGTGTGACCCTGATATCTGTATTTTTATTATTTTATGATTTTATCTGTGTTATTATTATTAATATTATTATTATTATTATTATTATTATTATTATTATTATTATTATTATTATTATTATTATTATTATTATGTCAGTATTATTATTATTTCATCTGTGATATTATTACTATTATTGTAATTATCATTCTTATTCAATTCAATTTTGCAATGCTTGTCGCTTGCAGGATTGTACTTAGTTGTATGCATATATACGTATGTGTAGAATAACACTCAAGACATGTACAGTGAGAATAATTGTTATATATCAGATGTTGGATATGACATTGCTATATTGTGCAATACTGCTGACATTTTTGTCAAGTCATCGCCACGTCATGGCTACGTCATCGTGTGCATTTAGCAATGCGCTCAGATACTCAGGAGCCCCAGGGCATTTCACCATTACATGCAACAGTTTGAGGCGGGTGGGAGTAAATTATAGTTATTTCTGGAGGTTACGTAGGTGTGCCATCCTAACGTCTATAAAAGGTGGCTGCATATTGTAGCGCCAGTCGAAATGTGGTGGTGGAGAACTTGGTTTGCGGAGGTGCCTAGCATTCTTGTAATGAGACCGTATGGCCTTCTTGATGAAAGGGCACCCTGGGAATGAGGCCGCATGTTTCCCTTCACAGTTCACACACCTCGCCTGGTCACGAGGCACCTTGCAGTCAGTGTGGCGATGGGCACCACCACACCTATTGCACCTGGTGGAGATGGTGCAAGTCGCAGCTGTGTGGTGCAGCTGGAGGCAATTGTAACATTGGATGACCAGGGAGGGGTGGGGACAGCTTCACTCCTCATCTTTCTCAACCCAGTAATAACAACCCTGCACTACTCTATCTTCTTCTCAACCTTCTTTCTTCTCACCTTACTCAACTCCCAGCCATGCCTCCCCGAAAACTCATTGTTCCCTAGATACCCCCCACCAAGAAAAATCGCCTTGCCCTCACTACTTGCCTTCTTCTCTTGCAATTTGAAATTCATTACAGCTACCATCTCCCACCTTGCCAACTAGCACTAGTTAAATTTGATTACTAGCAGTGCAGCGATGAGGGGTTTTCTTTTCTGACAGGTGAACTTGTTTCGCCTCGACAGAGCCGATTTTTCCCCGCTAGTGTATCGTGCTGGTGCTGATGTGAGTTTTCACATGTCGCTGAAACCGACGAGTAGAGTGGCCTAGTGTTCGCCACGGGACTCTCGTGTACGTGCTATCAACAACAACAAAAAAATAGCGCCAGTCATTAGTTAAACAGAAGCTGAACAGTGAAGAAGTCAAATGGATAAGTGGACAGTTATTATTCTACTGGAAGCAGAGGCCACAGCTCGTCATTAAGGGAACGAGATGGAGAAGACTCAGTGAGGCATTAGTCTTTGGTCATTGAGAGAGTGAGGCCAAAGTTGGTCGGTCACTCAGTTGAATACCATACAGATTTACCAATAAATCATATGATATGGAGAAGAAGCAGTCACATGGATACATCACCAAACTAGGCGTGACACATCTACAGTAAACACCAGAGTTAAGGAATACGTCGTAATTACACTCAAAGTGTTGAAGGTACAGTCAAGTGAAACAGTGAGGGATATATTTTGTATATATTGTTAAATATCCGGTCAAGAAGAATTCAAATTCATGCCTAGTTTCTTTCAGTTGCAATGTCATAATTTCATATTCTCATCTGTTTTATCGCAACAAGACTCACTATTTTTATATATTATTTAAAGAATATATATATTGTTCTATCAAATGAATTTATTGTATTATTTCAATGACAGTAAAATATCTTAACCTCAAATTTAATGGGGAAACCGAACGCCATTCTCCTTTTCCCAGAACTTATATGGTATGTTGTCAAAAGTAAGCTTATTACCCCACACCCTAGAGATAGTCACGATTCTCATTCTATTATTGCTGCACTGAGTGGTAGCTGGCGCCCTTCAAATAACGTATGTGTAAGTAAGAAGGTAAGAAGTAAATGTGAGTCCAGGGTTCGACGACTGTGTATTTAATGAATATTAATTTTCATAATTTCCATTTTAAATGCAGATATTGCATATTTTTCAATATAAATTCAGATTAGTATGTTTTCAAGTAAGTAACCGAGTCAGGAACATTCTTTCACCCTCTAGTGGAAAGGGACAGAATACTCTTGCCACCTCTGCACATCAAACTGGGCATAATGAAGCAGTTTGTCAAAGCATTACCTAGGTGTGGCAACTATTTCAAATATCTATGTAACAAGTTCCCCAACCTGTCAGATTCTAAGCTGAAGGAGGGCGTGTTCAATGGTTTCGATATTCGGAAAGTAATGCTAGGTGAAGATTTACCTAATTCAATGAATGCCGTGGAGCGAGAAGCCTGGACTGCCTTTAAGTGCGTGGTTCAAAACTTCCTGGGAAACAATCCCAACCCAGAGTATGTCGACATAGTGGAGAACATGCTGACGAAGTTGAAAATGCTGGGATGCTCAATAAGTTTGAAGTTACATTTTTTACACTCTCACCTTGACTTTTCTTCTCCAGACCTGGGTGCTGTAAGTGAGGAACAGGGTGAATGGTTCTATCAGGATATAAAGGACATGGAACGACGATACCAGGGAACTGGGATGTTCGGATGTTGGGCGACTACTGCTGGATGCTTCGCCGTGAGCACACAGAAATGCCCCATTAGAGGAAAAGCAGGGGCCACGCCACAACTAAGAAAGTGTTACGACCGCTCTACTACATCTTACCTTCTGCCTTCTGGCGCATTCATCTGCTTGCTCGCCCAGCTGTTCACTAACTGGTCTGTTCTCCGGAACTGTTGCTGCTCCCTCGTTGTACGTCACACCCACGTATTTTTCATCGAGTAACTTCTCGAATCTGTTCACCACCTATATAAGCGAGCTATTCCTTAGTTTCCGCGGTCAGACATTGAGTTGGAAAACAACACGAGTGGAGAGAGCGGAACTGTTCGCTAGCGGCTGGCCCGTTGCGACGTTTTACCTACTTTTATTTGTGAATAGCTGCATTGTTTACCAACAGACTGGGTGAGCAAAATGTTACAACCTTTTATATCTTTCGTGGTCTATATCAAGATTTGAACTTTGAATGTTAAATTATTTAGTGGCTTCATGGTCTTCATTCTAACTGAGTCCTTCAGACTGATACCTTTATCTATCTCATACGCCAAAATAAGCTGTGCTTGGACAAGTGATAGAAGTGTTGCCACATCCTGAACTTTTTTTACAGGCCCGAGTGGTCGCTTACATTGCCAACGTGATAGCGTTTAAGCAGCCTGGAAGGATTCCCCCCCTTTTTTCCTCTCTTCTTCCCTTCTCACTCTGTTTCCTTTTTCGTTCCCTTTCTTCTTTTCCGGTATTGAGTTGTAAAAATTTTGCCTCCCGACGTGCTTTAACTCTCTTGCCCTCCTTTGGGTTTTAAATGAAGATTGTAAGGGTGGCCTTAAATCAGTATTTTTCAAATATACCCCCCCCTTTATTTCTTAACCAATGTGTTCTTTTTAAAAAAAACAGAAGAAAAGGTAGTGAACTCATATAGGTGCTGATTCTGATTTTCTGTCGTGTACCGACCTCCCACGGACTCGAACCGGCGGACTGCCAGGTGGAAGGCAGCCGGGATTCGCAGCCGAGTCTAGAGCTCAAGGTGTCAGAGGAGATTAATTAGTGTTAGAATAATGATAGTCATCGACAGGAGACACCTTGTAGTAATTGAGTAATTGTATAATAAGTATAATAATTATAGCTGGATTTAATAATTGGAAAGCAGAAGGAAGCTTTCAGTTAAGTATTGGAGAGCGGTTTGTGAAACGCGCTAGCTTACGAAAGCTGTTGACTACAATAAGATATTTACTGTGTGTCAACAAACAAAGTTGGTAGTATGCCGGCGAGCCAGGCGGCCGCCCGATAAACCGACAAAGGGACAAAGTGAGTACACGGCCAGTCAAGGCCATTACAGATGCGCTTTAGGAAAACAAGGAAAGATGAGGACAAAGTAAGACAGAAGACAGAGTGCCTAGGTAGCAGCACTTACTGTGACAACTATTGAGAATAGCCACTTGAGGGCGCTAGTGACTGGATGATCAGTTTAGCAATGCCTGTAGACCCAATCCCTCGGTAGGAGGTAGGGATAGAACTTTGAGTTCAGGAGCGGAGATATAACCCCTGGCCAAGATGGCGCGGGGCCTTCTTCCAGCTAGTAGTTCGTACTTGTCAGAACGATATTCTGTTCGGGCGTAGCCCAAGTGCCGTAGGGCAAGATTCAGATAGACGCGTAGTAGGACTGTAGGCGCGTGGAACAAGCTCGCTCTCTCTACAGATCATTACATTCAGACTTGTAAATATACTGTACATAGTAGTTGTAGTTGTCCTCAGTAATAAAGGACAAGGAAATAACATCATCTTTTATTTCGTGAGTTGCGGGACGAGTCATACCTACAAATTACCTCCCTACAATCCGCTCGGCAGGTCAGGTAATACTTCAACTTCCAACGGCCTGGTGACCAACCTACGAGATCGTCTCACAGGACAGGTAGGTCACGACAGGCACGTATAAAAATTTGGTGTCAGGTGTGGGGTCCCGAGTTCGATCATCGAACAGTGTCAACTCACCGAAATAACGTGAGAGAACCGCGACTTAGTAGAAGATTGTCCGTAAGAGAACCGCGACTTCGCAGAAGATTTCCGTGTGAGAAAATCGCGACTTCGCAGAAGATTGTCCGAACCGCGCTACCGCGTAGTTTCGTTCGTGTGCCGCGCATCGCAGAAGAGGAGCATCACTACCGCAGCCTACTAAGCCAGCCCAGCAGAGGGGTAGCAGTCCAGTAGCAGACAACGCCATCCGGTGGAGACGCAGCACTACAGCCGACTACTCATCCAGCCCAGCAGTGAGGCAGCATTGCAGATTAAGGTAAGCTGAATATTTATTTCAAATGGCACGACAGAATAGTTCAGTACCAGCAGACCGAGGCACTGAGATGCTCGAGGACGAGGTGGAATCAGTAAGTATGAGTGGGCCTTTTGTGACAGTAGTAGAAGGACATCGCCTCATTGGACGAGAGTTTGATGGCAGTCAACCAGATAGATTGCATGAGTTCATAGCTAACGTAGATGCTGCTGTTCGTATGATTAAGGATGAGGATCAAGAGTTGTTTTTCAAGTATATTTTAACTAAGGTTACGGGGAGAGCCCGAGATAAGTTGTTGTACAGACGTGATATACATAATTGGGAGAAAGCCAAGCGGGCATTGATAGAATATTATGGCCAGCAAGGCACGTTAGATTTGTACATTTGTCAAATGTTCCAAACAGCGCAGGACCCGCGAGAATCAGTCGCACTTTGGGCACACAAAATAGAAACATTGTCAGCTTCTTTTAGAGAGGCAATACTTGAGGATGAATTAGAGGAGGATCGTGACGCGCAGTTGAAAATAACGAGAAAAATATGTGTTGCTAGTTTCATACAAGGGTTAGCCAACCCTCGAATACAAGCTAAGGTTCAGTCAGAAAAGGGCATTACTTTCGAAAAGGCAGTTGCACTTGCTCAACAGGAAGAAACCGTAATATTGTCAAAGAAGGCACGAGAAGGTCTACAACACAAAGGTAGCTCAGGGTTTAGCAAGCGCAAACCAGAACAGGAGCGCAGTGCAGCACCAAAGTGGCATACTAAGCCAACACATGCTAGTGTTAGGGTGGTCTGCTACAATTGTAGCAAGGAAGGCCACATAGCAAGGAACTGTAAGAACACAGGAACGCAGGGGGCTCACACCACACAGACCGCTAGTTCCAATACAGCTACAGGGGGCACCTTCAGTAAATTAAAATGTCGCTATTGTGGGAAGACAGGGCACATTGAACGTGACTGTAGAAAGAAACAGAGGGACAAGGAAAAAGAGGTACGAGAAGCAGTGCGCATAGTACGCACACAACCAAACACAGTGACAGGTGAAAACAGAACTTGTTATCGTTGCGGCCAAAAAGGGCACATACAGGTGAATTGTCGACAAGGTGTACGCACACAAGGTGCACACACTCAAGGTGCACGCACACAAGGTGCACACACTCCGGCGATGCGAACGGATAGCCGTAGATGCTATTCGTGTGGCCAACAGGGCCACATTCAGAGAAACTGTCGAAAAGCCCAAGGCGAGTCCACAGGCAGTAGGGCCATGAAAGGCCAAGCTCAGGGTGGACGCATAATGGGCAAGGCCGTAAGATACCGAGCCCAGTGCGAACATTGTGATAGATGGTCACACCGAACCCAAGACTGTTGGTTCAAAAAGAAGGGCGGCAGTACGCAAGCCACGAAAGCCTCCGTGGCTCAGGCAGCAAACTAGAACGGGCCCGTAGCAAGGGGACAGTTACGGAGGCCCGCACACCAGAAGGTCCCAAGAATTCTGACGTAGAAGGCACGGTGCTGATCCAGGTTGCGAACCAAGGAAGACCGTTGAGATTTTTGATAGATACTGGGTCCGATGTCAGCCTAGTTAAGAGGCAATCGGTACCCAAGGAATGCCTGATTGACGGGAGCAAATCAATTGAATTAGCGGGTGTAAGTAAGGGAATAATTTACACCCAAGGTACTGTACGTTTTGCCATTGGAAACACAAGTCACACATTTCATGTGGTAGGGAGTGATTTCCAATTAACACAGGATGGTATAGTTGGGCGAGACATCCTGACAGATAGTGTGATTGACTATAAGGAGGGTCATGTCACCATAAGAGGGCGACAATACCCTATGGGGGCGCGAGAGACGAAGGTGATCCGTCTCGAACCAAGGACCCAGAAGGTCGTTGTTATAGAAGTAGATCGGAATCTACCCTTAGGAATTATTGAGAAGGAAGAGGTGATACCAGGGGTGTACCTCGCAGGGTGCCTAACCAAATCAGAGCACCATGAAGCAGTGGTTAGCATGATGAATACCACTGAAAAGGCGGTGACTTTACACAGTCCACGAGTGCACATACAGGAGGTAGATAAAACCTGCCTGGCACAAGTGCGAAAGGTAGAGCAGAACAGTAGAGTGGCAAACGGAGAATCGGCCACCCAGAAGCCCCGATCACAGCGGGTGATAGACTGTTTGCGAGTTGATCACCTCACGCAGGTAGATAAGGAAGGGATATACGCCATTTGTGCGGAGTACAATGATATCTTCCATCTTGAGGGAGACAAACTGACTCACACTGACGTACTACAGCATGAGATCCCTACACCCCAAGATCATCCTCCAATTAACGTACGACCGTATAGACTTCCCGAAGCACAGAAAGGGGAAATTCAAGCTCAGATAGATAAGATGCTGAGTGATGAAATTATCACACCTAGCACATCAGCCTGGAATGCGCCATTACTTTTAATTCCAAAGAAATTAGACGCCTCAGGGAAACAAAAATGGAGGGTCGTGATCGACTTTCGAAAATTGAACGAGATAACGATAGGAACCAGTTATCCCCTGCCATTAATTTCAGAACTGTTAGACGCCCTTGGAAAGGCGAGATATTTTTCGACCTTAGATCTCGCGAGTGGCTATCACCAGGTGTTGTTGAAGCCTGAAGACCGGCCAAAGACAGCATTCTCTGCGCTAGGACGCAAGTACGAATTCAGGAAAATGCCCATGGGTTTGAAAGACGCGCCAGCCACATTTACGAGGCTGATGAACAATGTGCTCACAGGGCTAACGGGTATAAAATGTCTGTGTTACCTGGATGACGTCATTGTGTACGGGAGTTCAATCCAGGAGCACAATGCGAAGCTAAGAGACGTATTTCAAAGGCTGAGAGAGAACACGCTGAAACTCCAGCCAGATAAGTGTGAATTCCTAAGAACTGAGGTAGCGTTCCTAGGACATGTAATTACTGACGAAGGTGTCTTACCAGACCCGCGTAAAGTACAG
The DNA here is from genome assembly GCF_040414725.1 of Anabrus simplex. Lineage (NCBI taxonomy): Eukaryota > Metazoa > Arthropoda > Insecta > Orthoptera > Tettigoniidae > Anabrus > Anabrus simplex. The sequence continues at coordinate 567,051,400 of NC_090265.1, read as the reverse complement.
GCCGTTAAGGACTTTCCGAGGCCGACCACTAGCCGCCAGATCAAGCAGTTCTGCGGACTGAGTGGGTACTATAGGAAGTTCATACCTAACTACAGCAAAATCGCGAAACCGCTGTATCAGTTAGTGAAGAAGGACGTTCCCTTTGTATGGGGAGACGATCAGGAACAAGCGTTCCAGATACTAAAGCAAAAGTTAATTGAGGAACCTATATTGCAGTATCCGGATTTTGAAAAACCATTCGTTGTTACCACTGATGCGAGCAACGAAGCGGTTGGGGCAGTATTGTCACAAGGACCTATCGGGAAAGACCTTCCAATTGCCTATGCAAGTAGAACGCTTAACAAAGCAGAAATGAATTACAGCGTAACTGAGAAAGAATTGTTGGCAATAGTGTGGGCAGTAAAGTATTTCAGACCATATTTGTTTGGTAGAAAATTCACTGTTGTGACAGACCATAAGCCGTTGAAGTGGGTCTTCAACGTGCAAGATCCGTCTTCACGCCTGCTAAAGTTCAGACTGAAGCTGGCGGAATACGACTTCGACGTCGTATATAAGCAGGGCAAACAGAACTGCAATGCAGATGCCCTGAGTAGGAATCCCACTGAACCCAAGTGCCAAGCGCGAGTGGTTAACTCGGCTCAGCACAGGTCTCACTCAGAGACAACGTTAGAAACTCAGGCCTCAGACGAGAATAGAGAGGAGGTACTGTCTTCAAAACCCGAGGACGCTACGGCAGAGGGAATTGAAGCGGACGGTAGCGAAGTTTCCGAGGACGCTAACGCAGAGGAGATTTCGCCCGAAGGTAGCTTATCTGAGGAAGAGAACGAATTAGGCGAAGCTGAAAAGTTAGCCATTTTGAAAGAATGTCATGATTCTTTGGTGGGAGGCCACCAAGGAATAGCGCGCACGTACGCCAGGGTACGTGAACGAATTCAGTGGAAGGGCATGAAAGGGGACATTGAGCGCTATGTACGCACATGTCCCTCCTGCCAAAAGAATAAAGGGACCAGACCAGACGTCAGGGCTCCCATGAGAATTACAGATACCCCGAACACAGTCTTTGAGAAGATATCCCTAGACGTAGTTGGACCTCTTCCGTTGACAGAGGCAGGAAACAGGTACATACTGACATGCCAAGATCAGCTGTCAAAGTACCTAGTAGCGAGTGCCATGCCTAATCAGGAGGCAGAAACCGTGGCACGGACGCTAATCAATAACGTAATAAGTATCTACGGGATACCAGAGCAGATTCTCACTGACCAGGGTAGTAATTTCATGAGTGATGTGTTTAAGACGCTGTGTAAAACGCTGCGCATTCGGAAAACACACACTACGGCCTTCAGGCCACAATCGAACGGTAGCATAGAAAGATCCCATAAGGTGCTCACGGAGTACCTAAGGCATTATGTCTGCTCAGGGGAGCAGAATGACTGGGACAAGTATTTGCCTACAGCTAGCTTTGTGTATAATACCACAAAGAGCACAAGTACAGGGTTCACACCCTACGAATTAATTTTTGGGAGGAAGGCAAATATCCCAGGTGTGCTGCAAAAGCCACCTGAAATGAATTACAATGAACACCAGAACGTGGTGGAGGAACTGACGGCACAGCTTAGGCGAAATCACGAGGCCGCCAGAAAGACCTTAATAGAGCGAAAGGAATTAGAGAAAGAACACTACGACAAAAAGCAAAATGAGGTCACCTTTCAGGTAGGTGATAAGGTTCTCTTGCGCAATGACGCATTGCGAAGAGGAAAATCCAGAAAGCTAAGCCCACCATTCGAAGGTCCGTACGAGATAGTAGATGTTTCAGGGGTGAACTGCACCCTACAGATGAATAAGAAGGGAAAAAGAGTTAAGGTACATAAGAATCGTTTGAAATTGTACTTGTAGATGAGTGAAATGAGAACTGGGAAGCGAATGTATCCATAGACAGAAGGGTGACACATATCCTGTCTTTACCTCGCAGATAGACAGCAGATATGGCGCGAATGCTAGGATTGTGAGATACAGTTATACCATATGGAATGGACACTTGTTACCTATGTAAACCTGAATAAATTAAGTGATGTATTTTCAAATGTAAAGAGACACATACATTGGACTCAATTAATATGTACACAGTTAGAAAGAAGTACTAACCTAACATGTCAACAGGATGTTAGAATGCTAAGTGCATAATTCGAAAGAATTAAGGAATCGAGGGAATTAATTACGAGGATTACCAAACCAATAGGGGAAACGGATAACACTAGGCGAAAACGAGGCCTAATTAATGCAGTAGGTTCCATCGCAAAGGCATTATTTGGAACATTAAGACAAGAGGATGCCGATAAATATGAGTCAAAAATTAGTGAGTTAGAGCAGGAACAGCTTTCAATTATGAAAATTGCAAAAGACCAGATGATAGTAGTAAAATCAACATTGCAATCTATGAACAGCACCATTTACGATGTCACAGCCAATGAACAGAGATTAACTCAAAACATTGCAGAAATTAGATCTTATCTTGCCAATAGCACGCTTCAGATTACAGAAGCACTTAAGCAAGTAGAATTAGAAAACTCAGTGAATAGGCATTTAATTGAGATTGAAGGCCTTCTCATACAACTGTATGAGCATTACAGTGTTGTATTATCAGGTATAATGAATGCTCAGGTAGGAGTCATTCAGGTGCAAATAATTTCACCAGATGATATTATTAAAGGTTATAAGAAAGCTCAGGGAGATTTCCCTAAAAGATTGTCCTTGCCATTTGACTTAAAATCAGCTTACGGCTACTTGATTTACAAGGTAGCCACAGTGGAAGTGTTCGCCAACAAAAATTATCTAGTGTACGTCATCAAGACACCCCTTACAGATAGGGTAACTTATACATTGTATCACATGATTCCATTCCCCACGTATATGAAGAGTAATCCACACCATTTTGTTTATCTTCAAGAGACCAAGGACTATATCCTTATGGACAAAGAGAAACAAACTTATGTTCAGTTAGATAAAGATCAGGTAAATCAATGTAAGGTAGTAACACCCAGTTGGAAACTATGTCATGTTAAATTCCCTATTAATACAGTGTACACTCAAAAGAGTTGTGCAGTCCAGCTTATCTTAGGAATTAGTCAGATTCCAGATTATTGTGATAAAAGAATACTTCCCGTTCAACAGCTCATGTGGATACCTATCAGAGCTAACAGATATATATACGTATCCCCAGAAGAAGTTAAAGTAACATGTATGTGTAAGGATACCACCAGTGATATCAGGTTAACAGGCACTGGTACTCTTGTTTTAAGTGCAGGTTGCACAGTATATGGGCCACATAATAAAATACAAGGTGTAGGTGAAGTGAACACTACACAAAGTAAAGACTTTGTACCAGAAGTCACACTTGATTATGACTGTTGTGAACAAATAGGTAGTGAAATCAAGTTAGAACAGATACCCGAAATGAATAAGTTGTCCTTAAATAATTTGCTAAATCACATTAACGATTTACAATGGGCTACCCATAAGACACAAGAAGTGGAAGATATGGTGAGACAAAAAGAAGAAGAACTGCAAAGACAAATGGTCTATCAGCATATTAATGTGTATAGATATATTGTGTGGATAGTTGTTGGTATCACAAGTTTAATTTTAATTTGTTACTGTTGTAATTGTTGCTGTCCGAAACTAGGGTTTCCAGCAAAGAGATGGTTTGATGATGCACGGGCTCATTGCCCTAACATATGTATAAAGCAAACGGTAATCACGAAGGGAGATAAGGTTAAGACTTCAGATGAGGATTTAACTATATTCCAACGTCCCAGGCGGATCCGGGGACGCTCGGAGATGTCTGAGGAGATCATGGAATTACACTCCAGGCCTGCTGGGGGACGCCCTAGTACGCCTGTGAGATCTATAGAAGAAGTAGAAATGGATGCAAATGATAATCAGAGTAGAGAACAACCTTCCCCTTCACCACAGGGTCGCCGATCGTTACGCACAAGTAACATCAGAGTATGAATAGTGTAGGACAGAAATGGACGCAACGTATGGTTGCATCCATTTCTTCCCTAAGGGGGGAGATGTCGTGTACCGACCTCCCACGGACTCGAACCGGCGGACTGCCAGGTGGAAGGCAGCCGGGATTCGCAGCCGAGTCTAGAGCTCAAGGTGTCAGAGGAGATTAATTAGTGTTAGAATAATGATAGTCATCGACAGGAGACACCTTGTAGTAATTGAGTAATTGTATAATAAGTATAATAATTATAGCTAGATTTAATAATTGGAAAGCAGAAGGAAGCTTTCAGTTAAGTATTGGAGAGCGGTTTGTGAAACGCGCTAGCTTACGAAAGCTGTTGACTACAATAAGATATTTACTGTGTGTCAACAAACAAAGTTGGTAGTATGCCGGCGAGCCAGGCGGCCGCCCGATAAACCGACAAAGGGACAAAGTGAGTACACGGCCAGTCAAGGCCATTACAGATGCGCTTTAGGAAAACAAGGAAAGATGAGGACAAAGTAAGACAGAAGACAGAGTGCCTAGGTAGCAGCACTTACTGTGACAACTATTGAGAATAGCCACTTGAGGGCGCTAGTGACTGGATGATCAGTTTAGCAATGCCTGTAGACCCAATCCCTCGGTAGGAGGTAGGGATAGAACTTTGAGTTCAGGAGCGGAGATATAACCCCTGGCCAAGATGGCGCGGGGCCTTCTTCCAGCTAGTAGTTCGTACTTGTCAGAACGATATTCTGTTCGGGCGTAGCCCAAGTGCCGTAGGGCAAGATTCAGATAGACGCGTAGTAGGACTGTAGGCGCGTGGAACAAGCTCGCTCTCTCTACAGATCATTACATTCAGACTTGTAAATATACTGTACATAGTAGTTGTAGTTGTCCTCAGTAATAAAGGACAAGGAAATAACATCATCTTTTATTTCGTGAGTTGCGGGACGAGTCATACCTACAAATTACCTCCCTACAATCCGCTCGGCAGGTCAGGTAATACTTCAACTTCCAACGGCCTGGTGACCAACCTACGAGATCGTCTCACAGGACAGGTAGGTCACGACATTTCTCTGTCGAACTCTGGTCTTGGGCTTTTCTTGAAAATCATAATCGTTATTCCCGAGAATTCTTAATTATATTTATATTTCTTGATTGTATTTTGGTTGTCAAACGGGCTGAGCCCTTGTTAAATGTTTGTGATTCCCATTCTTTGTTTGTTATACACTGCCTATTCTAGTCATTTGAAGTTTAAATACAACTTGTTTTAAATCAATTCACTTTTCTTACATTTGGTTCGTTGTACGTTCTCTCTCTCTCTCTTTACCTTTTCCCTCTCCCTTTTTTTTGAACATTGTACTTACCACGGACACCCCTCTTGGTTAGCCCGCCGTGGCGTCCACTGTCTCTGCTGATTGATGAATAATAAGTCTGATATACTAGGTTTAACCCAACGAGGTATCAAGCGCATGCCTTTCCGTGGTCCGACAAGTCACCACCAGTGAAATAACATTTGTTACCCTCTAGCGTTATGGTGTCCTAATGATTACCGTTTGACGATCTTTAATGTTGTGGGTCGACCATCCTATCGTTATCTATGCTAAGATTTTCGTCCTTTTAGCCATTTGTATGAACATAATATTTATTAGCACCCCACATTGAGAAACCACACCACAAATGGTAGCAGACAATCTTTTCTATTAATTATACGCTCTGTTTTTCTTTTACTTATCGTTATGGCATGTTTTTCGGATAACTTTCCTCTGGGTGACAGTTCTAATTCTTCACCACTTCCTTCATATCATAATTTGTCCTTACCCAACCCTCCTGTCGGGGAATTGATTTCTTTCTCTCCTTCTTCTGATTCATTAATTCATTCTTCTGATGACATAAAATCTCCTCCAGTCCTTGCTCAACATGCAATGTTTCCGTCTCCACCATCCCATTTTTCTTCCTCCCCTCATCTTACTTCTGTTGACAGTGCACTTAATATTCAGATAGTTAAGCAGTCATTGCTTCTTGTACCTCAGCTACAGGCTACTGATCCTCGCAGCTTGACCATTTGGCTTTTTTCTGTGAGAAAATTTTTAAATATTACACTTGCTTCCTTTCCTCAATTAATCGGTCTTTTGTCGGCTAAAACTACTGGTTTCTTTTCAAAATTTTGGCTTGATAATATGTCTAATTTCTCTTCATGGTTTCACTTACGGACTATAATACACAATTATTTTTTGCCATATGAGATTCGTTACAAATTAAGTACTGAGTTTGTCCGTCGCCACCAACTACCTACTGAATCTACACATGACTATCTTGATTCTATTACTACCTATAGTGATGTATTGAACATTGCTTATAATACTTCTGAATTAATTTCAATTGTCCGTTTTTATGCTGCTCCTTCCTTTCGTCAGCTCCTTGATGCACTTAACCCCCCACTACCATGCTTCAGTTATATAATTTGTCTCAGTCTCATGTCATTAATTCCTTAGGAGATCTTTCATATTATTCATCTATTCCCCCACCTGGTATCGTACCCCCTCCCTTACCTATTTCGTTACCTTCGCCTTCCGTCTCCCCTTCTCCATCAACAAATCGTTCAACTATAACATGTTTTCGTTGTAAAGGTCAGGGACATATTTCTAAGTATTGTACTGCCTCACTTTCGGGAAACGCCTTCCACCCACGTCGTTAGGCAGTCGTCGTATTATTGGGGAAAACCTGCCTTCATCTACTTTTTCTCCTGCTGAAAATGTTTCTCAGTTTTCTTCTAGTATATATAATGCTTCTTTTCTTCCAAGTACTTCTCATGTGTTGATAACTGTGAATAATTTGCCATCGGTTGCTCTTTTAGATTCAGGTGCTGCCGTATCCCTTATTAGTTTACCATTTTTTGAATCATTAAAAGCCAATTTTCCTCATTTGCAGTATACTCCATCTTCTCGGCAATGTATTTCCGCATCAAACCAACCCCTTCATGTCCTTGGCACTATATCTTTAAACATTAAAATGCAATATTTTTCCTGGCCTTTTACTTTTCTTGTGGTTGAACATTTATCGTCTCCTCTCATTTTAGGTTTTGATTTTTTTCTCACACTGGTCTCATTCTTAATTCTGTTCACTCCCAGGTTTCTTTTCATTTTTCAACTAAATCTGTTCCGTTGATAAACCCCTTTGATTATCCCTTTTCCCATCAGTCTTCCTCCCTCACAATTAATTCCCTTTATTCTGATCAGGTACAGTCTCTCCTCCAGGAATTTTCTGATGTGATCACCCCTAACTTAGGGACTGTTAAGAACTTCACTGCCCATATCGATCTGACTGACACTACTCCGGTTCGTTCTTCTCCGTATTTTCTCAGCCCTCCTAGGATGAAGATTCTTAATGAATTAATTGATAAGGTGCTTCGTGATGGCACTATCGTTCCTTCATCCTCCAATTATGCTTCTCCTGCCTTCATTGTTAATAAACCTGATGGCTCCTTTCGATTTATTGTCGATTATAGAAAATTGAACTCCCGTATATTGTATGATGCCTATCCGATGCCTAAATTACAATCCGCTTTTCAACATTTTTCTAATTCTCATTTTTTTACTATTTTTGATTTCAACTCCGCTTACAATCAGATTCCCCTTGATGCCATTAGCTCTCGCTACACTGCGTTCATTACGCCTAATGGTTTATATCAGTTCAAAAAAGTTCCTTTTGGTTTCAGTCTTGGATCCCAGATCATGCAGCGCTTTGTTGATTCTTTATTTTCCGATCTTAAGTACAAATATTTATTTCCTTTTATTGACGATATCCATGTTTATTCTCCTGATTTTGAATCTCACCTACTGCATGTCCGTGAAGTTCTTACACGTCTTCGTTCCGTTGGCTTGACTGTTAACCCTTCCAAGGTTCTTGTCGCTCAAACATCTATCAAATTTCTTGGTCATATCCTCAGCTCACAGGGTGTCGCTCTTGATCCTGACCGTGTTTCCGCCGTTCATAAAATTCCCCCTCCTCAGAATTTGAAACAATTGCGCTCCTTTTTAGGCATGGTGGGCTTTTATGCCAAATACATTCCTAATTTCTCTCAAATTTCGGAACCTTTAAATCTCCTTAAAAGAAAAGGCATTAAATTTCATTGGACTAATTCTCAACAAATTGCTTTTGATACCTTAAAATCAAAACTTTCTCATGCCCCTCTCTTGCAAATCCCCGATTTTTCCCTCCCGTTTGAACTCTCAACTGATGCCTCTGACGTCGCTATTGGTGCTGTCTTACAACAAACTTGTAATGGCCAAACCTTACCCATTGCCTATTTTAGTCGTCTTTTATCTCCTGCCGAACGAAAATATTCTGTCTACGAAAGAGAAGCTCTGGGGCTTCTTCTGGCTATTGAACATTTTGCCGAATACTTGGACCATCGGGAATTTGTAGTACATACCGACAATCAAGCATTATCCTGATTGCTTCATAATGCTCCTAAAATAGGCCGTACGGGTCGTTGGCTCCTTCGGTTATCTCGCTTTAAATTTTCGCTCAAGTTTGTATCGGGTTTCCATAATTCAGTTGCTGATGCTTTATCCCGCCTTTTTGAAGATAATCAATCCCATGAACCTGAAATTGATTCTTTGCCTGTTAATGCTATTACCTCTATTTCCTCCCTTACCAATTTTCCCCTCTCTTTTCAGTCCTGTGTAGACCATCAGAAACAAGATCCGTATTGTCAACAGCTGATTCAAGACCTTTCTCTTCCAAATTACTCTGGTCCTTTTCGTTTGCAGAATCATCTCCTTATTTTTAAACCTACTCCACGTGCTATTTATCGCCTCGTTCTTCCTTCAAATTTACGTCCTATGATTTTTCAGTATTTCCATGGTTCCCCTGTTGGGGGCCACTTTGGAATGGCCAAAACTTATGCTCGTCTTGCCTCTTAATTTTTTTGGCCACAGATGAGAAAAGACATATATTCTTGGGTTCGTTTATGTGATTCTTGTCAAAAACATAAGCCACTCAACCACCAACCCTATGGTACCTATGCCGCTTCTCCTGCCACTTATTCCGCTGAAAAATTCTATATTGATATTGTTGGCCCATTAGTTAAATCTTCAAAAGCAAATGCTTATATATTCACTTTGCTCGACGGTTTTTCAAAGTTTCTTATTGTTCGTCCGTTACGAAATATTTCTTCCCAAATAATTATTAAATTATCCACTCAGATTTTTCCTATCATTGGTCTTCCTAAAGTATTAATTTCCGATAATGCCTCTATTTTTACTTCTAAAGACTTTTATAATTTTTGTTTCTCTCACGGTATCAAGAAAGTTTTTACCTCCCCATATCATCCTCAGGGTAACATTGTAGAACGTTACCATCGAAATCTCAAAACCTTTCTTTCTATTTTTCATTCTACTGACCATAAGTCTTGGGATTCCGAACTCCCCCATTTTGTTTTGGCCTTAAATGCTACTATTAATTCTTCTACCTCTTTTACTCCTGCCAAGTTGTTTCTTGGAAGAGAGTTACACACACCCCTTTCTTTATCTTGGAATTTACCCGCATTATTGGATACCCCCTCTCATCTTCTTACTGATACTCAACTGAATCACGCCCTTCAACAACTTCTTCACGCCAGAGATCTTCACCGTAAGGCTTGTAATTCCCGAGTCTGTTCTCCATCTTTTCAAGTTTCTGATTTTGTATTATTAAAGAATCACCCCATTAGTTCTACTTCTCAAAATTTATCTGCAAAGCTCTCCCCTCGCTGGATTGGCCCTTTCCGTATCCTCTCTTTTCCCTCTCCGACCACTGCCCTCCTCCAATCCCTTGACACTCCTACTGATGTTAAAAAGGCTCATTTTTCTCAGATGAAGAAATTTTTTCCTCCTTCTGTTCCTGAGGGTTAGGGATAGAGAATTCTTCCAGGCTGTCTTTGTTGTTCCTTTTGGTTAGGTTATTTATCTTCTTTCATTTGTTCATTTTGAGTTTTCTTTACTTGTATTTTTTTCTTTTCCTTTTGCTCACTCAGTTCTGCTCTCTCCACTCACCCTCGCCCTATGTCTGACTCTCCCATATATAAATTTTGGGGGTTTTATATTCCATTTTTGATTTCTAATATGGGAAACTTTATTTTAAATTACATTATATTGTTCTAAAACATTTATCTTTATTGCATCTATATATATATATATGTTAAGGCCACTCCTTCTTTATTAATGTATATAAGTATATTTTTGTAATTCTCTCTTTCAATCCATATCACTTTTCTCTTCCTTTTTACTTTATACACCTTTTTTTTCCTCTTTATCTCTCTATCCCATCCCATCCCTTTTTCCCTTTCTTCCCTTTTTTCCTTTTTTTATTTTCGCTGCTTATGCCTGTTTGGTTTTTGCTTTCCGTTTCTGCTTCATCGTTCTACGAGTTCCGGCAATGGTATCTTCCGTGCTCAACATGGGAATTTCTTCTCCGCCTCTGGATCATCATCGTCATCTCCCCCATCCTTCGGATTCGCCGAGTGGTGGGAATATGTTACGACCGCTCTACTACATCTTACCTTCTGCCTTCTGTCGCATTCATCTGCTTGCTCGCCCAGCTGTTCACTAACTGGTCTGTTCTCCGGAACTGTTGCTGCTCCCTCGTTGTGACGTCACACCCACGTATTTTTCATCGAGTAACTTCTCGAATCTGTTCACCACCTATATAAGCGAGCTATTCCTTAGTTTCCGCGGTCAGACATTGAGTTGGAAAACAACACGAGTGGAGAGAGCGGAACTGTTCGCTAGCGGCTGGCCCGTTGCGACGTTTTACCTACTTTTATTTGTGAATAGCTGCATTGTTTACCAACAGACTGGGTGAGCAAAATGTTACAACCTTTTATATCTTTCGTGGTCTATATCAAGATTTGAACTTTGAATGTTAAATTATTTAGTGGCTTCATGGTCTTCATTCTAACTGAGTCCTTCAGACTGATACCTTTATCTATCTCATACGCCAAAATAAGCTGTGCTTGGACAAGTGATAGAAGTGTTGCCACATCCTGAACTTTTTTTACAGGCCCGAGTGGTCGCTTACATTGCCAACGTGATAGCGTTTAAGCAGCCTGGAAGGATTCCCCCCCTGTTTTCCTCTCTTCTTCCCTTCTCACTCTGTTTCCTTTTTCTTTCCCTTTCTTCTTTTCCGGTATTGAGTTGTAAAAATTTTGCCTCCCGACGTGCTTTAACTCTCTTGCCCTCCTTTGGGTTTTAAATGAAGATTGTAAGGGTGGCCTTAAATCATTATTTTTCAAATATACCCCCCCCCCTTTATTTCTTAACCAATGTGTTCTTTTTAAAAAAAAACAAAAGAAAAGGTAGTGAACTTATATAGGTGCTGATTCTGATTTTCTCTGTCGAACTCTGGTCTTGGGCTTTTCTTGAAAATCATAATCGTTATTCCCGAGAATTCTTAATTATATTTATATTTCTTGATTGTATTTTGGTTGTCAAACGGGCTGAGCCCTTGTTAAATGTTTGTGATTCCCATTCTTTGTTTGTTATACACTGCCTATTCTAGTCATTTGAAGTTTAAATACAACTTGTTTTAAATCAATTCACTTTTCTTACATTTGGTTCGTTGTACGTTCTCTCTCTCTCTTTACCTTTTCCCTCTCCCTTTTTTTTTTTTTTGAACATTGTACTTACCACGGACACCCCTCTTGGTTAGCCCGCCGTGGCGTCCACTGGCTTTGCTGATTGATGAATAATAAGTCTGATATACTAGGTTTAACCCAACAAGGTATCAAGCGCATGCCTTTCCGTGGTCCGACAAGTCACCACCAGTGAAATAACATTTGTTACCCTCTAGCGTTATGGTGTCCTAATGATCACCGTTTGACGATCTTTGATGTTGTGGGTCGACCATCCTATCGTTATCTATGCTAAGATTTTCGTCCTTTTAGCCATTTGTATGAACATAATATTTATTAGCACCCCACATTGACAAACCACACCACAAAAGCACGGAATGAATTACGTTAGTGCATGTTTTTACCACATTCTCTGTATGCATCTGTTCGCTGTGTGCATATTTCAATAGGTTGTTGGTTTAAACTTGTGTTCTAGTTCAGCATGATTCGTGTGCCATATTCATATGTACTACTTCAATATGTCATATCATTATTAACAAAGTATACGTTTTGTGCCAAAACCTTGGGTGATACAATATTTTCAGTGTCATTTTTGAATTCAGGAGGCAGAAATACATAAAGTACACCTACTTTTGTTAAAAAAGGTTTTTCCCCTATTGCATAGTGTTATTTAAAGATAAGAGATATAGGACTAAACGAGGCCACAGAACTAGTTACAGATAATTGTGGCGGCGATTTGTTAATTCATAGAGGCTTGCAGAGTGAACGCTGAAAGGCATAACAGACTAAAATGAAGCTGTATGTATGTATTTAATTTAAAATGAAAGCAATAAATATTAAAAATACATATAGATAGATAATATTGATAATGGCGTGTCGCCTCCGAAGAGGCCTGGTGCAGGTCTTTCGAGCTGACACCGTATTGGCGACCTGCGCGTCTATGAGGAAGGGGCCCTACCTATGATGAATTCAAATTATGAGGAAGGCATATACACCCAAAACCCGAGCCATCAGAATTAATCAGTTAATGTAAAAATTCCCGACCCGGCCGGGAATTAAACAGGGGACCCTCTGGACCAAAGGCCAGCGCGATAACCGTTTAACCACGGAGGCGGACACATAGATATATAAAACATAGTCAATAGTAAAAAAGTAGTTAACAACAAATTAAAAATTAAAAACAAATACAGTCCGCCTCTGTGGTGTAGTGGTTAATGTGATTAGCTGCCACCCCCGGAGGCCCGGGTTCGATTCCCGGCTATGCCACGAAATTTGAAAAGTGGTACGAGGGCTGGAACGGAGTCCACTCAGCCTCGGGAGGTCAACTGAGTAATGGTGGGTTCGATTCCCACCTCAGCCATCCTCGAAGTGGTTTTCCGTGGTTTCCCACTTCTCCAGGTAAATGCCGGGATGGTACCTAACTTAACGCCACGGCCGCTTCCTTCCCTCTTCCTTGTCTATCCCTTACAACCTTCCCATCCCCCACCAAGGCCCCTGTTTCTCCATAGCAGGTGAGGCCGCCTGGGCGAGGTACTGGTCACCCTCCCCAGTTGTATCCCCCGACATAATGTCTCATGCTCCAGGACACTGCCCTTGAGGCGGTAGAGGTGGGATCCCTCGCTGAGTCCGAGGGGAAAACCAACCCTGGAGGGTAAACAGATTAAAAGAAAGAAAAACAAATATAAACATTACTTTTATACACGAAAAAACAGGCCACTATAACTCATAAAACGGATAACGGGGACTTCTGACTGCTCGTCATCCCGTCGAATGAGGGAGAAGGCACTCAGAAGTTCCGGGAAGTCTTCTTCCTTCAGTAAGTAGGAGTGCGTTGCTATGCCATGGCCGATCCAAAGACGATATAGTACCACAGCTTCTCTCCGAGAAACCCGATGATGATGATGATGATGATGATGATGATGATGATGATGATGATGATGATGATTGTTGTTTAAAGGACCGAGCAAGTGGCAGAGTAGTTAGGGTCGCGCAGTTGTGACCTTGCATTCGGGAGATACGGGGTTCGAACCCCAGTGTCGGCAGCCCTGAAGATGGATTTCCATGGTTTCCAATTGTCACACCATTTGCTTCCCACGCCTAGCCCTTTCCTATCCCATCGTCGCAATAAGACCTATTTGTGTTCGTGCGACGTAAAGCAAATTGAAAAAGAATGTTGTTTAAAGGGGCCTAATATCTAGGTCATCGGCCCCTAATGGTATGAAATGAGACGAAATGTAATGACAATTTAAAATTTCAAAACTGTCAAGAATTAAAACCGTGATGATGAATAATGAGTAGATGAATATGAATTTAAAATAATCAGCGAATCCAACTCACGATATTGAAAAGAAAAATAATTCCAAAATTAATCCACTGACTAGAAGTCAAACAAAGAGATGATGCACAATGATTATGAATTTAAGAAATCAGTGGATTCGACCCGCAATACCCCTCACCCCACCCAGAAACTATTTTAAAACAGTTGTACACTCTCAGTAGTTTACACAGGCAAGTAGTGAGACAAATAGGTCCGTAACTTCCTGCATATTTCAATGTCTTTATCAGACTTGAGGAGGTGGATTACTGTACTATCCCCTCTCATCACTGTGGCGGAAAAGCAGTCTATCCAGATTATGTCAACAACTCAAGATGATATAATAAGCTATCTCCATTGAGATGCTTGAACATCTGGTTATAAACATTATCCGGTACGAGAGACGTGTTCTTACAAATTGCCGAGGCACTGCTAAGTTCCTAACCCGCAAAGGTCACGTTATAATCACAAGCGTGGGTGGTAAATCATAGATGATGGCGTTCTGCCTCCCGCTTCAGAGCAAGGATATCAGGATGGAAATTCCCGGAATCCAACACGCCTGCGATATGACTTGCTAGATGATTAGCAACCGTGGGTTGATCAGTGACGATACTGCTTGCAATGGGAATTTCCGGTGCTAAAGATTGTCCTTGTATTCTCGAAATGCGTCGAAGTTTAGTTCACACTTGATATGACGGTGTATGTGACGTCATGGAAGGTACACGCCTTACCTATGAAGCTTTCTTACTCTGTCGAATAAGAACTCGCGCCATATCGCGGAAGTTTTCAAACGTTACAAAGATGGCAACAGTAGGCTTCCTAAGATAGCATTTATGGGCGCAAAAACGTTCTTTCATAGCTGCTGCAACTTCTTCATTCCAGCAAGTTACGAGCTTTCGTCGTGGAGAACCCAGAAAAGGACGGAAGGGACTCCTCAACAGCAGCAGCAGCAGAACTAACTTGCATGATACAAGTTATATCATCGTCAACGCGCGGACTATTCGCTTCGTGAAAGACAGCTAGTGATGTGAACAATCAGCATTTTTAAGAATCCAACGGTGAGGAGCCTCGTTGGATTTCTGTTCCAACAAAGAAAGAATAGGGCAATGGTCATTATCACAGAGGTCATGGTGTAAATCCCACCGAAGCAAGTAAACGAGCGTACGGCTGCACAAACTAATATCAATGCAGGAGATGGCACGGTGAGCTACGCTGAAATGTGTTGGTTCCCCTGTATTCAAAATGCACAAATCCATCTCTCCTATAACTGTTCCAACAGTATTCTGCGGAAAGGCAATTCAGAGCCCCATAATGAGTAAGAGAAAAGGAGGTGGGAGTTGGTCTCTAACATTAATTACATCATGGAAATTAATGATGCTGGCCTGGTGGGAAATGAAACTGTAGTTACAGTATAACAGGCGAGGTAACACGTACCGCAACTGCCCCCAGGTTGGTTCTTAGTGGAACCAGTTCGCTGTAGGTGTCAGAACGAGTAAAAATACCAACGCAATCGGAAGCTCGGTTAGCATAATCCAATTCAATTGAGCGTAATCTATTTTTTTTCTCTTACTAGAGAAGCGCGCTGGTTTTCCAGCAGGATTATTTGCTGGTGCCCACACAGACCGTCCCGATGTAGGGCATGTGTTCCCATTCACAGGAGGGAAGGGAGAACGCCTGGTAAGGACGTATTTCTTGTTTAGATGGGCTGAGAGGTAAATTACCAGCCCCGGTCGACAATGCTACCTCCGCCGTTGACTTTGCGCGTAATGCGCCTGACGTGTGTAACACTACGGTGCTTCAAGTCTTTCATCAACTCATCGTCAGTTTTCAGGATGAGATCTCGGTGGAGGATAACTCCACGAACTAGAATCAAGGTTTCGTGCTCTTCCATTTTCACGGGAATTCCCTCAAAGTGGTCGCACTTCAGCAACAAATCAGCTTGCACGGCAGTGGGCGTCTTTAGCAACAAACAACCGTTGCGCAATTATTTCAGGTCTTCCACTTCGACGTAGACACCTTCTGTATGTTTACTAAACAAAATAGACTTCACCAGCTTAAAATCTTGCCCTTCGGTTCTGGTAGCAACCAGGAACCTAGGGAAGCTACATCCCATGCATTAACGCTGCGCTTGTTCCCGGGGGTTTTACCCCATGAGGGAATAAAAATTTAAAGATAGATAGATAGTTAGATAGATAGACAGATAGATAGATAGATAGATAGATAGATAGATGTCTTTATTGGCGTAGTTAAGGCCATTAGGCCTTCTCTTACACTAAACCAAAAGACTTCGGTAGAGGACAACCTTGGGCAGACTGTAGACGTTTGTTTCCAGCCCGGAATGCCATCCACTCAGATCAGGGGATTCTACAGCCGAACCAAGCAGCCAAGGCAATACCCACCTGGTCGTTGCAGGTATTGCCCGAGATCCGATGTTGGACGATGCTTAATACGGCCTGACTGAGACAATGAGCACTAGGACTCCCTTCCTTAAACCACCCGCAATAGCGTGTACAGAGGAATAAGTACACATTTTTTTTTAAAAAGAAAAGCAATTAATAATATTATGTCCCCCTGGTATTCGGCTGTGTGGAGACCTGCGTTGTCTGGCGGATACTACTGCTGGGTACATGGCGCTCCCACCCGACTGGGGTTCTGGAATACAGTCGGGCCTTCGAGCATAGTCGCACACATAAGAGGCCCATCACCAAGCAGCACGCGCATTTTGATTTGGTCCACAACTAACCCTCAAGAAAAAATAAAGAGGGGACCGATGGCCACACGATCCTTTTAGTCGCCTACTACGACAGGTTGGGGTAGCCGGTGGATGTATTCAGCCCCTCCCATCCACAGAGTTACAACACATGGCACCAAGGCCGCATTTCATTTCCCTGCCTAGGTCACCCCTTTTAGTCACCTCTTACGGCAGACAGCGGTTTACAATGGGTGTATTCTTCGTCTGCGTTCCCCACCCGCAGTAGGTAGTAGAGAAAGAGTGAGAAGCAAGTCAGAGGAAACCGAACACCTAGGACCTTTAAAACTAAATACGCTGCCTAAATGGTTAGTCCTAGTGAACAATGGAGCGCACCGAGTGTACATGAAATTCGATTTTCCAGAGAAAAGACATATGAATGTTCTTGGTATCTCTAATTGTTTTCGAGAAGAAATGATCGTTATTTTATTCTGGCGCATGCCTTATTCTTGGTCTCTTGCTTTGGTTTTGTGACCGGCAGTAGGCAAGTGGGACTGTCCTTATAATGAAAATAAGTACACCCCAACTCGATTCCGACTGGCAGCAGTCAAGGACGCCTGACATTATAATGAAAACTTCCCATCTCGTTTGAGACCGGCAGTAGGCAAAGGGGCCTGGCAATATCTTCTATCTTCTATATAAATAAAATTGTTTCTGTTTGTCTGTCTGTTTGTCTGTTCCACCATCACGTCGAAACGGCTGGATAGATCTCAACCAAACTTCATATTTAGGGTATGCTCATCCCGGGGAAGGTTTTAATATGCATATCATTTTAAAATCCTTGAATAGACAGGGGGTTTATAGGAAAACCAGAATGGTTTTTCCACCATCACGTCGAAACGGCTGGATAGATCTCAACCAAACTTCATATTTAGAGTATACTCATTCCGGGGAAGTTTTCCATATGCATATCATTTTAAAATATTTGAATAGACGGGGGGTTTATAGGAAAATCAGAATGGTTTTTCCACCATCACGTCGAAACGGCTGGATAGATCTCAACCAAACTTCGTATTTAGAGTATACTCATCCCGGGGAAGGTTTCGATATGCATATCATTTTAAAATCTTTGAATAGACAGGGGGTTTATAGGAAAACCAGAATGTTTTTTCCACCATCACATCGAAACGGCTTGATAGATCTCAACCAAACTTCATATTTAGAGTAAACTCATCCCGAGGAAGGTTTCGATATGCATATCATTTTAAAATCCTTGAATAGACGGGGGTTTATAGGAAAACCAGAATGGATTTTCCACCATCACGTCGAAACGGCTGGATAGATCTCAGCCAAACTTCATATTTAGAGTATACTCATCCCGGGGAAGGTTCCAATATGCATATAATTTGAAAATCTTTGAATAGACGGGGTGTTTATAGGAAAACCACAGTGGTTTTCCTCCATTTTCTCTTATACTATTGATTTTCTGTAAACTTCGTTTACCGTACGTGAAACATCTCTTCATTATAAACAACTTTCGTTATGTTCATAATTTACCTTACTCTTCACATGACGGAGAAATTTACAATTTTCTGCTGGTATCATGCTCTGCATTTAGTGACCGACAGACCGACAACGAACCTACAGGTTACCATGGCAACGTCTCTGACTGCATGCCAGTAGGGAAGTAACGTATTGCCATTTTCCTCATCATGCTTTTAAATTCGTGGTTGTTCCTTGGGTAGATGGCAAGAGAGGTGTCAATCGGCTCATCTGTGGGATATTGGCGGAATATCGTTGGAGGTTATAACCGCCCTCGAATAGATTAAGTAATAACACCATTAGTCATCTTCTTATTTGTTTACCTAAGAATCACTGGACCTAAATTTCTCCTCTGTTACCGCTTTATTATATCCATAACTCACACTAGCATAATTTATTGAGGTGCATTTGATTTTCCAATACATTCACTTGGCATTTACATATTTATCGTTACCCGGCTGTCCTCAATTATAATCCATTTGCTATTACTTTCAACTTTCTTAACTGTATTATTTCTTCCTTAATTACACCGTATGTACGCGAGTGCTACAAACTACTGGATGTATTTCCACCAAGACTCATATTTAGAATACACCTGTCCTTGATAGGTTTTAGGGCAAATATTGTTTCTAAATCGTTGAACTGACTGGGGGTTTATACGAAACCGAAACAGTGATTTTGCACTTCCACAAAATATACACAACCAAACTTAATGGAAATCTACCTACCTTGGTAGAAATTAATTTCTAAACCTTTTTTTCTCATGTGCATCATTTCGATACGAGGATTAATAAGGGAGACTTAACTCACGAGCGGGTGCGTGTAAAGCGTATTCCTTACAACTTGAAAACTACTGAAGACATTCGAACCAAAATTTATATTTAGCATCCACATGTCCAAAGGTGGGTTTTAAACGTAAATAACATTTCATGTTCCGAAATGGACTGGCGGTTTATAGGGAACACAAATGGTGATTTTACTCTTCCACAATATATACAGAACAAGACCAACCTGACTGGAAATCAACCAAACCTGATGGAATTCCACCTCTAAACCTTTTTTTCATGTGCATTTTTTCGTCAGGAGGATTAATAAGGGAGATATCATGAATGGTCACTTTTGCAGGTTAAGTCCAGCGGACATAGCCCAAAAGGTGTTTTACATGGAGCAGATTCCTTATCTATATAAATCAAATCGTAACGACTGTGTGCCTCTACACTGACTATTTTGGCGAAATTTTCGTACAGCTTTCCGTTTAAGGGGTAGTAATAAACATCTCCATAATTTTTGGTTTAGTTTCCTGAAAGTCCTAATTTTTACCCGCCTCGCCCAAAATCCACATTGTGGCATAATCTGCCAGAAGAATAAGAATATAATTGAAATTTGACAAAATTATACGTTTTAGCCTGTAACGAATGGAAAAATCCTATATCATTACATTTTTCATTTTTTATCCCCGAAGAATATCGAAATATGCAGGCAATTTTAATGATGGTGCAGACCTTCGGAAATTCCTATCACATAACGGATTGCACAATCTCCGTTCAATTTGGAATGATCTACAACCTTGGTCTTATGACTTTTTGCCGTATCTGTATCCCTTTTACGTTTGATTTTTCTCTATTAATCGATGTTAAGTCAATTTGGAATTTTCACATGCATAATTCATACTTTCAATTACTTATATGAAATAGAGAATCATCAAACTCTTCACGAAAATTAGCCCACCCAGTAGCCATATGTGAGCCAAATGCTACGTATGTAGCTGTCACATTATTATCCGAAAAGTAATGTAATGTGAGATAATCTTACAAAACCTTTACCCTGTTCCACGTTTCTAACTCAATCTGACCCAAGAATAGATGACATATCATAGGACCAGCCATTTAGGCCACTAAATCCGGCGTGTCTTATGGTATAATCCTTTGTCGATATGACGTACGTTTAGTAGCAGTTAATCTGTAAATGAAGGTCTTCAATATTGTAAACACGCATATACTTTCGTATGTCGATCTATATATATTCACTGATGTCGATTTTTAGCGATCGAGAAAGGGTGGGTCTGCTATTGTAATCAGTACTCCCCACACCGACTTTGACTGGCAGTAGGAAAGGGTTCCTTCTCCAACTCCTGTGTAACTGTCATTAGTAAGGAAGGCCTACAATTGTAATGAATAGTTCCCTTCTCGATTTGACTTGCAGAAGGTAAGTGAGCATGCAGTTTTGTTTAAAACTCCCCTACCCGATTGTGCTTGGCAGTAGGCAAGGGTGCCCGCCATTATAAAGAAATGTCCTCATCTAAAATGTGACTGGCATTAGGCATAGTGGCCTGCTATTTTGATGGAAACTCACCAATTTGGTGCGACTGGCAGTACGCTGGCTGGCAGTAGGAAAAGGGGCCTGTCATTATAATGATAACTGCACAACTCAATTTCGAGTGATAGTAGGGTAATTGCCTACCATTATAATAGAAACTCCTCAACTGTAATCTGTCTGGAAGTAAGAAAGGGGGGCTGCCATTTTAACGAAAACTCCCCAAATCGATGCTGTCCGCGTTGTAGGCAATGGGGCCTGCAATTATAATGTAAACTTCCCAACTTGATTGTGAATGCCAGTAGGCAAGTGAGCCTGCCGTTATATCACAAATCCGTAACAAACACTTTACATTGGAAACAACGTACGGGGACCTCCCCATGCTCTTTCTCGGATAACGCTAAGAGGCATGCAATTTTAAAACAATCTTATTTACTGCATGTACACTATTTACTTCGATATTCGAATACAATGTAGAATACCGTAGCGAAGCACGGGTACATTCGCTAGTAATGATAATAAGTACACATCAACTCGATTGTTACGGCAGTAGGCAAGGGGGCCTGCCAATAAAATTCCCCAAACCGGACTTCACATGAAGGACGGCGCTTGGTGACTTCCCCGTGGTGTTTCTCGGGTAAGACTAAGAGCCATGCAATGTGATTAAATATTACAATGTGTACTTCATATACAATTCTGTGTACAATGTAGAATTTCGCAACAAAGGACGGGCACGTCAGCTAGTATAGAAATAAAAATAAATTAGTGATATGGTCACGCATTCGGCTATGCGGGGACCTGCGTTGTCAGACGGATACTACTGCAGGGTACAGAGCACTCCCACCCGACGGGTTGTGGATACCGTATGGGATTTGAGCGTAATACCACACGTAAGAGGCTGTTCCTAAGTATCACGCAAATAAATTTTGATCAGTCTCCAAGTCACCCACTAGAGGAGACCGATGGTGACATGATCCTTTTAGTCCCCTTTTAGTACACCTCAAGTCTGACACCGCAGTGTAGGGGGCAACGTGTCCGCCTGTCACCCGGCGGCCCCGGGCTTGATTCCCGGCCGGATCAGGGGTTTTTAATTGTAAATGATTAATATTCCCTGGCCTGGGGACTGGGTGTTTGTGTCGTCCTTAACGTTCCTTTCTTCACATTCAACACTTTACACTTCAGCCATTTACATGAACACACGCAGGTTCCTCACATATGGTGCAAGTAGGGGCAAAAGATCTTCATAGGTCGACGCCCTGAACAAATAGCATTTTACTAAAAGTACACCTCAACTCAGTTCTGACTGGCAGCAGGCAAGGGCGCCTGACATTATAATGAAAACTCCTCAACTCGATTACATATGGATGTATTCAAACTCACCCACCCACAGGAACTCCAGTACATGATTCCATTGCCATAATTCTCTTCAGGTCCTAGGTCACCATTTTCAGTCACCTCTTACGACAGGCTGGGGAAAGCGTGGATATATTCTTCATCTGCAGACCTCACACACGAGGAATAGTTAAAGACAAATAACTTCGATAAAAAATTACTTTTGAAACCGATAAAAAAGACCGCTATACCACATCAAACGTATGACGAGGTCTACCGATTGCTCATCATCTCCTAGAATGAGGAAGATGGTACTCGCAAGTTTTGGACTACGACGCAGATCGGCCGGGTCCGCGTACTCCGTAAGAATGTCTACTACGCTGAGATGGCCGCCGCAAGTATACACCGGGGAGTCATCTCATTTCAGTATATAGAAGTGCATTGCTATATCATGGACGATCTCAAGACGACACAATACCACTGCTCCTCTCCGGGAGACCCCGGTCCTTCGTTGCTCCTATAGTCGCTCTCAACTTATAACAAAGAAAGGTGGCCTGCCACTCCTTTTCCCATTGGTAACATAAAAAATGTCTCAGCCTATAACGTATATTCATGGCTGGAAATATGTAAGGCAACGGACGCAACGTGCCTCTCTCCTAGGCAGCCTGACCATTTAACTCGATTCTCTCTATACCCATGTGGCTTAGGACACAAATGTAAAACCTGTTGTACACGATCAAATTTTTGTCGATACAAGACTTCACAACAATTTTCAGTAGCCTACTTCATAAATTTACTTGTCAAATCGCTTGCAATACCTGACAAGTCTTGAATAGTGTTCAAAAATCTTGAAAGTGAATTAGAACACGTACTAATCGATCAAAGAATTGCCAAGTTTTTGACAGAATTGACCAATCGAATTTCAGTAATAACAGTAATGCCGCTAGGCATGCTGGGATGTCGGGACGGGAACAAAAACAACAAAAATGGCTTTGTCTTCATGGCCGAGTGATGTGTGCGTATTAATTGGTGAGTATGAGGCATATCTCTGCCTATATTCAGTGGACGCCGTAGAGTAGCACAATAAAATTAATAACACGGAAGCGTACGAGGAGACTGCAAGGAAATGGACAGCTTTTATAGTTATTACCGCACGGTACACTATAAGTAAACACTGTCAGCAACGATCAATTTATGAATATCTTCAGATATTATTATTATTATTATTATTATTATTATTATTATTATTATTATTATTATTATTGTTACCGTGGTTTGGTGGATTAGCAGAGGTGAAAGAAGGTGCGGGGGTGAACAGGTCTCAATATACGAAATTAAAGTTAAGATAAAATTTAACAAGGTTATATTTTCTTTTCAAGATTAAGAAATAACAAATAGAACAGGTACTTAGTAGTCGAAACACAATTTGAAAATGTACAATTACAGTGATTACAGGATTTGGGCTCCGAGAGCCAGATACACAATTCTTGAGCTATAAGCCCAACCTTACGATATACAGAATTCAACAAAGGGGCAGAAGACCCCAATCATGCCCTGGAGCACTTGCTCCCAATTACACAGTAACGCCACCTCGAGGCACGCATAAACAAATTTTAAGAAAGAGCGATCCGCTCTTAAGTTCAAGCCTATCAAAGGCCACATCAAATTCCACCTTCAAGCTGTCCCCCAAGGACACATACACGGGGGTAAAAATACCCAACCTACTGAGGCCTATTCAGAGAAGAAACAGAAATATTACATGGCCTCTAGAATACCAACTTGAGCGGAGGCGTTCTTGCACTCCTAATATACTTTATATAAAACCTACTTGGCCCTAGGCCGTTACTGCAAGGGCTAATCCCATACTAGAGAGGTGACTTATAGAAGAAGACAATTTACATTACGTTTAAGGATGAAACGGTTGAGAAAATAAGTTCACCTCAATGCAATATGAGTGGGAGTTCGAGAGGGTTAAGCACTCTCTATCCCAGTTTGTAGTTTAAAAAGATAGGATTGAAACTAAGTGTCTTTACATTTTAGAGGAAAGTTACATGGTGAAAGGCTTCGGACCTGCCCCGAGAGTTAAACTGCTGAGCTAGCAAGAAAAGAAGTTATTAAACGGCCATTACCTTGTGGTTGAACTGCTGCCCGGAGAAAGAGACGCTTCCCGCCCCCTGCTACGTACTTTACACACTGATAGATGTTACTGAAGTGGCCCGGAGACCCGAAAATCAGCAGTTTATAAACCCTCGCGGAAAGTTCGAGGCGTTTCAGGAATGAGAACACCCTCCCACAATAATTTTATTGGCTAGGGTTAAGCAACATATCCAAGTTGAAGAAGATACACCTGACTGGTCATAAATTAATTAAAGAAATTCGGGATTGGCTAATTTCAAACCAGGCGGAACGAAAGGATTAACATTGTCAACACAAACAATGACTGAAGGAAATTTAACAAAGAACAAACTTATGAACACAAAATTTCTCCAAAAACATAGTTCTTTCACTTCGCACTAGGGTGCATAATTGTAATTCTTCGGTAGTGCCATCTGGAAAAGAATGTCCACACTTCTTACTACAGGCAAAACAAAAATACATCGAAAACGACCCAGTTCAGAAACTTCAGAATTTACAAGTAGTGACATCTTCTGAGAAACTTGAAAATTAACACATTAGATAAGGTTCAGACTTCCTCCAGTAGAGGAGTTTCAACTGGCGCAAAGTCTGAATTAGCGGCGTGGAGGTGTACCGCCCGGTACAGACCTCCCCCCCCCCCCAAAAAAAAGTTCCACCAAGGGGTAACACAGAAGAACATAAACTTTTGTTTCAAAATAAGGTCCAAGTTATGATGTTGATATAGAAGTTAATTGCAGAAGCATTTATTTAAAAAAATTCTAAATTTGGTTTGATTCAGTTTCAGAATTCTTTATAGTAACTTTAGATGTAAAGTCTTTATGCTTGTAGAGGTTGAATTCAGAAGGGAACTTTTAGTTTTTAAAGTTGAGGAAAAATTTTCTAAGTCCACCAGATATTGCAGTTGGATTCAAAACTGTAGTAATTGTTGATATTAAATGTCCATGTAGCTGATTACATATATCCAAGGTTGATTAAGTTAGACGGCCAGGCCGGCCGCTGCAGCTTGTGTCCAGAGAAGGCCGCTCGGACCCCTCAAGTACCCTGAGATACCACTCGCCCGCACTATGAGAGGAGTAGTGGAGTTGAAGCACGCCGCGCCCGCGGCGAACATGCAGGTCGCGGGCCAGTTACAGGTTGTGCGCCGCACATCAGCCTTGGCCGGGAGGAGGACTCCGGCTCGCCGTACACTGGTTGGCCTCACTGGAGAAGGGCGGGCCCATACCCTACCTCAGTAGCGGTACGGCGCCGCGCTGCTGCGGGGGCACTGAAACATTAAAGCTCGGCGGCAGAATTTTGTTTGACCAGAATGATTTTAGGGTACATTCATTGTGGTGGAACTGAGGGGCCAGTGGCGTAGAAATATTTATTTCACTTGAAAGCCACTGTGTGTTTGTTGGGCAGGAGACGGGAGCGTGGTAATGGCCGTGGTAAGGACAGGATGGCAGTTTAACTGGTCGGGGAAGGTTTACAATAAAGGGTTACACACTAAGGAAACAAATCCCAAGGGCAGAAGGCCTTAAAAGTGAAACCCCTCAAACAAAAATATAACCTTCATATTTCTTTCAAAATTATATGAAGCAAGTTAACACAGAAATTACACCGGTTTCACCTGTGAGAGGTGAACCCTAAATATCCTCTCGGTGGCTGGATTACTTAGCAATAAGGTAACGGGTGAAAGGAAATCGAGAATAGTACACGGCCCATGAAATCTGGGGGCAAGCTTGCCCGCGGGAACAAAATTCTTGACCATCACCTGGTCCCCTACCTTCAAATTGGTGGGTCTCCGTCCACGATCATATCTTTCCCTAACCTTTTCATGAGACACTTTAAGATTGGCTTTAGCCTTCTTCCAAAGATCTCTAATGTTGTTGGGATCTATTGTCTCAGGTAGAATGTCACACAGGGACCAGAGGTTAGAGAGCGGCGTGTTGGGAACAAACTTGAACATCAACGAAGTTGGAGTAAATTTATGTGATTCATGAACAGCCGAGTTCAAAGCAAAAGCTAACCAATGCAGGGACGTGTCCAACCTAGAATGATCTTCATGATGATAGGCAATAAGCGCGGACCTGAGATTACGATTAACCCGTTCAGCCAGAGATGGTTGAGGGTAATAAGCAGAAGTTGTCACATGAGAGATGGACAGGTCAAAGCAGAATTTACGAAATAGATTAGATGTAAAAGCCTTAGCATTATCAGACACAATATATTGACACGGACCAAACGAAGCAAAGATTGAATTTAGACAAGTAATAGTGGACTGAGCGGTAGCCAGCTTAGTCGGAAATAACCAGGAAAATCTCGTAAAACCATCTACACATACAGAGATGAACTTGTTGGCATTTCCCTTTGACTGGGGGAAGGGTCCTACATAATCAATATACAGGCGTTCCATTGGGCGCGAAGCCTGATGAGAAGACAAAAGGCCTACCTTGGTGGACATGGTGGGTTTACTAAGCAAACAAGACTTACAAGCCTTTACTAGTTCACGGATTTCACCGTCCATACTTTTCCAGATGAACCTTTCACGAATCTTTTCACGAGTTTTAAATATTCCTAGATGCCCCCCTAATGGGGTCTCATGATAGTACTTGAAGATCATAGGTACAAGAACTGCTGGAACTACAACTTTCATCATCTTATCATGCCTCGAAGGGCAACATAAAACTCCATTCCTCAGTACATAAGGGACAACATGTTCCCCAGAAGAAAGGGTTTCCATTATCGGAGCCAGCGTCGGATCTTCACGTTGATATTTCTCAATGTCCCTAAAGAGCATGGGAGCATCAGTTAAGATGGCATTAACCTCAGAAAGTATGGACTCGGGAGATGATGAGTTATCGACCGGTTCATGAGCCTCGACGTCGTTGGAAAACATACGGCTAAGTCCGTCTGCGACGACATTTTCGGTACCTCTGATATGCCTAACGTCGAATTGGAAGGCAGAAATTCGGATGGCCCAACGGGCTATACGACCAGTACGACGCGGCCTACCTAAGACCCAGCTTAAGGCTTGATTATCCGTCTCCAGGTCGAATTTGACATGTTCCAGATAGAGATGGAACTTTTCTAAGGCAAATAAGACTGCCAAACCCTCGAGCTCATAAATGGAATACTTGGCTTCTTGAGCCGATAGAGTCCTAGATGCATAGGCGATGGGTCGCCTCCCTAGTTCAGTCTCTTGAAGAAGGACTGCAGCTACCGCCGACGACGACGCGTCGGTTTGGACGATGAATTTCTTCGAGAAATCAGGCATAGCAAGGACAGGGGCATTACAGAGAGCTAATTTAAGATCCTCAAAAGCGGCTTGTTGAGAAGGCCCCCACTCGAATTTGATGCCTTTCCTACGAAGAAGGTTCAAGGGCGCCGCTCTATTAGCGAAGTTTGGAATAAATTTCCTGAAGAAATTCACCATACCAATGAACCTGGCGATACCTTTAACGTCCTTGGGAGGTTTAAAATCACGGATGGCCTGTGTTCTAGAATGATCGACTGCAACAGCATCGGGTGACACGATATGCCCTAGGAATGACATGGAGGGCTTAGCGAAGGCAACCTTGGACAACTTCACAGTTAACCCAGCCTTACGAAGGCGATTGAGAACTTCTCGCAAATGATCTAGATGTTCTTCGAAAGTCTCCGAAAATACGACGACATCATCAAGATAGTGATACAAGTACTCAAATTTGATGTCGGAGAAGACCCTATCTAGCAGTCTAGTGAGTACAGCTGCTCCCGTGGGGAGCCCGAAAGGCACGCGGTTGTATTCATACAAATTCCAATCCGTGGCAAACGCTGTAAGGTATTTAGACTCTTCGGCTAGGGGAATTTGATTGTAGGCCTGATTCAGGTCCAAGATGGTAAAGAACTTGGCCTTACGAAACCATGCAAAACAAGAATGAAGGTCAGGAAGGGACACAGATTGTAACACCACCTTCCGATTGAGAGTCCTATAATCAATGACAGGCCTGAAGCCCCCTTGGGGTTTCGGGACTAGAAAAATAGGTGAAGAATACGCCGACTTAGAGGGCCTAATAATACCATCCTTCAACATTTGATCAATGATTTCTTTCAGAGCCTTCATTTTAGGTGGAGATAGCCTATAAGGTGGAAAACGGACAGGAACCGAATCCGTGACCTCAATTTTGTATTCAATAAGGTCAGTAACACCAAGAGTATCGGAGAACACCTATGGAAACGACTGACACAACTTACGAATACTATCAGCCTGCTCCTCAGGTAGATGTCTAAGGTCTAACATCATCTCATCCTGGGTAGGTGAAATAGAGGAACATGATACAGAATTACACTTTAACAAGGGGATTTTACAATTGGAAGCAAATTTGAACGTGCACGACTTACTCTGAAGGTCGAGCACTAGACCGGTGTGAGAAATGAAGTCACCTCCCAATATAATGGGGCAAGACAAGTGCTTGGCCACAAACAATTTAATTTTCCAAGTAAATTTAAAAATGCGAATTTTGACATATAAGGAACCTAAAATTTCTAATGGAGAAGAATTAGCCGAAACATATTGAACAGACGATGAACAATAGTCAGGAAGTTTACAAATAGATTTCAATTTCGAATACCATTGAGCCAAAATAATTGAATCTAAACTGAATCTAAAAGAGCTGTTACAGGTTCATTATTTAACTCAATTTTAAGAAAAGGTACGGGTGCGGGGGAGTCCGCCGCAATCCTAAGACATTCTTTGGGGCATTCAAAAGATGAATTTGAAGACTGAATTTTCCCTGAATTTTCGACCTGTTTACCAGGGGCTGAGCCTTGGGAAGCTGAATTAGTCGACTCAGCCGAAGCCGCTAGTCACTTATTATTAGTGACATTGGTGGAAGTTGCACCAGAAGTTGAGCAGGAGGGGGTGCTATTCGCATTTAGGCAATTCTTAGCGATATGTGAGAAAGCCCCACATTTAAAACAACCTTGTGATGAACCAGCTCCATTATTTGCCCTACTAGATTTGACCAATGGACATTTATTGCGAAGATGGTCAGGCGACCCGCAAGCATAACATTTACGGGGTGTGACTGGTCGGCGAGGTGGAGGCCGAGGATTACTAAAAGAAGGAGGGGGTTCTTTCGCGACACGCAAGGAATCGGCGTATCTAACTCCTTCCCCTGAGACGGCCAATGCTTCAAGTTCAGAGAAGGTTTGCGGGCACGCCGCGAAACACAAATATGACCTATAAGACGGTGAAATACCTTCCACAATAGCCTGTACAATCTGATCTTCAGGGAAGTGAAGAGCAAACACCCTAGTATAGAAAATATCTTGAATGAAATCTGCCAAGTTTTCATCCAACCGCTGTACACGATAATAGTACTTCTGAATAAGTGAGGACCTTGCCCTAGCCGGAATGAAGTTAGCTAGCAAGTGGGCGTGGAAGTCTTCAATAGATGATTGTTCGGCAATGGCTCTTACTATTTTGTCTGAGAGAACACCAATTGCATAAGGATAAATTATCTGTAAAATTTGACATGGAGAAAGAGAAAAAACAAGAGCATGGTCCTGAAACTCAACTAAAAACCCTAAGAATGAAATTACTTCACTGGTGGTATTAACAGAAAACTTAGAGATACCTCTGAGCAACATTGCTAATGGATGAGGCAAGCTGCTGAACCCAGGTGACATAGTAGGTAAAGGTTTAAGTGGCAAAGAAGTAAATTCAGAACGTACATTATTTAACGAGGTACGGCGTTCAGACTCGTTGTACAATGGGGCAGAGATTGTTTGAGCTCCAACGGTTTTCCTATTGACCTCTCCCTTAGGAGACTCTTCCTCGCTACCTACATTCACCGTAGTGGGTTGATCAGTTTTGGGAGGAACTTCCCCAGTTAACAATTGGGTAACCTTACTGGACAATTCAGAAAGATTTTCAAGAACCACACTAGCTTCCTTCCTCTGAACGTCATTCAACTTCAGAGACAACAGATCGTTAACTCTATTAGAAAAATGAAATAACCTGGCTTGCACACGTTTAATTTGATTGGGAGAAGGATCATTTTCTTCAAAAAAGGTAATTACAGATGCTAGCTCAGTAGTATTGTCAGTGATCGTGGAAAGAGAGTCGTCAATTTCTTTCTCTCCCAAAGTGGGGATGGAAATGGGCAAATCAAGGGACTCTCTAAGCTTATTTGTGTCTACCGCAACCGTGCCTCCAGATTGCACATTTCTAATAGTTAATTCATAGATCAACTCCTCCTTGCGCAAATAGTTAAGATGGAGAACATCGCGAGGGCCGGGCATGATGACAAAGCAATTTTGAAAACAAACGGAAAAATCAAAATTCCAGCAACTGAGAAAATTGTTAGAGTTCGAAAATACGGCAATGTTTAGACGTCAAAAGGGGCTAAATTGAAACCCATTCAACCACGCTCTGCTACCACTTGTTACCGTGGTTTGCTGGATTAGCAGAGGTGAAAGAAGGTGCGGGGGTGAACAGGTCTCAAAATACGAAATTAAAGTTAAGATAAAATTTAACAAGGTTATAATTTCTTTTCACGATTAAGAAATAACAAATAGAACAGGTACTTAGTAGTCGAAACACAATTTGAAAATGTACAATTACAGTGATTACAGGATTTGGGCTCCGAGAGCCAGACACACAATTCTTGAGCTATAAGCCCAACCTTACGATATACAGAATTCAACAAAGGGGCAGAAGACCCCAATCATGCCCTGGAGCACTTGCTCCCAATTACACAGTAACGCCACCTCGAGGCACGCATAAACAAATTTTAAGAAAGAGCGATCCGCTCTTAAGTTCAAGCCTATCAAAGGCCACATCAAATTCCACCTTCAAGCTGTCCCCCAAGGACACATACACGGGGGTAAAAATACCCAACCTACTGAGGCCTATTCAGAGAAGAAACAGAAATATTACATGGCCTCTAGAATACCAACTTGAGCGGAGGCGTTCTTGCACTCCTAATATACTTTATATAAAACCTACTTGGCCCTAGGCCGTTACTGCAAGGGCTAATCCCATACTAGAGAGGTGACTTATAGAAGAAGACAATTTACATTACGTTTAAGGATGAAACGGTTGAGAAAATAAGTTCACCTCAATGCAATATGAGTGGGAGTTCGAGAGGGTTAAGCACTCTCTATCCCAGTTTGTAGTTTAAAAAGATAGGATTGAAACTAAGTGTCTTTACATTTTAGAGGAAAGTTACATGGTGAAAGGCTTCGGACCTGCCCCGAGAGTTAAACTGCTGAGCTAGCAAGAAAAGAAGTTATTAAACGGCCATTACCTTGTGGTTGAACTGCTGCCCGAAGAAAGAGGCGCTTCCCGCCCCCTGCTACGTACTTTACACACTGATAGATGTTACTGAAGTGGCCCGGAGACCCGAAAATCAGCAGTTTATAAACCCTCGCGGAAAGTTCGAGGCGTTTCAGGAATGAGAACACCCTCCCACAATAATTTTATTGGCTAGGGTTAAGCAACATATCCAAGTTGAAGAAGATACACCTAATTGGTCATAAATTAATTAAAGAAATTCGGGATTGGCTAATTTCAAACCAGGCGGAACGAAAGGATTAACATTGCCAACACAAACAATGACTGAAGGAAATTTAACAAAGAATAAACTTATGAACACAAAATTTCTCCAAAAACATAGTTCTTTCACTTCGCACTAGGGTGCATAATTGTAATTCTTCGGTAGTGCCATCTGGAAGAGAATGTCCACACTTCTTACTACAGGCAAAACAAAAATACATCGAAAACGACCCAGTTCAGAAACTTCAGAATTTACAAGTAGTGACATCTTCTGAGAAACTTGAAAATTAACACATTAGATAAGGTTCAGACTTCCTCCAGTAGAGGAGTTTCAACTGGCGCAAAGTTTGAATTAGCGGCGTGGAGGTGTACCGCCCGGTACAATTATTATTATTATTATTATTATTATTATTATTATTATTATTATTATTATTATTATTATTATTATTATTATTATTATTATTATTATTATTATTATTATTATTATTATTACGGAGTTATCCGTGGAAGTCAGAGGTGAAAGAAGGTGCGGGCTGGAATGGGTCTAAGTATAAGTCCGAAAGATGAATTTAAAATGTAAATAAAGGTTATATTTTCAACAGACAACAAAGTTTAACAATTTTCACTAGGTGAAATAACAAGAATATCAGGTACAGTGTAATTTTACAAATTCTGGGCTACGAACCCCAAAGTCTGAGCTCTCAGCTCATAACCACAAATTACCAAAGGGCAGAAAACCCTTAATTACATGGAGCATTAGCTCCCAACTTTACATCTCAAGCCTCTCTAAGGCACTTTTACCACAACACCATAAAGAGCTGACCCGCTCTCGATCTTTCAAGCCTATAAAGGCAATAACAGACTTCTACACAAACTGCCATCAAGGCAAAATACAGAAACAGGGGTATCTCGTACCCAGTCTACTGGGCCTTAGTGTGCAAAAACTAGATTAATTTAAATGGCCCAAAACAAAAAGGATGGAGGCGTGAATTTGCACTCCTAAATCTACATTTTAAAACCTAAGTGGCGCTAGGCCGATACACAGGGGCTAATCCCAAGCTAGGGAGGTGACTCGTATGAGAAAACTTTAATACATTAAGGAAGAGAAGAAACGGTCACGAAAACGTAGCCACCTCAATTTCAAATGAAGGGGAGCTCGAGAGGGTAAAGCACACTCTATCCGCGAATTAAAGTTCAAGAAAACTGAAGTTTACCAGGAAAAGGGTTTACATGTTTAATAGTTCACATATTAAAGGTTTCGAACCTTCCCCGGGAGTTAAACTGCTCAGCTAGCAAGAAATAAAGATGTTAAGAGGCCATTACCTTGATGAAGAGCTGCTGCCTGAAGAACGGGGCGCTTCCCGCCCCCTGCTACATATCCACACACTAAGTAGATGTTACTGAAGTGGCCCGGAGACAAGAAAATCAGCAGTTTTTATACCCTCGCGGAAAATTCGAGACCTTTCAGGAATGAGTAGACACACCCACTCAATTTTTATTGGTTGACTAAGAGTTACTCATGGAAATTCGAAGAAGAAAGCTATGATTGGAGGAAAATTAATTACAGAAATTACTGATTGGCTAAATTCAAAACAGGCGGAAGGAAAGGATTAATATTGCCAACCTACAAACCACAGAACACAATTTAGTAAAGACAAAACTTATGAATACAACATTTCTCCAAGAAGGTTCATTCCTTTACACCAGAGTTCGTTATCATAGTTTTTGGTAGAGACATATGTTAGAGAATGTCCACACTTCTTGATCAATGAAAAACAAAAGCAAATCAAAAACACACAGTGACATCTTCTGATAACCAGTAGAGTTGGTTCAGTTGTTAAAGTTCCGGGTTTCTCCAGTAGAGAAGTTTCAATTGGCGCAAGATTTGAACTTGCGTCGCGTAGAGGTGTACCGCCCGGTACAATTATTATTATTATTATTATTATTATTATTATTATTATTATTATTATTATTATTATTATTATTATTATTATTATTATTATTTTCTCTCCGGAATTATCTGCTGGTGAATCATGAGACATTGATAGGTCTCGAAATTCAGCCAACTTTATTTTGAGTAATCATAAAACCAAATCATTAAATGATCTCTCCAATAATTATTGCAGGCGAAGGCTTAAAGTACAGCTTGGTGTGAAAATGGGAAACCACAGAAAACCATATTCAGGGCTGCTGACAGTGGGCTCGAACCCGCTATCTCCCGGATGCAAACTGACAGCTACGCGCTCCTAACCGCACGGTTAACTCGCCCGGTGATTTTCATCCTTAGTAATGTCATTGCATGCAGCCATGTTTGATTACTATCTATCAAGCCATAAAATATATACTTCCTCTTATCACGGAAGAATAGTATTCCCTGCTACATACTCTTTGATTCTCTTACTTTTCCCATCTTCTAAATATAATTCAACAGATGGCAGAGCGTTCCTAATAACTTACATGCTTCTAAGAGAAAAAAGTCTACGTACAAACGGACCTCATCATGACATATATGAATATAGGAGGACCGACTCCTTAGCTGGATGGTCAGCGGTGAGACGTTCGTTTCTGAGGCAACCGGGTTCGCTTTCCACTGTGTTGGCGATTTTCATCGCTACTGGTTAATTCTTCCGACTCGGTGGCTGGGATTTTGTGTTTGTCCCAACACGTGATGATATGAGTAAATAATTGGAATCACAGATAAGTCTATTTGCGGAAGATGTTATACTTTATAGAGTAGTAAATGAGTTGCAGAATTGTGAGCGACTGCAGGGGGACCTAGACAATGTTGTGAGATGGACAGCGGACATTGGTAAGACGGTAAATGGAATGGAAAATCAAGCTGTGTCAACAAGAAGAAAAGTCCTCTTAGTTTTAATTATTGTATTGGTGGGGTGAAAGTACCTCATGGGGAACACTGTAAGTACCTAGGGGTTATGGGGTGGTAGTATCTGATGGGGAACACTGTAACTAGGTATTAATATAAGAAATGCTCTTCATTGGGGTAGCCATATTAGCGACGGTGTTAAAAATGGTTGTACATCTCTTCGCACGGTTATGAAAGTATTTACAGGTTGTAGTAAGGATGTAAAAGAGAGGGCGTTTAAGTCTCTGAAAAAAAAAACAATTAGAGTATGCTTGCAATGTATGGGATCCACACCAGAACTACTAGATACGGGAACTGGAATAGATCCAAAGGAAAGCAACACGATTTGTTCTAGGTGATTTCCGACAAAGTACTAGTGTTACGAAAATGTTGCGAACTTTGGACTGGTAAGACTTGAGAGTAAGGAGACAAGATGCTCGACTAAGCGGTATGTTTCGAGCTGTCAGTGGAGAGATGGCGTGGAATGATATTAGTAGACAAATAAGTTTGAGCGGAGATATTAAAAGTAGGTAAGGTCAAAAAATGAAGATAAAGTTGGAATTCAAAAGGGCATTTGGGCAAATATTCATTTATAGGACGAGGAGTAACGGACTGGAATACATTATCGAGGTTATGTTTGATAAATTTCCAAGTTTCCTTGAAAATGTTTAAGAAAAGGCTAGATACATAATTTGTATGAAATCTGCCACCTGGAGGACAACCCTAAATGCAGAAGATTGATTGATTGATTGATTGATTGATTGATTGATTGATTGATTGATTGATTGATTGATTGATTGATTGATTGATTGATTGATTGATTGATTGATTGATTGATTGATTGATTGATTGATTGATTGATTGATTGATTGATTGATTGATTGATTGATTGATTGATTGATTGATTGATTGATTGATTGATTGATTGATTGATTGATTGATTGATTGATTGATTGATTGATTGATTGATTGATTGATTGATTGATTGATTGATTGATTGATTCATTCATTCATTCATTCATTCATTCATTCATTCATTCATTGATTCATTCATTGATTCATTCATTCAAAATCTCTTCTTCATATACATACAACACACTCCACAACCTAACACCAAAGAAACATGCAAAAAGGTAAAATACGAATTCATCATTTTAGGGAGTGGTAGCAAAGCATTAAGCGTGTCAAAAAGTGATTGGCGATAATATCGTAGACATTTGATCATGAAAACTGACAGAACTGCAGTAAGTAAATTAAAACTGTATACATTCATTCAGTAGCATAGCCCTGAGGCGCAGTTCTTATTCTGCTTTCCTAAAAAATAACCAAAAATGAAGTATTGGCATGCTTTTTGATATCTGTTGGCGCACGTTCGTACAGCATCCCTTTCTCTTTCTCGAAATCATATATTCTAAACCTGCTACCTATTAATTTCGGGAAAAGAAAGAAAAATATATCTACTACAGTATTTTGTAATCCTGTGTTTTAAAATCGATGCAGGCAACATGTACCTTGTTAAAAAAAAATTATGCCTCACCTTAAACAAAAATGCTTAAAATATAAAATATGACCACATACCATTAAAATAAAAAATATGACCAAAGCAATAAAAATGTCCGAAATATGCATTTATTTGCAACATAAATTTAAATTAAGCGGGATAAGGGATCTTTCATTCACAGTTATTTTTAAAGTTTCAGGTAACATTAACTCAGCAATGAAATATGATTTTCCCTTAGTAATGAACAAAGAGCCACCTTATCCCCTTTCCACTAACTAGAGTATGGTGTCATATTTATCGAATATTTCGCAACGTTTATGCATGTGTGCTATCTATTGCTATCATGTACGCCAATACCTTCAAGATATCGTTGGTTTAGTTCCTACAAGCACTTTTATCACATTTTTACTGCTTCACTTTCATCGAACTTTCCTCAACGTTTACGCTGATACGCTATCTATGTGCGCCCTTCAGTTCAAGATTTCGTTGATCTAGGACAGGGCCTCTCAGGTTGCATGCGCCTGGTGCATGCACTGTGCACGGTGCAAAAGACGACTTCGCTTTATTGATCAGAGTGCAGACCCCCCCAACTCCTCGATTTAGAAGAATAGCGCTTAAGGTCGATTCACACATCTCCGGGACGTGACGGCGCTTTCC
The DNA here is from genome assembly GCF_040414725.1 of Anabrus simplex. NCBI lineage: Eukaryota > Metazoa > Arthropoda > Insecta > Orthoptera > Tettigoniidae > Anabrus > Anabrus simplex. Next base: position 567,014,931 of record NC_090265.1, on the reverse strand, counting down.
GTGACGTGACGGAATCTTCCGTGAAAATAAAATATCGTCGCCATGTAAACGAAGGGATGAGTTCCTACACTTCCGTTGACGTCATTCGCCGTGACCTTCACTGCTTCTCCGTGATCCGTGCCGGCAATACGTATTCGCTGGCCAACGATATTTTCTTGTTTTCACGGACGTGACTTCTCTCTTCCCGCCTTCCTGCTTTCTTCGCGTACTGAGGTTAACTGTATACATTTGAACTGTTCTTTACCTCCCAAAATGAAGGACGAACTGCTGATTGAATTAGTGATGATGATGATGATGATGATTGTTTAAAGAGGAAGGCACACTCTTTTCTATATAATTTAGCTGATTCGAAATATATGGATAGTGGTTTGAAGAAGCGTGTATGGGACGAAATTGGCGAGAAAATGGAAGCTGAAGGTAGTTAACTAACACTTTTTGCTTTTAAGATTAAGGAAATCAGTCTGTCTGTACAAAGGCACCGACTTTGGCGCGGGAAGGCACTTTCTGCCCCCAATCTACAAAGTCAGGAGTATTAAAATTAATCAACGATTTCATTTATTTAATTTTTCAAGTAATTAAAAGCAAATGTAGTGTATTCGTGAAATTTTACTTCGTCGTCCTTCAAGCACTTATACAGAGTAGAAAACTCTCCTTCCTAACCCCTGCGTTTCCATATAGGATGAACCCACTGATTCTTCCTCTCTTTCTCCTCTTCATCCAAAATTATAGCTATCATTAACAGTTAATCATCACTAAAAAAATACTCATAATCAAACACTTGATTGCCGACTTATAACTGCGCGGAACTGCACGGAACTGAAGTGTGAGAACAGACGTGAAATATTCATGTCGGAAAGGACGGATACGGACACGGAGAGCGCCGTCATGTCCCGGAGATGTGAATCGACCTTTACACTCTCTTTCCTCACGCCTGTCTCGCTCGCTCCCCCTGTCTCCCTCTTCCACACTTGCTCCGTAGCGCTCCAAATCCGAGCTGAGTTGCGCCGAGTACAGCAGAGCTTAGCCGAGCTTAGCCGAGTAGCCTAGAGACGAAGCGTTAGTCCGAGCCAAGCCGAGCGGGACCGATGTACAGTGCGAGACTAAAACTTTAAAAAAGTTTGCTCCCAAGCAAGGTTTGCATGTCACATTCATGTTTTCATAACTTTCAACATAACTAATTCAAAATAATCATTTACATTTGTTCCGAGGTATCTGTGGAACAGCAGAGGTGAAAGAAGGTGCGGGCTGGAATGGGTCTAACTACAAGTCCGAAAGATGAATTAAAATTTCAATAAAGGTTATATTTTCAATAGACAACAAGATTTAACAAATTTTCACTAGGTGAAATAACAATGAAAAATCAGGTACAATTATAACTTTACAAACGAAAGCACAAGTTAAGGGGTCTTTACAAATTCTGGCTTCGAGCCTCAGTTACACAATCCTTGAGCTATTAGCCCAACATTATCAAGGTACCCTCCTTCATTCAAGGAGCACTTGCTCCCAACTTTTAACCTCAAGCCTCCCAGAGGCACTTTTCAAACACAAGAAAGAGCTGACCCGCTCTCAATTTTTCAAGCCTATTAAAGGCAATACCAGACCTTACAAAAACTTGCCATCAAGGCACAACTTACAAGAATTAAACAGGGGCATCTCGTACCCAGCCTACAAGGCCTTAAAAGAAAAATAACAGGTTAATTAAATGGCCCAAAATATCAAGATGAATGGAAGCGTTGCTTGCACTCCTACTCGAACTTTATAAAACCTAAGGGGCACTAGGCCGATGATACGGGGCTATTCCCAAACTTGGGAGGTGACTCGTATAAGAAAATTTTGATACATTAAGAGTAGGAAATCGGTTATGAAAATGTAGTCACCTCAACTCACAATGAAGGGGAGCTCGAGAGGGTAAAGCACTCTCTATCCCCGATTTACAGTTAAATAATAAGAAACTTTTACATAAGCCGGCACTAAGTTACATTTTTCGAAAGATAGGTTACATTGAAAAGGTTTCGGACCTTCCCCGAGGGCTAAACTGCTGAGCTAGCAAGAAATAAAGATGTTAAAAGGCCATTACCTTGTAGAAGAGCTGCTGGCGGATGAAAGAGGCGCTTCCCGCCTCCTGCTATACTTCCATACACTAAGCTAGATGTTGTACGAGTAGCTCAGAGCCAGGAAAATCAGCAGTTTTTATACTCTCGGGGAAGATTCGAGACCTTTCATGAATGATTAAGACACACCCACAGTCGTTTATTGGGTAGCTTACAGTTACACATCAACATTGGGGAAGAAAGACGCCATTGGCTGAAAATTAATAACAGAAATTTACGATTGGCTAATTTCAAAACTGGCGGAAAGAAAGATTAATATTGCCAACCCACAAATGAAAGAACAACATTTAGTAAAGAACAAACTTATAAATACAAAATATCTCCAAGAAAAGTTCCTTCACTTCGCACCAGGGTGCGTGATCGTAGTTTTTGGTAGAGACATCTGTGAGAGAATGTCCACACTTCTTGATAATTAGTAAACAAAAACAATTCGAAATGAACACAGTGACATCTTCTGGTAAACGGTTGAATTAATTCAGTTTTAAAGTTCAGAGTTTCAGCTGTAGAGGAGTACTTTAAGGCGGAAAATTCAAATGTGTGGCGTATAGGTGTACCAACCGGTACAACATTTATTCATATAGGAGAATATAAATGTCCGCATCTGTGGTGTAGAGATTAGTGTGGTTAGCTGCCACCCCCCGGAGGCCCCGGTTCGATTCCCGGCTCTGCCACGAAATTTTTGAAAAGTGGTACGAGGGCTGGAACGGGGTCCACTCAGACTCGGGAGGTCAACTGAGTAGAGGTGGGTTCGATTCCCATCTCAGCTATCCTGGAAGTGGTTTTCCGTGGTTTCTCACTTCTCCTCCAAGCAAATGCCGGGATGGTACCTAACTTAAGGCCACGGCCGCTTCCTTCGCTCTTCCTTGTCTATCCCTTCCAATCTTCCCATCCCGCCGCAAGGTCCCTGTTCAGGTGAGGCCGCCTGGGCGATGTACTGGTCATCCTCCCCAGTTGTATCCCCACACCCAAAGCCTGAAGTTCCAGGACACTGCCCTTGTGGCGGTAGAGGTGGGATCCCTCGCTGAGTCCGAGAGAAAAACCGACGCTGAAGGGTAAACGGATAAAGAAGAAGAATATACATTCATTAACCCCTTCGCCACCGTAAGTTGATTGCGGCTCCATTCTCGACCACGTGACCCCTGTGTATGGGATTGATAGAATAAGACCTACGGTATCTCTTGCCTGTCGTAAGAAGTCACTAGAAAGGAGACCAGGCACTCTCAACTTGGGAGCGTAGGTTGATAACCACCATTCCGCTGGCTGAGTCTGACATTTCTTCCACTTAACTGTGTCAGGCTCCACACCTTCATCTTTCCTAACCGCCCCTCCCCTCTCCCCCCCCCCCTCCTGCTCAACTCGTATTTCTTTTTCCGACTGCGACATTTTAGGTTTTAGAGGCATAGTGAGTCTCATTTTACTCTCTTCGTGGCGCTTCCCTTTCATTTGCCGACACCTTACACGGCCCCATGGCTAAATGGTTAGCGTGCTGGCCTTTGGCCACTAGGGTCCCTGGTTCGATTCCCGGCCGGGCCGGAGATTTTAATCTTAAATGGTTAATTTCCTTGCCTCGGGAACTAGGTGTTTGTGCTGTCTCCAACATCCCTGCAACTCACACACCACACATTACACTATCCTCCACCACAATAACACGCAGTTACCTACACATGGCAGACGCCACCTACCTTCATCGGAGGGTCTGCATTACAAGGGATGCACCCGGCTACGAATAGCCACACGAAATTATTATTATTATTATTATTATTGTTGTTGTTGTTGTTGTTACCGGGTTACCCGTGGACCAGCAGAGGTGAAAGAAGGTGCCGGGATGATGGGTCTAACTACAATGTCAAAGATAATTTAAAATTTTAACAAAGGTTATATTTTTGAAAATTAACAAAACTTTAACAACTTTTCACTTAGTGAGATAACAATGACATATCAGGTACAATGGCAAGGTTTAGACAAAGCATGAAAACCCAAACTTTAGTGACTGTTTAGTAACCAGGGCTTCCAAACCCTCGCTTTACATTACCTGAGCTCTCAGCTCAACTTTACAAAGATTACAATTTTACACAAGGGCAGAAAGCCCCTGATACATGGAGCTCTTGCTCCCAATTTACAATATCAAGCCTCCTAGAGGCATTCTTACAATACTTGAAAAGAGCTAACGTGCTCTCAGTATTCACAGCCTACTCAAGGCTGACAATCACTGGCCTTACAAGGCACTACTTACAAATAGCCATCCATCTTATTACACAGGGGTATCTAGTACCCAACCTACGGGGCCTTAGTAAAAAAGAACAGGTTCAATAAACGGCCTGAGTACAACAGGAATGGAGTCGGAGATGGAGCTCCACAAAAAATTTACAGACCTATAGGGCACTTGGCCAACGAAACAGGGGCTAATCCCAATCTACTGAGGTAGCGCGGATGGAAATCACTTTAATACATTGCATAAACAAATGTGGTACCTCAAAACAAGAGATGAGCTCGAGAGGGTATATCTCTATCCCCGGATTACAGTTAAAGATTTATGAAATTTTACATGAGCCGAACGGAGAGTTACATTTTAAGGAAGTTGATTACATATTTAAAGTTTCGAACCTTTCCCTCGGGTTAAACTGCGAAGTTAGCAAAACTGAAGATGTTAAGTGGCCATACCTTGTCGGAGTACTGCTGCCTGATGAAAGAGGCGCCTCCCGCTCCCTGCTTGACACACACACTTAGTTAGATGACGATGAAAAATGGCCAAGAGACGAGATAAACTGCAGTTTATACACCCTCGGGGAAAGTTCGAGACCTTTCACGAATAAAACAGCCACACCCTCACAATTTTATTGGTGGATGAAAAGTGTACACTCAATGTCGACGAAGAAATACGGGATTGATTGAAAATTAATTACAAAATTAGGTATTGGCTGGATTCAAAACTGGAGGAAAGAAAAGATAAATATTGCCAACCTAAAAATAAATTAACTTCAATTAGAAAAAAACTTATGAATACAAAACTTCTCAAAACAAAGTTATTTCACTTCGCACCATGGTGCATGATTATAATTTTCTAGCAGTGACATCTATGAGAGAGTGTCCAAACTTCTTGATGAATGGAAAACAAAAACAAGTTGAAATTCACACAGTACTGGAAACTTCACAAGAACAAAAATTCCGGTAGTGACATCTTCTGAGTAAAGGTTTAAGTAGGTCTAGTTTCAAGTTCAGTGTTTCTCCTGTAGAGGAGTTCTTTTAGGGGCAAGATTTAAATGTGCGGCGTAGAGGTGTACCTCCCGGTATAGACCTCCCCCCACCAAAATGTCCTTCCAAGGGGTGACACAGAAGAATTTTGAAAAAAATATTATTTAACTTTGAAGGAAAGAAAAAGATTTCTAAGTTTTTTGAAGTAGTCAGGTAGCAACTAGTTAAACTTTAGCTTTAGAGTGTCTTTGTTGCAGTATACTTTGAAATACATGTTGATAATTTTGACGGCAAGTACTGCCGCCGCTGCCGATATCCAGTTGAGGTCGCCCGGACCCCTCAAGTACCCTCAGATACACCTCTCGCGCTACTATGAGAGGGGTAATCGTGGTGGAGGACGCCGCAGATCAGAAGTGTACGTACAGTCCCCAGATGAATTTGCGGTAGGGACGCCGCACTTCAGCCTTTGCCGGGAGATGGACTCCAGCGCGCCGTACACAGGTAGACATCACGGGAGTGATGCGGGCCCGTACCCCATATCAGTGGTGGTGCGGGGACAGTAAGATCTCGGCGACACAAAAATGCATAGAAAAATGAAGTGTACTCAACATTTCTACATGTAGTCGTGATGTCATCCGGGGGTACACCTCTGGGTTTAAGCCTCTATCACTGAAACCTCGTTAGCTGAGAGTCCTTGTTTCATCTTCTTCTGGGTCACGTACGTGATGTCCTGATCTGCGCCCTGCGGTCGGAAGTACTGGACAGTCGCTGAAGAGATGAGTGCAGGCACAATGGCGCGTTCTAGTCGATTCCCCTCCGCAAATGCTGGCACAATGGAGCGTTCTGATTGATTCCAATCCTGGGTTTGATGAACACTCACACACATATTGGCAAATGGGAAACTGTTAGTGAAGTACTGCTAGATCCACTCAAGAACTCGAATGGACTACCGGAGTAGCGGTTATGTCCCTGGAGATCGCTACTCATTTCCCTTTTGTTGTCACACGACGAAATTAATGATTGCCGTTATTTTTATGTGAGCGTCACTTGTTCAATCAGACATCACTCCCTGGCTAATTTAGCACTTTCTATTAGTTCGATTAACATCTCCTACTACTGCACCTGCCTTAATTCCGGCCAATAATTATTAGTAGACTAAAGTCAGCATCTCACTACGTCTGAGCGATTATCAGAAGTTTTACCCGCTCTTTAAATATTATTCATGTGAGCCGCTACTGATTTTAACATTCTGCATCCCCTTAATATGTGAATGTGGGTTATTACAGGCACCTATATTCGCATACCACAATCATTACTTTACACCATACTGTCTGATTACTTATACGTGTATCGGTCTAACACAGAACAGATTTCTGTCTAACAATTAGTAAAAATGAATAACACACAATATTCTTCAGTAGTACTGAATCACAATAACCGAGCTCAAAGGTTCACAATGACCGACGATGTTCCACAACGAACGAGTAAAGACTGCGGTAGAATAGATCAGTATGGATACTATGGCTAGTTTTATGTTTCTTCTTCTTGTTTCGTATAGGCCAGCTAAGGACCACGACATTCGACTATTACATTTTGGAATGGGCTTTGATGTTTGCCCAGTAGTTGCGCATCCTCAGGCTGTGTTGCTCCTTCCTCTCCTTTGTCCAAAGGGCGCCAGTCTTCTTCGTTGGTAGTCTGTCCTGGAACTCCTTATGTTTAAGTATCTTCTTGAGTGTTGTCCGATCCTTTAAGTTTCCTTCTGTTATTCCCAGTTCCTGTAGATCTTTATCCACTTCCATCAACCATGGTGACTTGGTCTTCATATTTTGCCAGTAGCTGAGAATCCGGTTGGTCAACCTGGTCGGATGCATCCTATAGATGTGCCCATAGAATGCTAGGCGTCTCTTCCTTGCTACATTCGTTATTCTTTCACAGTACTTGTAGAGCTCTTGGTTAGGCCGTCTTCTATAACTGTTACCTTCCTTGACTGGCCCCAGTATCTTCCTCATTATCTTTCTTTCCCGGATTTCAAGTTTTTCCATAAGTCCCTTCCTGTTGAGTGTTAAACATTCTGAAGCATATAAGGCTTCAGGGCGGATGACTGTCCGGTAGTGCTTCATCTTAGTATTACGAGAGAGACACTTTTTATTATAGGTATTCTTCGTCAGTTGGTAGGCCATTTCAAGCCTGTTAATTCGAGTTGACAAAGCTGTTCCTTCAGTGAGATTAGATTCCAACCATTCTCCCAAGTACTTAAAACTGTTGGTTTTCCTGATCTCTCCCTGTTCCAGATGCAACGTACAAGGAGATTCACCGATGTTCGTGATGAATTGTGTTTTTTCAAGAGACACATGTAGCCCAACCTTTGCTGCTTGTTGTCTGACAACATTTAGTTGTTTCACTGAAGTTTCTATTGAATTAGATATAATGGCCAGGTCATCGGCAAACGCCAGACTGTCAACATTGAGCTCATTGCGCTTATGTCCCAGGTAAATGCCACTTGGAATCTCCTTTCTAGCTAATTCCTTTCGCCACTCTCTTATTACCTTTTCCAGGGCACCGTTAAAGAGGAGAGGGGACAAACCATCTCCCTGTCTCACTCCTGATTTAATTTCAAAACTTTCTGATATGGTTCCTCTGAACTTTACTCGTGATCTGGTGTTGCTTAAAGTCTGTTTGATTAGGTTGTGGGTCTTCTTATCTAGTCCTAGTTCCTGCAAAAATCTTCATAAGAGTAGGTCTGTCCACTGAGTCATACGCCTTTGTAAAGTCGACGAAAATGACAACGTATTTCTTACTGGCCATTTTTGCTTGATGTAATACTGATTGAAGCTTGAGTATCTGTTCTGTACAAGAGCGTCCTTTTCTAAATCCTGCCTGCTACTCTCCTAATTGTGGGTCTAGTTGAGGTTCGGCTCTATTTAATAAGGCTTTAGAGAAAATTTTGTGTGTGACAGGTACCAATGAGATTCCTCGTCAATTATTGATGTCAGTCAAGTCTCCTTTCTTGTGCAAGGGATGAATCAATGCAGTGGTCCAGTCACTAGGTAATGTTTCGGTATCCCAGATGTTTTGTAGAATTTCTGTCAACTTGCTCACAGTATTGTCTCCAGCCTGCTTCCAAAGTTCGGCTACTATTGAATCTTCTCCTGATGCTTTGTTGTTTTTCAGAGACTGGATGATTTGTATTACTTCTTCTTTGGATGGTGGTTGCGAGTTTGGTTGTTTGATGTTGTCTTGGTAAGTAAAAATGGTATCAGGTGATTCACAATTAAGGAGATCCTCGAAGTACTTGGCGAGAAGGTGGCAATTGTCAGAGTCATTGTAGGCTATCTTCCCATCTGTTCCACGGAAATGGAGACTGGGTGGACTGTAGTGACTAAGGTTCCGTTTAAAGCCTCTGTAAAAGTTTCTGGTGTTGTTCCTCTTGAAGTCATCTTCCAACTGTGTCAATTGGTCTTTTGTGAATTGCCGTTTCACTTGTCTGATGATATTGGCAGTTATCTTCCGTTGCTCTAAGAACTTCACTCTGTTGTCTTGTGTCTTCTGTGAGTTCCACTTTAACCAGGCCATCTGCCTCTGCATTACAGCTTCTTCACATCTAGCTGTCCACCAGGCATGTTTCTTCTGTTTTAGTAATGGCGCAGTCTCTGTTGCTACTTTAACTAGATTTTCCCTCAATTCATCCCAGTCTCTGCATTCTATTCTTTCCATTTTCTCTGTAAACTGTTTGCAAGATGCAAGTTTTTCTAAATCAAACTTAGTAAGTTTAACTGACTTGGTTCATTTAGTGTTCCTAGGTAGAAATTTCAGCTTTATTTTGGAGAGGTAGTGGTCGGAGTCCAAATTTGCTCCTCTTAACACTCTTACATTCTGGATCTCTCTATGAGCTTTCCTTGCAATGGCAACATGATCTATCTGAAATTCTCCCAAGAGGTTGTTGGGTGACGTCCAGGTCTTCTGTTTCTTTGGTAGTATCTTAAAGGCCGTTAACTTCATTACCAGGTTGAAGGCTTTGCAGAGTACCACTAGACGCTCCCCATTTCTATTTGTTCGTAAGTGAGCTGGGTATTCTACCACAATGTCTCTAAATTTGCGCTCTTTCCCTAACTGTGCGTTGAAGTCCCCGAGTAAAATGATTGTATGACGCTCTGGGACTTTGCTGATGATGTCCTCTAGTTCTTCCCAAAATTTGTCGGTACTTTCAGGGTTACGTTTATTGTCTTCATTGATAGGTGCGTGAACATTTCCTGCAGTGAGTTTTATGTTCCATTTATAGCAAATCCGCCTTGCCAGCTGGAGAGAGGGCTGACTCCGCCCACAAGTGAAAAATCATCCGTTAGCAATGATCTCTCATAGTCGTGTGAAAAGTCATTTTGTAGCTCTTGGATTCTACTTTTCACTGATCTAATTTCATGTAGATCGCATCGCTGAATCTCTAGTAATCTTACAAGCTTTGTCTTACAAATGTGCGCCCCAGCCATTATTAGTTGGGGACCCCACACTTCCGTCAGGCTACGGGCGTTCAACATCTGGTTTCCATTAGGCGCATCTCTCTAGATGCGTTATTACCGATACATTCATTAAGTAATACATCTTCTGACATCATTCAATAGTAGAAATTACGCTGATTCCAATGAGTCCTTACTCGTAAATTTCGCAAGCTTGTATAAAAATGTTATTATTATTATTATTATTATTATTATTATTATTATTATTATTATTATTATTATTTACGCGCGTGAATTGTGAGTTGGTACTCGTGAATATACAGGGAAATCGCTGAGAATCTCCAGTTCTTGGGTTAAAACACTGTAAAACAGACTCCGCCTTCTGAAGTAGATGTTCACTGCGCTTGGCTTTCTATTTCCTTCCCCACTGACAAATAGAGAGCGCGATTTCAAGGTTCAGCTGCAATGAGCTCTCTCTCCCTCTGTACGCTTAACTAGACCTTCACCCTCCAAGCTAGCGCAACGCCAGTCGGATCCCGGACTGGGCGAAAAATGCTCATTACCACCAAATATGTCGTAGAATGACGCGGAAAACGGCATATATTACTTATTGGACCTCATGACATGCCTATTAGTATGGCAGTGAACGGTTACATCACAACTTTTCAAATTCATGGTGGAGTCGGGAATCGAACCTGGGCCTCCGGGGTGGCAGCTAATTACACTAACCACTACACCACAGAGGCGGTAATTTATTTGTTATGAAATAATTATGTCACAATTTTTATTAATTTGTTTTCCACAACGCTTTCTGAGCTTATACTCTATTGTCAGGTAGTGAAATTGTGACATTTAATTGTTGCTCTATTTAATACACAGCTGTTTTCTAAGAATATTATACCATTTTATTGAATTTGTTACATCAATGTTGAATCAACTATAGCTGTGTCATCTCAGAAATATTCAGTTGGTAATGAAGTTTAGTTTGTGCCGATGACCTAGATGCTAGGCCCCTTTAAACAACAAACAACAACAAGAAGCTTAGTTTTTAACTATTCATTTTCAATTTTATCATTGAGTACTTGTTAAGGAATCAATTGATGCCTATAAATTTGTAGAGTTTCTAAAATGTTCAATTTTAACCCTTTCGGATGAATCTGTAAGACAGTGAGAGAATTTTGTGTATTTGATACTTAATGACCTGCTTCAAGTGGATGTGCAACAACTAATTTTTCATGCTTATGTAAATAAAATACATATTATTTATATAAGCACTTTCAACATTCGTAAGACTCAGGGGCGTAACCAAGGGGGCTTACTGGGGGGTTAGAACTCCCCCCCCCACCAACCAAAAGGGCATAAACAGAAACTGACAATAAACAAGTGAAAGTCGAGTCAATGTGTTGGCTCCTTTGAACATTCACAGAGACATAACCGTAAAATCAACAGATCTCTTGAAATCTATTTTCTAGGAAGCCTCGAAAGTTGGATTTTAGATTGTAATCTGAACATACCTTTCGCTGTAAAACAGTTCACCTTGATCATATTGTTCTTGTTCTGTATTTTATTGTAAGATTTTGTAGTGTACTGCAATCTGAATATTAACGTAACTCACTTGTATCAGTGTCCTTATAAAGACACTCATGCATGCGCACCAAACACTCACAAGCACCTTAATTATGTTCTGTCATCATTCTGTAGCTATACAACCCCCCCTCCCAGTCGCTCGATCTTGGCTAGGCTACTGCCCGTGAGCTAGCTTTGTTATATTTTGCCGACTACTAAATATGTTTGAAGGAACAATAGCAGACATGGTGTGCAATACTCTTTATATATGTGACAAAACAACTTCACATTGTTATAGACAATTGAATATAAGTGTCTATCATCTCCGTAAATTGGCAATATTGTTACAGAATTTTCATCATTATTCATTATATAAATGTACAAATACAAAATATTATAATGATCGTATCCAGTTATCCTGAAATTTTAGAAGTGTTCCAGTATGAATCAGCCACTATACAGTAGTTTTATCACTAACTGTAATGAAGTAATGAAGTTTTCACAGTGCAGTTTGGACAGTGGAGCAAAGCAAAGCAAAGCAAAGTCACCTCCGTACAGGCCATGAAGGCCCTTGGAGGAGTGGAAGGTAAAGGCCAGGGGGGGCAGTCCGGCAATGGAAGTTGCCATTGGTCGCTTTCGCGTGACGTCAACCGGCGGATAGCCTTGAGACAGCACATGCTGTGTAGGTTGCGAGAACGTACTACTTTCATAACTTACAAGTTTTAAAAATGTGTAAAATAAACACAAATACATAGCATGCAAAATTAATACGGTACTATATACAAGTGAACGAGTTCCACGTCCACCATGCATCAATTTAATTTAATTTGTCGTAAACCGAACCTACCTGTATGCAGGAGAGTGAAGAGTATCCTCGTTATTTTACTGGCTGAGATGCAGTCCACATCAGATTTTTCTTTGCGGCATATTTCTTTGCTGCTTGCATCTGCCTTTCCTTATTCAAATGTCCGATGCGAATAAATGTCCTCGTCCTTGTATACAAATGAATTGTATTTTCATGCACCTGAGGAAACTTGGAAGACAAAGTTTTAATCACTTTGTCACACTTCGAACTGTCATGTCCATGAAAACCAACAAACATACTTTCGAATTGTTTGACTGTGTTCACCCAATCTTTTGTCGGAGTAAAAAGGCTCCCTCGAGAAACAGTAGATATCCAGGAAAGAGAAATTGCCCGAGAAATCGGGCACATTTCAGTTCGTGATCCCAGGGATTTATCAATCGCTCGGCATTTAAATGCGAGGTAGCCCGCCATGTACTGCACAGTATCGGGAGAAACGTCCTCATTATTAGAATAGTTCTGCCCTAACTCATGGACTTTACTCAGTAACTCTTCTTCGTCTTCTGTAATGTCTTCAATGTCAGAACTACGTATAATATTCGCTGGGCTTTCTTCTGTTACTTCAATGCAAGGTTCACTACTTTTGAATTTGAAGAATTCCCCATCTGTTTCCTCGTCCAGCGGTTCAACGTCTGCCACACCTGTATTGCTTCGTTCTTCAGCAACTGATGTACTTCCTGATAAGAGTATGTCCTTTGAGTTTCCTGTTAAGATAAGAAGCCGAATTCTGTGTTTCACCTCAAGTGCTGTAGGATTGTTATAAAAAGCACCAAGACCTCGAATTCTCGAAAAATAATTTTCTAGACAGTCTTGATTTAATCGAGATGTTACGTTTTTTGGTATTTGCTTTACGTCGCACAGAAACAGATAGGTCTTATTGCGACGATGGGATAGGAAAGGCCTAGGAAGTGAAAGGAAGCGGCCGTGGCCTTAATTACGGTACAGCCCCGGCATTTGCCTGGTGTGAAAATGGGAAACCACGGAAACCATCTTTAGGGCTGCCGACAGTGGGGCTCGAACCCACTATCTCCCGATTACTGGATACAGTCCCAGAAGTGATGTGATGGAAATGAGAAATCCCTTTTGAAACGGCAACAAACCTTTTCTATTTCCAAAGCACATGCCACGGCAAACGTCCATGAACCTTCTTAATGTATTCTCCTGGCTCGGAAGATTGAGACCGAATCCGCTACGAAGAGGTGTACCATGGTCAAAGAGAACTCGAGAATTCAGAACATCGAAAACATCATTCACTAATTCAAAGAAAATGCTCTCGCGTTCCTTACCTAGAACATACTTCAATGCTTTAGCTGTACGGTGTGAAAACAAGCGCGCAGCCATTCCAACATTCTGTCGCGCTCGACCTGTGACACTGATGTGAGCTTCTGATATGTGATGCGTAATAGATAAATCGCCTTTCTGGCTATCTAATACGTCCTCAATTATTATCTTCCTCATTCAGCTGTACGTACTTCTAAGTGCCAATTTGGTAAATGCTGTGATGGAACTGCATATGCGTTTAGTTATTTGGCGGTAAACCGAGCAGCTCATTCTTTCAATCCGTGTCGTCTCAATACTCACGAATTCCAGGAAGATGATTAGTAAGAACAGGTTTCTCTACCTGGGTCAGTTTCAAAACTCACGACCAGGGCCAGTTCTTATTTGAATGGATAATTAATTGTCCACCCTTTTAGTGATGGGATAATGGGATACTTTTAATAATCGAATAACTTCCATCCGATTATTTAAATGATCGAATGAATAATTAATTTAAATAAACGAATGAGTTTCACATATCATTCAGTTATATCACACTGAATAATAGGATGCGTCATGAATATGTTTTTCGGTTTAAGTGTGTCGGGTAGACAATCTATTGAAATAAGCAAATAGATGAACTCTTACGAAAAAATAAAAATACGCCTGTTTTCAAACGAATCTCCACCTGTTGAAACTAAATGAGTGAATTAACTGACTTGATCTTTAATATCTCTAAATAAAATTCGCTGGGCGAGTTGGCCGTGCGGTCAGGGGCGCGCGGCTGTGAGCTTGCATCCGGAAGATAATGGATTCGGATCCCACTGTCGGCAGCCCTAAAGATGGTTTTCCGTGGATTCCCATTTTCACACCAGGCAAATGCTGGGGCTGTACCTTAATTAAGGCCATGGCCGCTTCCTTCAAACTCCTAGGCCTTTCCTTTCCCATCGTGGCCATAAGACCTATCTGTGTCGGTGCGACGTAAAGCCACTAGCAAAAAAAAAAAAAAAAAATCCTTAGTCAAGTAAATGCCGCCTTCTGGCCGCATAATGGAACTAAGCCCCAGCACCATACCTACTTTAATTTTATGTCGTCCGGCTGCATGCATGAATTGTTACCATGCTGGTCTTTGGTCCAAGGGGTCCAGGGTTCGATTTCCGGTCGGGTCGGAGATTTTAACTTTCAATAATGAATTCCTATGGCTTGGCGGCTGGGAGTTCGTGCCGTCTTCAGCATTAGACAGACGTGCAGGTCACCTATACTGCGTCATCTCTAAAGACCTGCACCAGACCTCCCCGGAGGCCACATGTCATTATTATAAATTTATGTGCAAGGTTTTAGCTTTAAGACAAGAGCAAAACTATTTAAATAATAATAATAATAATAATAAATAATTATTATTATAAAATAAATTTATTATTATTATTATTATTATTATTATTATTATTATTATTATTATTATTATTATTATTATTATTATACACCTCGGTCTCTTACATTCACCAGCCATTATTTTTCCCCTGTAGGTTGGTGTGGAAGAATAACATCCACAGTATCCCCTGACTGTCGAAACAGGCGACTAAAAAGGAAAGCATGACTCACCGCGCACCTCATCCCTCCTGCGGCCATCGCAAGCAACTGCTGTCCGGAGTCGTGAATTTTGAGACTCATTAGCATGTTTGCTTTAGATACCAGTTTGTAGTCGTGAGTTTTGATACTATTTGTCACTAATTTTAGCCCGTGAGTTTTGAAACTCGTAAGTTTTGAGACGTAACCTTTCAATCACGCTCGTAATCCTCCGGAAGGAAATGAGCTAAGCACATACGTGCATTTTTCACGTTGATTTCATCGGCACGCTTGCACCGCGATAACCATTCTCTCTGTGTCACTGCATCTTTAGGGAAACGATGATACATTATACCAGTCGTCTTACGGCCATAATTGTTGCAATTTGTAACTGCACAATTACTGTTATTTTTACTCACGGATGACAGCTTCTCTCACAGCGCTTCCTTTTTACTGGTTCCTCACGCACACTCACCAGTTACCTAGTTTTCACTCACTCCTAAGTCTGCCGGGGCCTCAGTTATCCGCCACATTACGTCACAGCGCGCAAAGCAGTGTGGGTAAATTCTCCGCTGAACGGGCGGGAGTGGCCTACCTTATAATAGTCTATTTACCTTGGGTAAAGGCTTCCATGGCATGTGATGGGGTAGAGTGGTTAGCTCTACGCCCGGCCCCCTTTGCCCCCAGGAATTAACCTGGTACTCATTTTGGGTGTAGGCTGAGTGAACCTCACGGCCATATGCACCTCCGGAAGTGGAGATCTCGTTTCTTAAATTTTACGACTTCCTGACGGGGATTCAAACCCATGTCCTTCCGGGCGAACCAAGCACGCCTTTACCGCCTCGGCCAGGCAGCTCCTGGACAGTGGAGTAGATGCTCAAAATTTTGAAACTGACACATTCATTGTTCTGGGTATCTTGGCATTACAGTTCTCACCTCATTAAGGGGTCTGCCAGACAGGTCACGATGTGAAATATGTGGTGCAGTTCCTTCCGTTGGACAATTCCAGTTTGATAGTGTAGACGGTTGCAGCGAGTATAGATTCCGAAGAATGCTTGAAGTGGCTGTAGCTGCCTTGATGTTATTAATAAAATTCTTCTATGACCTGAGACGATCGATCAATCAATCAATCAATCAATCAATCAATCAATCATCTGCATTTAGGGCTGTTTACAGGTGGCACATTCCCTATTATTTGTTTATCTCATCTTTTCTACTTATTTTCAAAGAACTTGGAAATTTATCGAACATTTCCTGTAAAATTATTCCAGTCCCTTATTCCTCATGCTATAAATGAATATGTGCCCCAGTTTGTCCTCTTGAATTTCAAATAATAATTTTAAAAGGTCCACTCAAGCTTATTCGTCTACTCATTCCACGCCATCTCCCTACTGGCAGCTTGGAACTTACTGTTTAGTCAACTAGCTCGTCTCCTTACTCTCAAGTCTTCCCAGTTCAAAGTTTGCGACATTTTTGTAATGCTACTATTTTCTCAGAAGTTACCCAGAACAAAACTATGATGAATTCCTTTGCATATTTCCCACTTCTCAAATCAAGTAATGCTGATGAGGGTTTCATACACTGGAACCGTACTCTAATTGGGGTCTCTCTTATTTGCCTTCTCCTTTAAATCCTTACTACAACCACTGAATACCCTCATAACCACATGAAGAGATCTGTAATCTTTATTTACAGTCCTGTTTGTGATTACCCCAAAAAAGATCTTTCATTATGTTAACACCTAGGTACTTACAGGGATCCCCATCAACACAGTAAAAATAGTTGAAAGGACTTCTCCACTTCATGAAACTAACAAACTGACTATTCACCCTATTTACTATCATACCACTGTCTTATCAATCTCACAAAATTGTTCAGGCCGTTTGGCGGTTGCTCACAATCTTGTAACTTATTTATTACCATATACAGTATAACATTCTTTGCAACAAAAGCTTTTAATCATGTATGTTGGGCATTCAGCCCGAAGGCTAGTTTGATCCTCTACAACTCCACCAACAGCTGGCATAGATAGCCTAGGTGTCACTGAAGAGGCATACTAGGGAAATGAGGAGTGAGGTAGTTTCCCGTTGCTTTCATCACTGAGCCAGAAGTTGCTATTACATATCAGTCTGCCAAGCCCACTGAAATGCATGCACCAACCGACCCTATGAGCGATATTTTTACACCATTCATAACAGGGACTGGCTGCATACGGAATGGCATTACTAGCATCGCTCATACCTCGGTCACTTTCATGTTGTCAAAGTCAAGGATGAGACTGAGACAGGTCAATGAAAGTAACAAATTTATTCTAGCCCATACCAGAGGACATAGTGCACTGTAAACACTACATCCTGCCAGCAAAGGCATCCTTTAATCATATCATTTATATTTACACAATTAAACATAAATGTCCAACTTGTTTATTTAGCATATGGCTACATTACTAAAAAATTAATATTTATAATAATTATTTCATAATGAAATTACGAACTAATATCCAGGCCACGAATGTACTCTATTGATCCCTACGTCAAAACTAGGAACTCTGTTGCATCGCCAGGGAAAGCTCTCAAAGGACATTCTTGGACTACAATGTGAACAGTCTGCTTTTCAGCGCCACAGTCACAACTTGGAGAAGTTATTTTCTTCCACTTGTGCAGGAAATCGGCACACCTGCCAGTGTTGGTTCTTATTCAGTTAAGAACCGACCAGATCTTGCGTGGCAATTCAAAGCCAAGTGGATGATCTGCATAGCATCGTAAGTTGTTACTTGAAATATTTAACAGATACCCTGAGGTTCCACCTATTCAATACAATTCATAATCTTATAGATTACATGTGTTTTATTCTCTTAATATTATAACATGGGACATGTTTCGTCTCATCTTTGAGACACCCTCAGCCGTAAAAGAAATCATTAAGATTAAAATATAATAATAGACTAGCCGTTGAGAGTTTTCTTATTATACATTTAGTATTTGTTTTTTTATCCTCCTTGTAGATTTTTGCCTCTGTGGAAAACGTCATTCTCACTTACTAGCACCTTAAAAACAATTTTAACTACACATACATATTTTAACTAGCAAGATACCCGTGCTTCGCTACGGTATTATACTGAAATTTGTAATTAAATGCTTAACGTTTTATATACAATCCGCCGAAATTCACGATCTGACTCGTTTTCTGAGAGAATCCACCAAAATTCGCGATCTAACTCCTTTTCTGAGAGATTACGGCAAAGTTCCTTCTATTTTTCAATCTTCCTTGCCAGCAATCGATTTCGTACTTCCCGGGCTAGGTCTAGGTATTCCACCCGGCCAGTTGGGTCCCTAAATCTTTGCCATCTTTTCCTATAAGCATTTTTAATCTGGATCAAATCCTTGAGGAGATCCGGCGTGGTGTCGTCTTGGGTGCCTTGGTAGTACTGAACCCGCGGCCGGACTGCATTCGTAGTTCTTGCCCGGCCAGGACCCGTTTCCAGTGCGGTCCGCACATTTTGACGACAGTCCAGAACATTTATTATTATTATTATTATTATTATTATTATTATTATTATTATTATTATTCTGGACTCCACAGCAAGATGCAAGACCACTACATGACGGTAAATTACATCTGCTGCCATTGTCATTGCTGACAATGTGACCAGCACCATTGTAGCGCGTGGGCAAGTGCGATACGAATGATATACTTCCGTGCATTATTAACCTTATTATAGAGGTGAACAATTGCACGCTCAATAGCATTCCTATCTTTTATTTCAAATGTGTTTAAACTGTTATTTCTTTGCCAGGAGAATCTACTGTAATATCTAACTTTAAGTTCTCCAAAGGAAAAGATGGTTCTTGAAAACGAACCCAGGAAAGATTAAAAATGATCGGTTTTTAATCATAATAAGTACATTATGAACAGTCAAATTTTCGTCTCAACTCCTTTTTCACCCCACAGCCGTTAAGTTGATTCCCCCCTCCCTTCCAAGAATAGTGATGATGATGATGCTTGTTTAAAGGGGCCTAACATCGAAGGTCATCGGCCACTTCCAAGAATAAGGAAGGCGTGTTTCTTTATGCTTAAAGTAGATTCCAAATATCAATGTTCCCGCCTGTTACCTTCAGTTTTGAGATATGAGTATCCCCATAAAAATAATTCATTTTTTTTACTTTCACACTCCCCCTCCCCCCGAAGTGAATATTCCGGCAAAAAATACTTGTTTCTTTAATAGTAAAGGATCTTCTAAATACCAATTATCACGACTCTAACATCTTCAGTTTTTGAGATATGTATCCGCATGAAAGGAATTCAACTCCCTTTCACCCTCGCCCCAATATGATTTCCCCCCCCCCCCCAAAACGCGTTTCTCTTTGTTTTTAAAGGCGATCCAAATACTAATTTTCACGTCTGTAACAACAATAGTTTTTATTAGATATAAGTATCCACGTACAATTAATTCAATTAATTTTTCAATTCTTTCGCCTCCGCACCCCCCCCCCCACACACACACATTCATTGGATTTTCCGAGAATACGTATTACGTTACTTTTAAAGCAGATTCCAAATACCAATTTTCACGTCTGCAAAATCTTTCGTTTTTGAGATAATTGTATCTTCATACAAATATTTCAACTAATTTTTCAATATCCCCCCCCCCCCTTAAGTGGATTTCCGAAAACAAAAGCTACGTATTTCTTTATTAAGGAGATTTCAAATACCAAATTTCACGTCTGTAACATCTTCAGTTTTTGAGATATCAGTATCCTAATTAAAAGAATTCCACCCCATTTTCAGTCACTTTTACCCCCCACCCAAGTGGTTTTTCTGAAAACAAAAAGTAAATGTTTCTTTACTTGTAACAGAGATAAAAAATATCATTTTTCACTTCTGTAACATGTTACGTTTTTGAGATAGATTGTAGAAATGCTCAATTTAAAATGTCACCCCCTTTTTAGTTACCCTTAATTGGAGTTTCCAAAAACAAATCACCTATGTTTTCTTACTTTTACAGGGGATTCCAAATACCAATTTTTACGTCTGTAACATTTTACGTTTCTGCGATATACTATAGTTATAATAATAATAATAATAATAATAATAATAATAATAATAATAATAATAATAATAATAATAATAATAATAATAATAATACACTGACTGACAGTGACAATGCAACACCAAGGAGGAGTGGTTCGAAAGGGATGAAAGTTGGGGAAAAAACAGAGACGGCACGGACGAATAATTGATGTTTATTTCAAACCGATATGCAGGTTAGACAATGCGCACGGCATCGACTCAGTAGGATGTAGGACCACCGCGAGCGGCGATGCACGCAGAAACACGTCGAGGTACAGAGTCAATAAGAGTGCGGATGGTGTCCTGAGGGATGGTTCTCCATTCTCTGTCAACCATTTGCCACAGTTGGTCGTCCTTACGAGGCTGGGGCAGAGTTTGCAAACGGCGTCCAATGAGATCCCACACGTGTTCGATTGGTGAGAGATCCGGAGAGTACGCTGGCCACGGAAGCATCTGTACACCTCGTAGAGCCTGTTGGGAGATGCGAGCAGTGTGTGGGCGGGCATTATCCTGCTGAAACAGAGCATTGGGCAGCCCCTGAAGGTACGGGAGTGCCACCGGCCGCAGCACATGCTGTACGTAGCGGTGGGCATTTAACGTGCCTTGAATACGCACTAGAGGTGACGTGGAATCATACGCAATAGCGCCCCAAACCATGATGCCGCGTTGTCTAGCGGTAGGGCGCTCCACAGTTACTGCCGGATTTGACCTTTCTCCACGCCGACGCCACACTCGTCTGCGGTGACTATCACTGACAGAACAGAAGCGTGACTCATCGGAGAACACGACGTTCCGCCATTCCCTCATCCAAGTCGCTCTAGCCCGGCACCATGCCAGGCGTGCACGTCTATGCTGTGGAGTCAATGGTAGTCTTCTGAGCGGACGCCGGCAGTGCAGGCCTCCTTCAACCAATCGACGGGAAATTGTTCTGGTCGATATTGGAACAGCCAGGGTGTCTTGCACATGCTGAAGAATGGCGGTTGACGTGGCGTGCGGGGCTGCCACCGCTTGGCGGCGGATGCGCCGATCCTCGCGTGCTGACGTCACTCGGGCTGCGCCTGGACCCCTCGCACGTGCCACATGTCCCTGCGCCAACCATCTTCGCCACAGGCGCTGCACCGTGGACACATCCCTATGGGTATCGGCTGCGATTTGACGAAGCGACCAACCTGCCCTTCTCAGCCCGATCACCATACCCCTCGTAAAGTCGTCTGTCTGCTGGAAATGCCTCCGTTGACGGCGGCCTGGCATTCTTAGCTATACACGTGTCCTGTGGCACACGACAACACGTTCTACAATGACTGTCGGCTGAGACATCACGGTACGAAGTGGGCCATTCGCCAACGCCGTGTCCCATTTATCGTTCGCTACGTGCGCAGCACAGCGGCGCATTTCACATCATGAGCATACCTCAGTGACGTCAGTCTACCCTGCAATTGGCATAAAGTTCTGACCACTCCTTCTTGGTGTTGCATTTGCTCTGTCAGTCAGTGTAATAATCGTATGGCCTCAGCTACTGTGTGCAGACATTTCAATTTGACGCCATCTGGCTGCCTGCTCGTCAATTTCGACGTTCCGTTTTACTCTAAGCCCATTAGATGACAGACCGAGTAAACCGAAACTCTCTTGGGCGTCTATGACTGAGATTTGACGAATTTTGTCGGGTAAACACCAAATGTGTCACCAGAGATCTTTTACATGCCGACATCGTACGACATGGAGTGTCAAGTGGACTTTTCTCCGCCCTTCAAAAATCCGACTACCTCTGCCGGGTTTGAACCCGCTATCTTGGGATCTGGAGGCCGACACTCTACCACTGATCCACAGAGACAGCTTATTATAGTTATAATCTTTCTAAAAATTCACCCCAATTTATCACTCCCGTTTAACCCCCATTAATTCGATTTTCCAAAAACAAAAAACCCCACATGTTTCTTTATTTTTAAATGAGATCTCAAATATCAATTTTTAGGTGTGTAATATCTTCAGTTTCTGAGATATAAGTATCCTCATTAAAGGCATCAACCTCTTTTTCATCCTTTTTCACCCCTCCTATTGGGATTTTCTGAAAACAAAAATACATGTTTCTTTATTTTTAAAAGAAATTAAACACCAATTTTTACATCTGTATACTTTTAAAGTTTTAGGATAAAGATACACTCATTTTAAAATAATCACCCCCCTTTTCAACCCCCCCCCCCCCTCCCACATTTCGTTCAAAGCAGTGTCCACTTTCTAGGAAATGGCAGGGTTAACCCACAGAGGACCAATATACTTGCCTGCAGAGAAAGAAAGTACCAAGGCAGTAGTTTATGAAGTTGCTTGACCATGTTAGCACGTATCGTAGTCCATTCCTGGCTCTGACCTTCATACTGACAGAAAGACAATGTGCTTTAAAAGTAACATACTAACAGAACTGGCTCAACCTTCTTAGTGCATCATTTAAAATGAGTAGATAGCTATTCAAATCTGATTTTAAGAAGTGGTAACTCCAGTCTGATCAAATTTGCGCAACTGCTCAGTTGACCGTAACTACTGTTAAGTAGAATAGTAGAGGGACTGAAGGTTATTACAGGACTGGATTAAATTAATAAAGAATTTCTTGGATTATCAATAGACTGCAATATATTTCTATACAATGGAAGAAAACAACAATCATAAACCAGATACTCCATATACATACAAAGCTTTAAGTACTAAACAAGGGAGGTACAGTATGCTACTAAAATAGATAAATTCACACTCATGGTCTCAGAATTCCTTCTTGCCACTAAATTGAGAAAACATGGCTTATATTTAGGAATTATTATTCCTGTGAAAGTAAATTTATCCAAACACTTGTGGTTTCAGCAAGGAAGTAACTAAGTCTAAACTACAATTTCAAACTAGTAGTGCATTACAAATTACACAATCACACACATACATACATACAAACAAATTATACATATAGAGAAAACAATACAAATGACATTTACATCGTTTAACATGAAGAACATCTCCAACAAGATTGTACCTTGCTTTGGGTTTACACAAAAGTTGCAAGACTTGTACATCAATTATATCCATTGACTCCAAATGGTCATGTGGTTTCCTTGCATAGTGTGCTAAAAATTAATGGTTGAAACATTATTAATGCACAACCAAATTAAATTTAAATCTTACCTAGATTATAGGTCATTAACATAATCAATAAGAAACAATACTGGATGATATGACTTAGAGTGCTATAACATGAGGTACTGAATGGAACATACTGTACTTCACACAAGGCATAGTTTTGAATAATTTTGAGGACTTATAAGATGATTTGGAAGGGGATTTTCCATTAATAGATTCGTATTTATCCAAATCTTCAATATGGTAGTAAATTCAGACAGTACAATGGTTTTGAAAAGCCACTATTTTACAAATATTACTGTACAAATAAATAAAATAGCATATGGAGATGAGGTGCACTCTGAAACATAACATAGCTCCTTACAGTACTTTGATGACTTGTTTCCTTTAATGAACATGTATGTGTGTTACAAATACATGACTCTATATTTATTCTTTGGATAACATAGATGTGGGTATTTGAGGACAGGGGGGGGGGGGGAAATTTTTCCCCCCTTTAAGAAAGAAACTTGTAAAATTCTTTTCAGGATATGTTGAGAGAAAGTATTGAAAGGATACATGGTAACTAAACTGAAAACATGAACCAAATCCTGGTATTCTAGCTCAGATTATCAGCAAAAGAGATGACCTAAAATAACTATTTGCACAATTTTCTCTAATCCATTAACTTGCTTGAACTTGTATGTTATCGTCTCATTCACTTCTCATAACATAATAATCTCCCAATCTCTGATGAGATATTTGCCAAATAATCCTGAGAGCTATGTTCTGGGTAATAGCAGGACCTCCCAATGTAAGGAGGCTGAAGTTGATGATTCAGATTAAAAGGAATCCTTGATCTTCTAATTTGACCATATGTTTTATAAAACTTTCATTTCCAAAGATTTTAAAAGATTTTAAATTGCAAGTTTTTCACAGCTGTTTTTTAGAATTAAAATCTCTAGGGGTCAAACATGCAGTATTAAATAACATAAACGTAATTATTGACATACACTGCCAGCCAGAAATACATAGCCATGTTTTATAATAATATGAATTTAATGAACCCAAAATTAAGTTATAAAATACAATAAATCATCTGCATATTCCTGTTCTACCTCTTTTCCCACACCCTGAAAGGATCACAGGTGCAAACTATGTCGCGTAAGTGGTCTGGGCTCTGTTTTATGGCTGGGTGCGCTTTCTGACACCAATCCTATGTGGAGGGATGTATTCAGTACTTGCATGTTTCTGTGGGGTCAGGCTCCGTGGCTAAATGGTTAGTGTGCTGGCCTTTGGTCCATTGGGTCCCGGGTTCGATTCCCGGAGGGGTCGGGGATTTCAACCGTCATTGGTTAATTCCAGTGGCTCGGGGGCTGGGTGTTTGTGCTCTTGCCAACATCCCTGCAACTCACACAACATGCATAACACTATCCTCCACCACAATAACACGCAGTTACCTACACGTGGCAGATGCCGCCCACCCTCATCGGAGGGTCTGCCTCACAAGGGTTGCACTTGGCTAGAAACAGCCACACGAAATTATATATATGTTTCTGTGGTGGTTGGTAGTTGGTACATTATTTGTATAGGAACAAGTCCCCAAGTCGGAAGAGTTAACCAGGAGTGGTTAAAATGCCCTATCCGGTTGGGAATCAAAACTGAGACCCTCTGAATCAAAGGGAACAGTGTTGACCATTTCAGACAAGGAGCCAGACATGATTTATAATTAATATAAAAATTAAATCTATATATATCAAGTCCCTATTCTGTCTGTCATTCACAACGATATTGACAAAATAAAATTGTTTCACCAGCTAAAACTGGTACCAGTTATAGATTGTTATGTTATGTCATCTTTACAAGAAAAATACAATGAATCTCTCATGACCACGACTTTTGTACCCTTTTTAAAGGAAAACATGTTTCTATCAATGAAGTCGTTGCATATTCGCCATGATGATGTAGATACACAGCTATATCTATGAGCATGATGTCGAACTGCGTACATCCGGGCTCTGTTGCCTTCCACAGATATATTTGAGAGAGAAACTGGTACCAGTTATGGGTTACAAGAACAAATCAATGATGACCACCACACCTGAACTATTCAGTGAAAAATACTATCTTTCAGTGAAATGAATGTATCTTATTTTCATTCTGGGGTTTATCTCTACCAATAAGCACGAGATAGAGCAGCCCACCTGGTGGCTATGGTTGTTGACACATCATGTCTATATGTTCTGACACCATGGTTAGCCGGTTTGAGACCTGTTCGTTAAAAATATTTTTACCATCAGAATGTTGGCCGGCAGGGTAGGGGTGGTGGTGGTGGTGGTATAGAATTTCTAATCATTAGAATGTGTGCCAAAAGCTTGGATTAAATTCCAAACCTCTCCACAGTGCTCATATGGAGCAAGGGTATATGATGCTACTGATGGTGATTCGTTTTGGACAGTTTTATGTAGCTTTATCAAGAGTACGCAGATTCATGCACATCG
Source organism: Anabrus simplex (assembly GCF_040414725.1). Taxonomy (NCBI): domain Eukaryota; kingdom Metazoa; phylum Arthropoda; class Insecta; order Orthoptera; family Tettigoniidae; genus Anabrus; species Anabrus simplex. The sequence goes on along the minus strand of NC_090265.1, from coordinate 566,989,259 downwards.
AAGTACAACTCCGAGCTACAACTGCACTCATTACCATTTGTATGGAAATGCTACAATATCTGATCCGTTTGAATGCCATATAAAACCTGGAAAGTGTAACTTTTATTCACGAGATGTATTAATAGTCCATTTAGAATTTCCAATTACTTTATAGATAGTAATTTTGACTGTCAAAGACAGGCTTATGTACTAGTAACAGTATAATGAACCTAATTGTAAAATGCATTTCAAAAACTTAATTTTTCCTATGAGTTATGCTTTTTTTTTGCCAACAGTGTATATTTCAGTATATACTCTACAGTTTCTTACTTTTAATCCCTGATCTTCAATGTACCTCAGATTCAGGATATGCAAGTCATTTCTTTTCTATTCCATCAGAATCACCATCCACAGAAGGATCAAGAGTAGCACATAATTATCTTTCTCACTTTACTTCTGCCAGACTTTTATTGTTGATTTTAATACTGCAATTCTTTTGAAGGGAAAGGAATATCTTTGGTCATCAACACTGCAAACTGGTCTGTTTGCAGAAACTGTCTGATAATGTGTGTTATTAATGAATCTGTAGAAAAAAAAAAAAAAAAAAAAAAAAAAAAAAAAAAAAAAAAAAAAAAAAAAAAAAAAAACTACAACCTGTTTCCCAGTCATTGACAGGGTCAGGGATGTAATGAATGAAACATATATAGGCTGTTATTCCAATGGGGTCGCCACTCCCAAGGTGAGTTATTAATGAGTGATAAATGCTATGAAATGATAATGGAGAGTGTTGCTGAAATGAAAGATGACAGGGAAAACCAGAGAGAAATGTATGTAATGGTATGGTAATTACTGTGGCCTGAGAATAGAAATACATTACCCCAGAATTTGAACGAATGTTTGATACTAAAATTTGCCCAGAGATTGAATGGAAGAACCCAGATGCAAACCACACTCTTCACAGCAGCTCAACTTTGGGAGAGTTCTAATTAAAAAAGCTTACAAAAATTTACAAATGTCAATATGTCAGTTTCTATGCCCTATTACACTACTTCATTCCTCAGTCAACAATTGAATAAGAATTACTAAGATTCCGCTGGAGCATTTGGCAAGATTTCTGTATAGCTCTTGCATGGCAAAGGAATAGACCACCATTGTCAATGACCTATGATTTTAATGAAACTTCTATTAGAAAATATTTTGTGCATGGACATATACTTGTTGGTTTATAAAGAACTACATCCATGTCCATTTTTACTTTCACAGCTTGACTAGTTCATATGGATGCAAGTCTTATCAGAAACAGTCAACTTATACCATTATATTTTCAGAATATCTGCTTCGAGCAATACTTTTTTCATAAAATTCAGTATATTTATAACTATATTCCCCATTACAGTGACATAAAGGGAAATAATCATTTTATAAAAACTCATGCAATCATTTAAAGAAGGGGACAATAATACATCAGGGTTCAAATAAGTGTATTCAATTGCTACGATCAGCCACATCTAACAAAGGAGAGAAAGGATAATGGCTATAGCAAAGACACAAAATTTTATTCTTCAACTCTACGAATATACATCAAACTCATGATATGAGTATTACATTTATAGCTTGCATTTTCACTGCATTGCATCACCCATTTAAATAAATTTTATTATACATGTGTACAAAACAAACACAAAAGTAATTAGGGCAAACAAATAAAAAAAGCATCCCTTGAAGAGATGGTACAGATATGTAGCATATACAGCTGCAAAATCACTGCCGTGCTCACATACATTACCTATCTATATCATACCTGCTGTCTGAACACAAAAGGCGGGGTGAAATAATAATGATAATAGATCATCATCATTATCATTGTCATCATTACAACTGCCAATATAAAAACATTCAGAATCATGAAATACAAAAGTACAGTTATGAGAGTAACATCAATGATCCCAGAAGCGACAGTGTAAGTCATATTTGTAAAAAAATAGCTGACAGTTTATTTAACCAGCTACTCCATTAAGAAAGAATAAAGCACAAAATTTGAGAAACTGGCTAACAAGTACCAACAGTAACATAAGAGAAATGGTACAGTGGCAAATGAATAGAACATAAATTTCTGACGGATGTACAGAAATTCAGAGTATAAAGATAAAGTCATTGAGATCAAAGGCTTGTGAAGTTCATAGAGCCTGCAGCAGCTGGTGATGCAAATGTGATGAACTAGGCTTGTCTGCTTAAAGAACTGCAGGTAAACTACTCAAATGTAAACTCTTGTCTTCTTCCTTAGGTGGTGCAGCTCTTTTCAGGTACATTCCCCCCCCCCCCAATGGGAGGTCAGCTGTATGTACCATTTTAACCACATACCAGCCCTCTTACCATTCTTAAATCTCTGGCAATACTTGGAATCAAACCCAGGCCCCCGAGGATGGCAGTTAAGTACAGTTATGAGAGTAACATCAATGATCCCAGAAGCGACAGTGTAAGTCATATTTGTAAAAAAATAGCTGACAGTTTATTTAACCAGCTACTCCATTAAGAAAGAATAAAGCACAAAATTTGAGAAACTGGCTAACAAGTAACAACTGTTACGATATGGAGGCAGAAGGCAAACTACAGATTTAATACATTATGAAAGAGTCCTGGAATTGCTAAGAATACTTGTACAGTACAACCAAGGACAGCTCCAAGAACAATAGGAGAAGAAAAGAAAAAAAAAACTGCTTCCTCAGCTCTGAAGCTCAGGCTTACTAAAAATTTTGGAAAGGGTGAAACAATGAATGAAATTAGGAATGAATTGCAAATAAAATTAGGACTTAATTTACTACTAAACAGAGTGAATCTGTATTTATATCAATGTTAAGATATCTTGTTAAGTGGACCTCACAATAAAACTCGGACTATCGATCTCAAACCATAATTAATCAATGCTTTGGTGTTATTCTATCATGACAAAATCAGGTTTTGTATAACATGCTTTCAGTGATAAATAGGAATAATTTAAATTTTTTTAAAAAAAGGAATAAGTTAGATAAAATAATAGTAAGATAAAACCATTTAAATTATCAAAATGAAAGAACCTTAAAATATAACAATGAACTGGCCTTATTGTCAGATGTATGACAATAGGGTTGCCATCTCTCCCCTACTTCCTGGGATCTCACGTACTTGACTATATTCTTATATGATCTCCCAGTTACCAATTCTCTTTGGGTTACAGGGACGTGAATTGTGCAATCAGACTTTTTAAAAATGTGTTCAAAGATTATGATGCATCCAAAAAATCTGTTGTTGATGAACAAAAGTTGAAATGATTGTAAAGAATATACCTATTAGTTTCAAGAAGTGTAAATGATTTTTTAGAAATGTTAAATGACACCAAGAAGTGTAGCATGTTCTTTTCTCTAGCAACAGATGCCTCCAATCACCTAAACAGGAAAAAGTTTCCAGTTGTGGTAGGATATTTTCACCCCTTTAGTAGAATTGTTGGATTTCATAGAACAGGCATAAGAAACGGCAATTGATGTCTATAGGTTAACTAACTCATTAAAGTCAAATAATATGAGTGTCAGTAATATATTCTCATATGGTGCTGATGGTGCCAATGTAAATTATGGCCATTATAATTCAGTCATGAAACTATTGTATTAAGTCATGAGAATGGAAAAATCCATGAAGCAAAATCCATTTGTAAGGTGTAAAAATAGAGGGGTTTTGTTTTTTGTTTTTTACAACAAACACTGCACTGGCTTTTTGTGAAATTTTGCTATGATCTAAATCTCTTTTAGTGTTGTGAGGAATATATTCCTTCAAAAATAGTTGGCAACCCTGTATGACAATGCAACTAGCACAACATGAGGGGGAAATAGAGCTTCCATGGTTGTTGTAATGAATACTGTAACTGTCAGCCCTTCAGTAAATTATAATACTTCATTATGATAATGATGATGATCATAAAAACGGAGGAAAAGATAAAACTCAAAACATCAGTTCTTCGGTAATGTCTCCTTAAAATACTCTTCTCTACAAGAGAAGTGTGAAAAAATGTTCAACTTTAGAAATAACTTAACAATTGCTCATAGACAAAATATATCTAGATGAGGGACAAAATAAACTTATAACATAGACTTGTACTCGAGGAAATGAAACAATGGGTTGTTGCAGTTCAGTCCTGGTTATTGCGGGAGAAGGGCCAGTGTGATCTAACAGTCCCAGAACCCATGCGTCCCTTACTACCTCCGCCTGAACTGTATGAACGTTCTCGGAATGTAGGCGATGAAGAAGAAGAGGCACAAGAGCTCAGACTTGTAGAAGGAGTCATACCAAAGATTTCTTGCACAGTTGGTCTATGGTACTCTGTGTTCACAGTTTCTGAAAGTAAAAATAAAAATAAATTAGTGCCACACAACTTATGTCAATTCCCATCTTTATCTCTAGAAGCAGATCTTTCAAAATAAGAGAAAATTTCTGTCTAGAGAAGAAAGCTGGTCTCCATTTTAATTCTATTGCTTGGTTTTCCATGAGATTAATGAGGTCAGTCTCACATAACTTCCCTCTGAACTGATGAAATCTTTACTTAAATAGCATAAGAGCACACACTATTCTTGTACAGATTAACTATCCCATGACATATAAAAGTAAGTAAACTCATGTCCTCATACCGAGGTGTTACAGTTTTTTCAGGCACACCATGAATGGAGGTGACTGCATGTACCATTTCAACCACTTACCAGCCCTCCTACCATTCTTACATTTCTGGCAGTACCGGGAATCAAACGTGGGGCCCCGAGGACGGCAGCTGATAACATTAACCGTTACGCTACAGAAGAGGACATTATAAAAGTAAACAAGACTATTACAATGACCTCTTTCTCGAAGGAAAGGAAAATGTTCCTGTCATCTCTCTTTTCCTCTTCACTAGTATCCTGTCTTTGATGTGGTTAGAGGGAGCAATAAAAATGTACAGCTAAGGGCCAGTTCAACCATCTACTGGTAAACAATATGGCAGCTATGCAGGAGGTAAACTACCCAGGGCTGTGAATCAGCTGGTACTTTGGCTCACATGCTACCACCTCCGTGTAAGTGCTATGTAGCTACCTGAAGCTAGACACTGATATATGCGGTTGCCTGGGCTGATTTTCAGCGACTTCCTGCTTTCGACTGAGGTGCTTTCTATCATCACATGTATGATGCTCATTTCGCTTGTCTTATTTTCCTGTGCTTGCACCTGCTAATTGTCACCAACGGGCCTAACAAAGGGAGTCTGTAGAGTTATGGACAATAATTTATGTCAAGCTTTCATGAGGTTAATATATGTATGAGGTTCAAAATCAATACCTACTTGGGCTTAAAATCTCGAGATTTTAACATTTACATTTTCTTACACCGGTCATAAGCTGTCAGGTAAGGCAACATTTTGGAAAGCATTCTCATAGTAGAGTGGTCAAGGGTCACGCTCCAAAACAAAAAGGTACACAGGTTTTCTTTGTCTTTTTATTTAGTTTAAGTTCAAATTTAATTTTGTTACTTGCCATCGTATGACAGGAGGCATGCAACAACAGCTAATTATAAAAATTTTAAAAATTAGCATAATGAGGACTCGCGCCTAGGTACCTCATATTACAAAGCAAGGTCCTTAACCATCATGCTAAGAGAACGCTTGGGGTGATCCAGCTACATACAATAAGTTATACCTGGTGTTTGAAAACTGAAAAATTAAAATTTGCAAATTAAAGCCCACTTGAGATGACTTTCAAATAGGTTTTGATTTCGCATCCTTGTAGAGTTTCTTTGTGAAAGCTTGACATATAATATGAATATGTGTCCCCAGTCCTGTACATGTGAGATGTTGGTGTGACCATTGCAGCACAAGGGATTCATTCATGTATAAAATCCTCCAATACAATACCGAAACATACTAAGCTGTATGTCACCAAAAATACAGCTCTTGAAACTTGCCCAGCAGTATATTACAAGTAATAATAAAGTTTTATCGGACCTTGAAGTGGCCAATAAATTATGTGCCAGGTAACTGCGATTATTGCTACCAATAGCGCTACATGAGAGTGGTCGAATGGAAATGTCCTTTTACGCAGAGGACAAGTTATGCGCTACTTTATCCCTAGGTGATAGAACCGGCCCTAAAACAAACAGAAACACAAAGAAAAACAAGGACACACTCTGCACTTTCACACATTGTGACAGCCTTTTTCTTAATCAGTCCTATATCTTCTAGTCCTTTCTTAACCTCTGATGAACCGAGCTCGACAGCTGCAGTCACTTAAGTGTGGCCAGTATCCAGTAATCGGGAGATAGTGGGTTCAAGCCCCACTATCGGCAGCCCTGAAGATGGTTTTCTGTGGTTTCCCATTTTCACACCAAGCAAATGCTGGCTGGGGCTGTACCTTAAATAAGGCCAAGGCTGCTTCCTTCCCATTCCTATACCTTTCCTATCCCATCATCGCCATAAGACCTATCTCTGTCGGTGCGACGTAAAACAAATAGCAAAAAAAAAAAAAAAAAAAACTCTGATGAGCCAGAATCTGCTTTCCAATTTCATCAGGGTGGGTGGACAAAAGGGAAAAGAAAGGAAAATGACTTCTATTTCCCTCTACGCTAATATCCTGTCTTCAATTAATATTTTAATTCATTCATTTGGTACATTATCTTTGTTTGATATTTAAAGGTAAATTTCTTTAATTTCCAATAATTTTTCTTGATGAAGTTGTCAGTTTGTATTAAGGAATTGTTATTGCAGAAATGGCAACTAGTAAAAAACATTCTTGTTCATTTTGGTCCTCTGGCCCCAGTTGGGATTCGCAGTAACTCCAACAATCAGGCATCATCCATCAACTCAAGATACTAAAGAATAACTAAACTAGTTTGTGATGTATTATTCATACTTGAATCTTCACAGAGAACTGCTATTTCAATACAATGTAGATGTAGTCAGTGCTAAAATTCACAGCTTTTTAAATACAAATGTGACATTCTCTTAAACAGCACGCCCATTCATTCTTCAATTAGTTTAAGATTTGTCCAACAGATGGAATGGTCCACAGCTTTCAGGGAATAAAGAATACAACCAAGGCCCTCTTATTTGTGTTGTACATTCCAATCAAAATGGAAGAAACTCAGACATGAATTAGCTAAAGGAGAGGCATATTAAAGGCTACTTTAACTCGTATACAAAAATTCGTAACCTTAGAACAGAATTCTGCTGACACTGACTTGATTAAAGCAAAACTTGAAAGACTGCTTTCAGTAAATGATGAATTTAAATTAGTACAAACTGAATTAGAAATTAACAATTATGATAATGATGAACACTTCCCACATTGTGCAGAGTTTGAGGATACAACTGATCTTCTCAAAGCCAAATTAAGAAATGCCATTAAACAAAAGGAAATAATAGCAAATGATGGCTCATATTCTTATCTTTCAAAGAAAGCAACAAGAAATAACTAAAGATCTTGATATTTGCATCAAAATCATCCAAACGAAGTCTTATTTTAAGGAAATTCAAAATCTTACTACTGGAAAATGTATTTATCCAGTCAGTAAGCTGAGGAGTTTGGATCCGATTGTGGATCAAAATGGTAACATACGTGTTGGAGGTAGATTATTAAATGCATTGATATGTTATGATGCTATGCATCAACTTATTCTACCACCTGATCATCACTTTACCAAGCTTGTAATAAATAACAAACATCAAAGATTACTTCATGCTGCACCACAGCTATTAATAGCATCCCTGGGCAAAGATACTGGATACCAAGAATATGTCAACTTGTGAAAACGTGTACTCACTCTTGCATTAGCTATTTTAAGTTAAGGGCATCAACTGCTCAGCAAATGATGGGTTCTCTTCCATAAGAACAAGTCATACCAACAGGGCCGTTGCTGTACACCAGTATAGATTATGCAGGACCTTTCCTGATAAAACTTAGGACAAGATGAAGTAAACAAGTGGGAAAGGCCTACATTGCTGTTTTCACATGTTTTTCTACTAGAGCTGCTCATCTCAAGGTAGTAACAGAGCTCGCAACCGAAGCATTTATGTCTGCCCTTCGTCGGTTCACATGACGAAGAGGATGTCCACTGAATATATACAGTGACAACGGCACCATTTTTGTCGGCACTTATAAACAACTGGAAGAAATTCAATCGTTCTTGATCAATCCAGAAGAAAGGAAGAGAATTACTGAAGCTACATCAATGAAAGGGATCACTTCAGCAGTGCTTGGGAATCAGTGGTTAAATCACTCAAGTATCATCTTTGAAGAACAATGGTCAATACAATACTCAAATTTGAAGAGCTAACAACCCTATCTCTCCAAATAGAAACCTGCTTAAATCCTCACCTGTTATCAGGAATCAGTGATGATCATCAGATTCTTCCTACCTTATTCCATCTCATTTTCTAGTTGGTGAACCAATTACTGCTTTACCCGACCATGACCTCGCTCACCATCCTGCCAATAGACTTACCAAATGGCAACACTTACAAAAGATGACATAACACTTTAGGCAGAAATGTTACAGTATAAGGAAGACGTAAGTGGTCTGATGAGCATCCCAATACCTGCCCTGGAGACTTTGTATTCGTCAAAGATGACAACTTATTACCGTTGCATTGGATACGAGGAGTTGTTAATGCGGTGTATCCCAGTGATGATGGTATCGTCCATGTTGATACAGTAAAAACAATCAAGGGTGTGATTAAACATCCTGTTAACCTGTGAGGGGTCGCGTCCAGTCGTTTTAACCATTTCTGTTTATTTTGATCAATCCTTCCGCGAACACTGTTTATAATACTTCCTCCCTCTCAGTACCTTCCCTCAATGGACTCCTCCACACTTCTGTCACACCACTGTTATCCCTCTCCACTCCTTCAGTGAGTGACAAGCTGGCTATCCGATCGTTTCATTCGCACACGACTCCTAACGTTACCTGTCTCTGGTCTATACAACCATACACGACTAATGGAATAGACTTATTTATAATGCGGAAATTGCAATGTTATCAATAATAATTGTTGAGTAGAGGGAGAAGATGCATTGTCTAGATGTGTATTAAATAAAATTAAACATTATTTTAAAAGTATTTTCCATAAACAGAATTTGAATTTTTATTTTCAATTTCATCAGCAAAAGGCAATCTCATTATTATAATTACGGTATTATGTTAAAAAGTGTTTGTCTATGCTTAAATAGTATTGCCTTATATTACTGTAACAACAAATAGCGTATTAAGTAAGCGTTTGGCGTTTTATTCATTTCCGGTCAAAACGACCACACACATCTCCTGGCGTTACACTTCGCACGCAACCCCTCACGGGTTAATAAACTCTGTGCACTTCCAAAACCAGAAGATGAGTAATAGATCATCTGTACAAGCGAAAGTTGACAATTACTAATTTATCTGTTTGTTCTAAAATTGGCAATGCCCCTTTTGGTGAGCAGTATGTTTGATATTTGGAGGTAAATTTCTTTAATTTCCAATAATTTTTCTTTATGAAGTATTAGGGAATTGTTACTGTAAAAATGGCTACTAGTAAACAACATTCTTGTTCAACCTTTGTGTATGAGATGTCAATTTAAACCCACCGCAGATTCTTCTTTTTTCTGCTTTTCCCACAACCATGAGTTTGCAGGTACAAACTGTTTTGCACATGTGAACTTAACCCTGTTTTACAACTTGATGCAAATCCTATATGGAGGGATGTATTCACTACTGTGTGTTTCAGTGGTGGATGGTAGTGTGGTGTGATGTGTGTTGTCTTCTGTGAATATAAAGAGGAGTGTGTTGGAACAAACTCAAACACCCAGTCCCTGAGACAGAGGAATTACGGTAACCAGATGTAATCAAAATTCCTGACATGGCTGGGACTTAAACCTACAGAGTACAGGTCCTTAAATACATTAACTTGAGACATACTGCAATACTGTTAAGAATATAATTAACCCATAAAGGGCCAATGTCCTTTTGAAAGCCCGTTTGGTTTCCGTCTGAAAAATGCCAACGTCCTTTCAAAAGGACGTTCAGTATTTATTTTTTATTATTAAAAGTAACAGTCATTTCCTTTCAGAATTTCCCAATATAGTTAGTGAAAGTAGTGGCAAAAGTGGCCTTGGCGCTCAGCGGTAGGAAAACCGTAATAGCACGCGGCGTTCAAAAGGTTAAACGAACACATGTTCAAATATAAATAATCAAAATTAAGAACTAGTAACGAGGATAAGAACACACAAGAATAAATACAATGACAGTTTAGCATGAAGAGAGAAAGTAACAGAAAGGAAAGAGAAGAATAAGCATGAAAGGACAAGGGCAAACTCCTCATCTTCATACAATGTTTTCACAGATGGTCCCTCTCCTCAACAGTCCCAGTTCTCCTATGTCTATCTTAACTATTTCCTCATACTTTTGCTATTGTTGCTAAATTCATAATAGCGTACTTCTTACCGCACATATAGGGAGCGTATTTGAACTAAGAATCAGCCGCGTGATGATTTTTCTATCGACCATTGTTGGCAGAGTTCAGTGTCAATGTTGCAACCATGCAATAGTATCATGAACTAAACATTAAGAAAAGAGATGCTTAAACTGGCTGCCTTCACTGTTCATACATCTGGCACCTCTTTAAAGAAACTATACATCACTTGCAACAGTCATGTTGCTTTATGTTGTAGATATTTTGTTTCAGTTCTTCTAAGGTGTGCATATTTGTCTAGAATTTAAGATTATATTAAACAACCTCAGAGATAAAAGTTACAGGGCTTAGGTTGGGCAACCAGGGAGGCCACAAACCCATATTAATAACTCTATCCTGCTGGAACACACTTTCAATTCCTCTCATCGAAATATTGGCAGTATAAACTGTAACAGAGTCTTGTTGAAAGAAAGGAAAATCAAGCTTCCTGTCAATTTATTCTCTACAAAGAAATATAGATTAAAGCAGTGTTAACATGTGTTGGAATCAAACATAAAAAATATTCGTCCTATGATTCGCTCACCACTCATATACCATAGTCAATTTAATCACCATGGAGGTGATCTTCATAATACAAATTAGGATTCTCAGTGCTCCAGGTACAATTATTTTGCATATTCACATAACCATGTATGGAACCAGGCCTCGTGTAATAAAGATATAAATTTTGGGGTTAATTTAATTTTGTATATATTCAGAAACCACGGACAAATGTGCACCTATGTATATGATCACCTGGTTAAAGAGCACATGTCTCAGTTATTTTACATAGTTTTAACTTAAAAAAATAAGTAGCCTTTCATGCAGTCACAAGAAATTCCTACTTGTTGTGAAAGATGCCTTAGGGATTTCTTTGGAGAATTTTCCAAATGATGACCAATGTCATCTAATTTTTCTTTGGTGAGAATTCTCTGCTGTCTGGTTTCTTAGGCTGAACACTTTCGTTATCTATAATTTTATTTAGATTGATGCTTTCACAGACCGTAATTGTAGACATGATAATATAGCTTAAGGGCTTTTGCCATGTCAGAATAAAAGGTGAAATTCTTTATATTTTGCAGAGTACTTTGCTTCGCATCTTCAGAAGAAAATCTCATCTGTTCATGACAAAGACTTCTCTAATAATGAAGTTCTGAATTTAAGAATGCTTCACTGTTGTTTTATAGTATTTTCTTTTTTTCTTTTTTTACAATTTGCTTTACATCGCACCGACACAGATAGGTTTTATGGCAATGGGAAGGAAGTGACCATAGCCTTAATTAAGGTACAGCCCCAGCATTTGCCCGGTGTGAAAATGGGAAACCACGGAAAACCATCTTCAGGGCTGCCGACAGTGGGGTTCGAACCCACTATTTCCCAGATTCAAACTCACAGCTGGCGTGGCCCTAACCACATGGCCAACTCGCCCAGTGTTCTATAGTAAGTGGTACTTTCACTCGTCACTTGATGGCTCATTGTGTGTTAGCCTTCTAACTTCCAATTAAGATTTTCTTGTCAGTAGATTCAGAGTGGGTCTCGACCCATAAGTGGCCACGCTGGTCCATGGTCCAACAGCTCTGCATTCTGACCGGTCAACCGAGCAGAAGAGGGGAGGCCACGGCTCTAACGTGGCTTTAGGCCTCTGCATTCGGGAGATGGGACAGGGCTGGCCCCAACCGTCAGCTGTCCCGAGAATGGTTTTCTGTGGTTTTCCATTCTCCTGTACTAAGGCACATGCCAGGACAGTTCCTAGTAGAGGCCACGGTCGCCAACCCCATCACCTTCTCTGAACGTCTCCTTCACTGTAACAAATCTCCCAGCCTGAAAGACGCGTCACCATCCAACAGGTCCGCCTCCCCCTTCAGGGGAGGAATGGAAACATGTTAGAAGTAGTAGTAGTAGTAGTAGTAGTAGTAGTAGTAGTAGTAGTAGTAGTAGTAGTAGTAGTAGTAGTAGTAGTAGTAGATTTGTCCGCCCCCGCGGTGTAGGGGGCAACGCGTCCGCCTGTCACCTGGCAGCCCCGGGAGTTCGATTCCTGGCCGGGTCAGGGTTTTTTAATTGTAAATGGTTAATATCCCTGGCCTGGCGACTGGGTGTTTGTGTCGTCCTTAATGTTCCTTTCCTCACATTCAATACTCTACACTTCTGCAATTACACTTACACGCAGGTTCCTATCATATGGTGAAAGTAGTGGCAAAAGATCTGCAGAGGTCGACACCACGAACAAATATATATATTTTTTAAAGTAGTAAATTTTCTTCTGAAGATGCAGGGCAAAGTTCTCTGCAAAACGTAAAGTCTTTCATCTTGTTTTCTGACACAGCAAAATCCCAAAAGCTTATTATCATGTCTAGAAATTTATTATTAAAAGCATGGATTGTTACATGACCTGAAACTTTTACAGCTGGGAATATTTCTTGAAATCGTGTATGGACTTAATAGGCTAACCGAGTTATCACATATGAATAATAAATAAACACATGTAGTGTAGCAGTAAACATAAACTGAGCTATGATACTCATTATAATTTAATTCTTATAGTGCCAGGCAGCCAATCTATCGGCCATGTGAGCCACTGCTGCCACGTTTTTCTTTCATTTTTACCTTCAATTCCAGCTGCACGATGGCAGCAAAAGTTATACCACCAGAAAGATTGAAGCTTGTACTCTCTAGAAATATCTATAACATTTGATATCAATATCAGTGAAATTTTCTTTCGACGCACTGCAAGTTTTGTGCGTGGTAACCCTGCACTCTGTTGCTTTGTGTCAGTTGCTTATTATCTTGCTTGTTTATACATTTGTTTATTTACCTCCAAGAGAGTAAAGATGGGTAAGTATGTGAAATTATAATATGCAATGTTTTAACATAAAGTGATTAATTAGAGAATAATTTATCGACTGACAAGTGTTCAAAGTAAGCAAGAGGTTGTTGTGTATTTAACATGCGTGTGCATAATTTTGTAAAATTTTGTCATTGTCAAAGTACTACCAAGAATTGCATAAAACTTAAGTTTCTTATTCAAAATTAGCTGAATATTCTCACAAACATACTCATGATAAAATTACACTAGAAAGGTAAAAATTACTTCAAATTTTGAAATACTTTTTTTTGGAAAAATAACCAAAAATTTGTACACTTTTAAATGAAGAAAATTAAACTCTATTACAATTACAGTCCCCTGACATGTTCTCTATTCACCTGTGTGCTACAGATGAAAAGAACAGGGCTTTACTTACAAAAATGTAGGTTAGAGAACGTTTTACCTTAGTATGTGTATTTTCATTAAAATTGTCTTGGCTTTCTTAGCACAACCACTACATTACAGTCTGGCATCAAAAGGATTAATACACAAAACAGAACAGCACACACCTCAAAAAATGCACCTTTAGATAGGTGCTCACACACTAACAAGCTTGTCTTGTCCCTAAGGCCACCACATGATTGCACATTTTCCATGCCTTGAATTCGGCAGACTGCTGTCATATTGCTGATAGGAAAAACATGGCATGGCTGGTTCTTAGTTCAAATACTCGTACTGTACAAGAATAGATGTATCTATAGGAATAAACTCACCAATAAGTGGAGTTTCATCATATAGTGATCCTTGCCGCAGCTGCCTAGTAAAGGAATGTCTGGTTGTGCCAGGAGATGGGATATCCATCAGTTTCTCAGCTGCGTGTTTCCACCTGTTCACAAACAACATACTTGCGGTTAACATGAGGAAAAAAAAGAAATCTGATTTCAAATTCATATTCTACCCTCAGATTAAAACAGACTAAACAAGATTATTATTAATTGTAACTACATACATACATAATCATTATAGACTGTTATGCCTTTCAGCGTTCAGTCTGCAAGCCTCTGTGAATTTACCAAACGTCGCCACAATCCTCGATTTGCAACTAGTGTTGTGGCATCATTTAGTTCTATACCTCTTATCTTTAAATCGTTAGAAACCGAGCCTAACCATCGTCGTCTTGGTCTCCCTCTACTTCTCTTACCCTCCATAGCAGAGCCCATTATTCTCCTAGGCAACCTATCCTCCTCCATTCGCCTCACATGACCCCACCACCGAAGCCGGTTTATGCGTACAGCTTCATCCATCCAGTTCATTCCTAAATTAGCCTTTATCTCCTCATTCCGAGCACCCTCCTGCCATTGTTCCCACCTGTTTGTACCAGCAATCATTCTTGCTACTTTCATGTCTGTTACTTCTAACTTATGAATAAGATATCCAGAGTCCACCCAGCTTTCACTCCCGTAAAGCAAAGTTGGTCTGAAAACAGACCGATGTAAAGATAGTTTCGTCTGGGAGCTGACTTCGTTCTTACAGAATACTGCTGATTGCAACTGCGAGCTCACTGCATTAGCTTTACTACACCTTGATTCAATCTCACTTACTATATTACCATCCTGGGAGAACACACAACCTAAATACTTGAAAGTATCGACCTGCTCTAGCTTTGTATCACCAATCCGACATTCAATTCTGTTGAATTTCTTACCTACTGACATCAATTTAGTCTTCGACAGGCTAATTTTCATACCATACTCATTGCACCTATTTTCAAGTTCCAAGATATTAGACTGCAGGCTTTCGGCACAGTCTGCCATTAAGAAGAAGTCGTCAGCATAGGCCAAACTGCTTACTACGTTTCCACCTAACTGAATCCCTCCCTGCCATTTTATACCTTTCAGCAGATGATCCATATAAACTACGAACAGCAAAGGTGAAAGATTACAGCCTTGTCTAACCCCTGTAGGTACCCTGAACCAAGAACTCATTCTACCATCAATCCTCACTGAAGCCCAATTGTCAACATAAATGCCTTTGATTGATTTTAATAATCCACCTTTAATTCCATAGTCCCCCAGTATAGTGAACATTTTTTTCCCTCGGTACCCTGTCATATGCTTTCTCTAGATCTATGAAACATAAACACAACTGCCTATTCCCCTCGTAGCATTTTTCAATTACCTGGCGCATA
Source organism: Anabrus simplex (assembly GCF_040414725.1). Classification (NCBI taxonomy): domain Eukaryota; kingdom Metazoa; phylum Arthropoda; class Insecta; order Orthoptera; family Tettigoniidae; genus Anabrus; species Anabrus simplex. The sequence goes on along the minus strand of NC_090265.1, from coordinate 566,973,821 downwards.
CTGAAAATCTGATCCTGACAGCCTCTCTGTGGTCTGAAACCACACTGGTTTTCATCCAACTTCCTCTCAACGACTGATCGCACCCTCCCTTCCAAGATGCCAGTGAATACTTTGCCTGGTATACTAATCAATGAGATACCTCGATAGTTGTTGCAATCCTTCCTGTTCCCTTGCTTATAGATAGGTGCAATTACTGCTTTTGTCCAATCTGAAGGTACCTTACCAACACTCCATGCTAATTTTACTACTTTATGAAGCCATTTCATCCCTGCCTTCCCACTATACTTCACCATTTAAGGTCTAATTTCATCTATTCCTGCTGCCTTATGACAATGGAGTTTTTTTTACCATCCTTTCCACTTCCTCAAGCATCATTTCACCAACATCATTTTCCTCCTCCCCATGAGCTTGGCTGTTTGCAACACCACCAGGATGATTTCCTTTTACATTGAGAAGATGTTCAAAATATTCCCTCCACCTCTCCAGTGATTCCCTGGGATCTATTATGAGTTCACCTGAATTACTCAACTGTTCATTTCCTTTTTCCCTCCTTTCCTAAGATTCTTTATTACTGTCCAGAAAGGTTTCCCTGCTGCTTGACCTAGCCTTTCCAGGTTATTACCAAAATCTTCCCATGACTTCTTTTTGGATTCAACAACTATTTGTTTCGCTCTGTTTCTTTCATCTACGTACAAATCCCTGTCTGCCTCGGCCCTTGTTTGGAGCCATTTCTGATAAGCCTTCTTTTTACGTTTACAGGCTGCTCTCACTTCATCATTCCACCAAGATGTTTGCCTTTTCCCATATTTACACACAGTTGTTCCTAGGCATTCCCTTGCTGTTTCTACTACAGCATCCCTGTATGCCACCCATTCACTTTCTATATCCTGAGCCTGCTTACTGTCTACTGTTCGAAACCTCTCACTAATCATATCCATGTACTTCTGTCTAATTTCCTCGTCCTGGAGATTTTCTACCCTTATTCGTTTGCAGGCAGATTTCACTTTCTCTACTCTAGGCCTAGAGATACTTAGTTCACTACAGATCAGATAGTGGTCTGTATCATCGAAAAATCCGCGAAAAACTCGTACATTCCTAACAGATTTCCTGAATTCAAAGTCTGTTAAGATATAGTCTATTATGGATCTGGTACCCCTAGCCTCCCATGTGTAACTAATTCAATTTAAAACAATTAATTAACATAGTACCATAAAATCCAGAAGATAATATAAAGAGGAAAAAGCAGAAGAATAGTAAGGTAGAGGAGAAAAAAGAGGGGAATCGGAGATGGCTAATGTGCTAACAAAAGGACACGGAAGGATTATAGAAAGGCTTATAATACTGAAATGTTTTAAAAACTCTTACAAAGAATTGAAAAAAAGAAAAACGCGGTCGGAGAGAAATAAAGAAAATATATGTACACTCCCATTACAATTTTGACCTTCTGGTCTGGGAGGAAGATTGGATGAGCCTGTGTAGAAGGGGATAAGAAATAAAAACCACAGAAAGGGGAAAAAATAAATAAAAAGAGAGACATCAGGTAGACCGTCATAATAGCTACACAAAAAAATATGAATGAAAAAGAAAGGAAAAAGAAGTGGAAAAGGACGTGTAGAAACTCCATGTTAGTCAGCTCAAAAGATTTCATTCCTCTCAATATGCTTCTTTTCTTCTATATCTTTCTATGTTCTTCATTTTTAACGCCCAAATTGATTGATTAATCCCTTTTCTCATCTGTTATTATGCTCTTTTTTAATTATTGTTTTATCTGGTATTCTTTGTTCTTCCTAGGAAATGTGCAATGCTTCCCATTCTTATATACTATGTAGCATAAGCTTCTCCAATCATCCGCCAAGGTTACAGCCTTTACATCTTCACGTTTATTCCACAGTACCTGTCAGTAAACCGTTGTAACTTCCATAAGAGTGCACTGGCATTTGTTGAACTGAATAATTGAAAATAGCTGGCCGTGCTGTATTGTTGTATTAGCCTGCCTTACCCAATGTAACCACAGCCATAAAACCCATTATCTCCAATACCTTCAACAAAGTGGTGGCACATGACTCAAAAAGGTTTGTGTCGCACTGACACAGATAGGTCTTATGGCAACCATGTGACAGGAAAGGGCTAGGAATGGGAAGGAAGCGGCCTTGGCCTTAATTAAAGAACAGTCCCAGCATTTTCCTGGTTGTGAAAATGGGAGACCAAGGAAAACCATCTTCAGAGCTGCCGACAGTTGCGTTTGAACCCACCATCCCATATGCAAGCTCACACCTGCATGCCCCTAATCACAAGGCCAACTCACCTGGTGCTCACAGCCTGTGTTTCCCTTTTGGGTAAGTCCTAACTATTGATGCCAACATTTTTTCTAAGCTGACATTTTTATTTTCAAGGTTTAATCTTTTGTTCTGAATATATTTAGATTATATTTAGATATTCCTGGTATTGAAACTGAAATGAAATGAAATGGCGTATGGCTTTTAGTGCCGGGAGTGTCCGAGGACAAGTTCGGCTCCCCAGATGCAGGTCTTTTGATTTGACGCCCGTAGGCGACGTGCACGTCGTGATGAGGATGAAATGATGATGAAGACGACACATACACGCAGCCCCCGTGCCAGCGAAATTAACCAATTAAAGTTATAATTCCCGACCCTGCCGAGAATCGAACCCGGGACCCCTGTGGCCAAAGGCCAGCACGCTAACCATTTAGCCATGGAGCCGGACTTCCTGGTATTAATTTGCTAACAAACGTTTTCATTCTTGCTGAGGAAAGGAAATCTCAGAAAATTATATATGAAGCAGTAACAGAAACATAAGGACCTAATATGAGCTCCTTTCCTTTTTAACTAATGAAAAATTCTTCTCTTTAGTCACTGGGCTGATAAAGAAATAAACAACCTCATTTCAAAATGAAGGTAATCAACCTTCCTTATGCATAGTTATCGGGAGCTGCAAGTTCTGGTAATACAATGTTCGTTTACTGTACCTGAGATGATCTTTACAATGCTGAACAAGGTAACGGATCCATTTTTGTTGTTCTTCAGTTGATTTTGTTCGAATAACTGTGAGGTCTTCCTTGCCTTCACACAAGTTGGATATTGTAATTTCCTTTGAACCTGTTTTACTGGGTTGAACTAAGGAGTCCTGAAAAGAAGAAATATAATTGATTATGAATATAATAAGTGCAGTAGTGATTCATGGTAAGTTTTGGAGTACCGTCAAACGGGGCGATTTCGGACACAGAGGTGGTTTCGGACAGTATGGTAGATTTGCCGTATTTTGTCGCATAGCAACGAGCAGCCGGTGCTTTGCACTTCCGCGCACGTTGTAGTTTAATCTTGAGGTTATGTTTTCCGCATCCTATGCTTTTTATTACGAATCGACATCATACTTTGGAAAATTTCCCGTGTGTACTGGCAATGTTGAAAGTTCATGCATTATCATTAAGTGGATACTTTCGATTGTTGCAGTCGGAAGGAATGCGTTATAACTATGGTTTTTAGTGAGTTCAACTGACTGAAGTGTTCATAAACGATTGCTGTGGAATTTTGGTGTAATTTAGTGAAAAATAGTGTTTTACGCACATTTGACTGAAAATTGAAAGCAGTCCGGGTGATTTCGGACAATGCCTAGAAATTATCAGAGGCAGAAAGAAGCTGCTTTGAGGGGTAATTACGAACCAAAATTATTTAAAAAAGCCGTACGTGATATTTAACGTGGCAAGTTGTCTTATAGGAAAGCATTATTGATTTCTATGGTAGGCCTATGCCTTGGTCCACCCTACAAAATAAAGTGCGGAATGTACATCCTAAAAATGGGAAGACAACCTATGCTAAATGAGGAAGAAGGAAATGCTCATGGAAGCTCGTCACCCTCTGGCCATGCTCCAACCAAATACCCAACACAACCTGCTACTTCCCGCCGCCGTCGCAAATGAAATGTTCTACCTGGGAAGCCGATTTTTGGCCGTGACTTCCGTCGAGATGAAAGCAGTGCAGAAACAATTTATGGCGCTGGCAGGAGAAGTGAAAATGAATGCCATGAAGCACACAATGAATGTAATGACGTTCTGGTGGTGCAAGAAGAGGCTTTCCTTGTTGCAGATTATAAATACAAGTTGAGGAACAAAGAACATACAGGCAGTATTTTGGCCTGGCCTGAAATATTCGTTCAAGGGATGTGGATGTCAAATCTTGCGCCCATATAAAAAGAATAGAAAAGTGTTTGTCTTCCCTAACATCCTTGCTGATGATACAATAGCTTAAAGAACAAATTTCGAAAATACTTCCAGTCCAAGTTGAGAAGAGAGGAATGTTTATTTTCAAAGAAAATGTATTTTAGATTTATAGGCCGTGGCAACTACATGTTCATTGTGTCGATTTTTGCTCTGATATTTGTATCTTTTGTAAGAAAAATTATTAAGATTTCTCAGTAGGATCTCTGTACAGTTTATAACTATTAATATTTCAATTTAGACTGGAAAACTTTTACATTTACCTTGCCAGAAAGAAAGATTGATCAGTAACACATTACATTTATCATTACAATGATTTTAACCAGTTAGTCATATTTTGGACACCCTCTGAACACTTTAAATATCACAAAACTAAAGCAAAAAGAACGAGGAATTGAATAATGGACTATTTATGTCCGAAATCACCTAATACGCCTTGAAACTTCGGACAGTGGTTTAAAATGCATGTGAGTCCGAAATCACCCCGAAGTACGGGGTGAATTTGGACACTACGTTTTGTTTTATCAGGAAAACCTGTGTTGGCGTATATTTTTCATTTGTTGGGTATTGCATTAATTGGATATATTCCCCATTATTAGGATGATAAACAATACAATTTAAGATCCCCTTCGTGAGTTAAGACGAAAGTAACCTCAAAACCGTCCGAAATCACCCCGTTTGATGGTATATCCTGAAAATAAAAATCATCAATTATGAATAAACCAATTGCAAACAATACTCAGAGAAAATTTTGGAGTATATTTTGAAGGAAGGGTATCAAAGAAGGGGGTTTTCAAGGATGGCAACAAAGGTTGTGGATGCTCTATGATGGAACTAAGATGAGTTGACAGGCATTAATATCTGGCTTCTATAATGATTTTAATAACGGGTCAGCATTTCATCAAAGAGAACCAAAAAAATTGCAGGTTAGTCAATTTTCTATAGGGGTAATGTTCCTGCTTTTTATCCGGAGGCCCCGGGTTTGGTTCCCGGCCAGATTAGGGATTTTTATCTGGATTTGAGGGCTGGTTTGAGGTTCACTCAACCTATGTAATTAAAATTGAGGACCTATCTGGCGATGAGGTGTCAGCTCCAGTCTAGAAAACCAAGAATAACAGCCAAGACCACACGACACCTCATAATCTACAGGCCTTAGGGCTGAGCGGTGGTTGCATGGTAGGCTATAGGCCTTCGAGGCTGTTGCGCCATGGGGTTTGGTTTTGTTTAGTCAATTTTCACCAGCCACTAAAAAATTAAGAAAGTGAAACTGTTTACGATCTTCATTTTATTGTTGGCATCCTTTATAATGCTTTAAATTGAATGCTGTGATTTGTCACTTCTAATTAATATGCAGGAAATCTGCATCCCTCATATATAATTGCAAAATTCCAGTCAGAGATTAGCCAGGTTAATGGAACAATTTTTCTCTTCTGAGAAGTAGTGAAAAGATTACTACTCTGGTTGCTCATTTACAGCATAACTTCAATTAATTAAATCATGAGTTGAAAACAATAAATTGTAATCAGTTGCCCGACTTGCTACTTTGGACATGTTCTGTCATTGCTTCCCAATGAATGTTTCAGTTTAAAAGTGTTCGAGAAGGTGTTCCTACAGGAGGAAAGACTTGAATAACCTGATTGACAGATAGAAATGCTTCTTCCACAAAACTGTGGTGCTACTAGTGTAGCATTGTTTGCTTCTAAGGTACATGAGAAGAAGTCTATGAGTTAATACCAATAACAATACAGTAAACAAAGGTCCTAAATGTTGTAAATGTTTCAAATTCAGACATGTAGCTAAATACTGTAATGTTAAGAAGAAAGGTGCTGATCGTTAACCCAAACATAAACCTAATAGTACCATAGGTAATGCTTTTGTTATAGGTGAGCAGTCTATTGATCCTTTCAGTGAGTGGATCACTGATAGTAGGACATCTCCACATGACAAGCAACAGCCACTGTTTATGTCATACAAAAGCTTTTCGATGCCGATAGTTCTTTGAGTTGGTAATGAGTCGATCAATTTTATGGTTACGGTACTATTGTAGTTAAGATGTTTTCAGAGGAACTTGGGTAATAAATCATCTAAAGGATGTTTGGAATATCCTGGATGTATGCAGAAATTTATTTTCTGTAGCTCAGACCATATCTAAAGGCTCTGAATTTAAAGTTAAACACAACCAGTGTTTATTTATTGAAGATGGCCATGTAAAAAGTACACACTTAATATTTGGGTGGTGCTTCCAGATAAACCACCTGAAGTTAATGTCACTGAAAGCAGTGATACTTTGCAGTTATGGCATGATCGATTATTGTGAATACAATTCTTTAGCAGAATAAGAGATTCATCACTTGTAACAATGAACGATTATGTCATCAAAGTAAATGAGATATGAAGACTGTACTTCAAAAGCTTGACAATAAAGTAGATGTTTAAGATGAATTCTGCGATGGTTGCATTTATGGAAAGCAGCACAGAAAACCGCACACTGCCTGCTGTGTGATATTGTGGTGTTCCTTAAAATGCTGAATACAAAAGAATTACGATTCCACTCAAACTTACCAAATATGAAACACACTGTAGACGCATCGAAGTGAGTGAAAGTGCAGAAAGCTACCCCTGCACATTCTGGAAGATGCATTCTATCATGAGGTGGATAAATTTTGAATTTAAATTACTCTGCAAACTACTATGTATTTTAATGAAAAGTCTGAATTTTGATAATGGGACCAACATTGTTCTTCAAATTACAAACTATCCATACTTTGAATTAAGCAATTTAAATAACATGCAAAATCTTACCTCATGTTTCCGGGAACAAGGGCTTCTTCGAATTAGGGGGGATTTTGAACTAACCGATTTTGAATTATCAAGATTCTACTGTATTGTATTTGTTTCAAGGATGACTTCTCAAAATATACGCAAGTATTCTTTCTGAAGAATAAATATGACACTGCTGAAGCTTTGGAAACGTTCATTAATGAAGTTAAGGCTACAGGTCATACTACCGGTATTCGTCGGCTATTTTACAATGGAGGAGGTGAGTTTAACAATCAAAAGTTTAACTTGATTCTCAGGAAGAGTGGCATTGTTTATCATATGCCAGCGCCTTACAAACCTGAGCAGGATGGTGCTGAGGAGTGAGAAAATCTAATTTTAATTGAAGCAGCTCGTTCAATGATACATTCCAAGTATTTGCCTATAAAATTATGGGGCCGAAGCTGTGAATACGGCTGCCTTTGTTCTAAACCAAACGGAAAGTCTCTGATTGACTTGTGGTCAAACTGCCCTCCACTTAAAATTAACTATTTTAGGGTATCTGGAAGTGAATGTTCTGTGCATATACCAAAGGTATCAAGAAGAAAATTTTATAAGTAAAATTTTGTTGGTGATCATACTGGGACACCAAAACGAATAAAATAATGATTTCAAGAGATGTAATTTTCAAAGATGAGAAACTTAAACGAAAACTTGAAGTATGGTTTAGTTGAACAAGAGAAAGTACTAAATTACGAGTGGAGGGCAAAGCATCGTCTTCAGCGAATCTTACTCAGGAAAAGAAAACCCAGACAAAATTTAAACTGAAGAAGTGAAACGAAGTTCCAGACCTAAGACGAGTCCTCCATATATGCAGGACAATATTTTAGTTCTAGAAAGTGATGTTTGTTTCAAAAAAAGACAAAATCAAAACAGAAAGATGGAATGGGGTTCCCAGCCAGAAAGTCAAACTAATTTCCTTGACATTTCCCTGACTTTCCCTGACCAAAATACTGTATTTCCCTGACAAAAATTTTGGCATTTGTGCAACTTTTTAAGCCTTCTCCACCCCCATTAGCCATCCAACACACACCTGTACACAATATTTATTACTCAAATAGGAAATACAACCTTTTGAACAGTAAAGTACATAAAATTTAATGATGATCAGCCAGATAATAATAAATGTTAATACATTTTATTTATACATGAATAATGAAAGTATTACTACTGATATTAAAATTACTAATGAACACACAATGTTGGTAAGAATGTAAAAAAAAATGCAGCACAACATTACACACAACTTTTTCTGGTTTCAAGTAGGCAATTTTATCTTCAATTCTGTCTTCACATTATTATGACTGCATTCTTTTAACTTTTTTTTAATCATATATTCTTTGTTTCACAGTTATTTTCTGTCCTCTTCTGTGACGTTCAGGCGTGACTTCTCCAAGTATTCCTGGTATTTCTTATGAGTACATCTCACCAATATCACCATTCTATGATTAATTGGTACCCATCTGACACCTCCATAGTACAAAATGGAATCATACACTTGTCTTTGTGCAATAATTGACTCCTCATTCACGTTTTCTTCCAACATTGATTTATTTATAGAAAATCCACTCTCCAATGTAGCATTTTCATGAGACAGTATAAGACATAGCTTATTACTTGATAAAGCTCATTATACTGTTTGTGTTCTGGTAAAATGTAAGCAAAGAAAATGTATAAATCCACACTATCATCAGATATTGAGATATATTCTTTAAATTTAGTTTCCAAAGCTTCCTTTGATTCACAACACAGAGAAGTGTATTGTGCTTTAGCTCTATCGGCCACATTTTCAGTTATTCTGTTAGCTTCATGCAAAACTTCCAAGACATATTCCATTCGGGTCCGACCAAGACTTGGTTGCTGGTATATTATATGTTGGTTCAAACTCATAAGACCTTTCACTAATGTATACTTTGAAGGACTCTTATCAAAACGTTTTGTCACAACTGCCACTAATATTTTATGACATTCATGTTTAAAACCAAGAATTTCTTTCTCTGACAATTTTAGTTCTTTAAGTATGTTTTTTGTACTAAATCCAACATCAACTTTACCTACCTCAATTAAGTTTGTTGGGTCCTGTAGTTCAAGCAAAATCACACTCCTAATATCAATGGCATTTGCCATTTTACTATGCTTGACAAAGAGATTCATCAACTTAATAGTTCATTCAGATGGGAGTATAAAAATGGAGCAAGCAGTTTGTTACTTTAAAATCGCCTGAGAAAAAAGCTCACATTCCAAAGAAATGGGTTTGAAAAATGCTAATTTGCATTTTATTAAAGGGTCTTGGATTTGTTCTTTAATATTTTTACAGGACTTACTTTCTGACAACTTAGCATTTGCAACATATGCCTTGATATGGTGAAATACTTCTAGGGCTCGTTCCAGACAAAGAACATTTTCAAGCCATTGTACTGTACAATACTTCAGTGGGAACACTGTACTACCAGTCAATGCAGTGAACTGGGCCCGGTAAGCTGGTGGTCTTTGAATAAATAATACATGTTCTGAGGAATGAGTTAAGCTCCCAATTTACAGTATGAATTAGAGACACACAACAAATTTGAGTCAACTTCCCTGACTTTCCCTGACACATGGCAATTTTTAAAAGATTTCCCTGACTTTCCCTGACAATTTTGTAATTCCCTGAAAATCCCTGACTTCACCTGACTTTTTAGGTCGCTGGGAACCCTGTGGAAGCTATCCAAAATGAGCGATGTGATGATGATGATGATGATGATGATGATGATGATGATGATGATGATGACGATGATGATGATGATGATGGTTGTTGTTTAAAGGGGCCCAACATCTAAGGTGATCGGCCCCTTCCAAAGTGAGATTGAATCTCTTAAGGAGAATAACACATGGACCCTGGTAGACCCTCCACCTGATAGGGAGGTTATTACCAATAACTCTGATGCCTTTGTGAACTGTTACAAGGCACAGTTAGTGGCCAAAGGTTTTTAACCAAGAAGCAGGTATTGATTTTAATGAGCTTTTAGCCTGGTGGCTCATTTTGACATGATCGGAGCTCTTATCAATGCTGTTGTTCAGGAATCTCTTTACATAAAGCAATTTGACATCAACACAGCCTTTTTATAAGGTGAGTTGCAAGAAGAGGTGTATATTGTACAATGTATATTGTACAGGCCAGGTTTGCCAGCTGAATGCCAGTTTATATGGACTGAAGCAGGCATCCAGAAGATGGAACAAGAAACTTGTGAATTTCATAAAGAAAAATAATCTCTAGCCTAGTGACACTGATCTGTGCTTATTTTTTAGCACAGACCCTAATGTAAAATTGATGTTCAAAATGTACATTGACGATGGCTTAGCAGCGGGTGACAAATAAGCAGTTAATTTGTAATCTAAAGGAGGAATTTAAAATTACTGTTGGTAGTTTGGACGTCTTATTGGGAATGCAAATAGAGAAGTGTTCTGATCGTTTTAATTTCTTTTGTTGCATCAAGAGGCCTACACTAACAAAATCTTAAAGCGAATTAATATGGATTTAAGTACGGCTGTTGCAACTCCTTAGGAGAAGACAAAGATTAAAGAAGAAAAAAGAGGAATCTTTAGGTAAAAGTGTACCCTATAGAGTGGCTGTTGGATGTCTTATAACACTATCCATGTCATCACATCCAGACATAGTTCACTCAGTGAGCATAGCCTCCGAATTTGTAGATCCACCTAATTTGTCTGACTGGAAAGGTGTGAAGAGGATAAGGAAATATCTGAAAGGTACATCAAATTATGGAAGAAGAATCAGAGTCTGGATATCAAATGTTTCTGTGATGCTGATTTTGCAGCGAGATACTACCAGCGGCTGTTTGCGCACCAGTGTTGGCACACAGTTCGCTGGAGGAACATTGTTGTGGATTAGTAGGAAGCAGAACAATGTGGTATTGTCGACAACTGAAGCTGAATATGTGGCAGCTTCTGATGTCTCTAAGGTGCTTATTTGGATTGAGGGTCTTCTGGGGGAGAAGATATCAATAAAGGGACTTCCGACTTTGCATGTAGACAACACACGCACCATTAAACTTATCAAGAACCCACAGTTTCACAGAAGAACAAAGCACATTCGGGTAGGATCCCATTTCATCCGTGAGAAGTCCATTTCATCCGTGAGAAGTATGAAGAAGGATGTTTCATATCAAGTGTGTTATCACTTTATCTCAGCTGACATCCTAACGAAGGCTTTGAATGCGAAGTCTTTCGTCCACATCATACGTCTGTTGTGTTTATGTGGTCTAGTGAGGAAATTTAGTTTGGGGGAGAGTATAACTAGAAACAAGGGGGCTTTATTTCTTCAGGTTAGGCTAAAGCAGCGGTTCTCAATCTTCGAGAGACTGAAGTCCAGTAAACTGTTTGTCTACGAGACGAGGGCCCAGTCCCCAGAAATAAACTTGTAAATAAGTTTCGGACACAGATATCCTTTTCTTTTCCAGTTTCAAGAACACAGCATTTGCCGCTCCTTCTTATAATCGGCTTCCGGACAATTTTTATGACAAGTCAAGAAAATTCCCAGTGATTTGTTCAGAAAGGATTTTAGAATTTAGAGTTTAGACACGACCCAGATCTTCACTTTCCCACACAATCACGAAAATTATTCTCCTTGGAATATTTCCATATTTGTAGAAAATTCTAAAAATGGGGTAATTATTAAGAACTTCAGACATGCTGATGATACAGTCCTACTTGTTGATAGTGCACAAGGACTGCAAAGAATAGCTGATCAAGTAGTAAGTGTCATAGAAAGATATGAACTGCATCTTAACAAAATGAAAACCAAAATGATGGTCATAAGTAAAAGTTGTGACAAATATAATCTGATCTAGTCAGTGGGAAACAACTAAAAGGAGTACAGAGTAAAGATTATTTAGGCTGTTCACTAAATGATTGATGAGACCATTATCAAGAAATAAAAATCCGAATTCAGAAAGCATGGGTGGTATTCTATCGGATAAAGGAAGTATTATATTATATGAACTTAAACATTCATCTTAGAACCCAAATCCTTAAATGTTACGTCTTCTCCACTTTGTATTACGGTGCGGAAGCTTGGACACTCATGGCCGCAATAATTAAATGGTTAAAATGTCTCTGAGCTCTGGTGTTATCATTGTATGCTCAGAATATCTTGTTTGCATCCTGTAACGAACAATTTGGTTATGCAATGCATGAGAAAACAGCTAGAAATAACAAAGACCATGAAAGAAAGGAAGACAGCATACCTTGACCACATTATGCGTAATGAGTAATACCACCTCCAACAACTTCAAGGAAAAGAAAAAGAAAGAAGAGGCCCTGGGTGACGGCACATTTCCTGGTTGGGAATCCTACGCCAGTGGTCCAATTCATCATCAGCTGGCTTATTTAGAGCAGCTGTTAGTAGGGAGGCCTGGACCAGATTGACCATCAATGTCCATTGAAGATATTGAACTTCCAGAAGAAGAAGAAGAAGAAGAAGAAGAAGAAGAAGAAGAAGAAGAAGAAGAAGAAGAAGAAGAAGAAGAAGAAGAAGAAGATACCAAAATGGCAAATTCCAGAAAAAGATCTTGAGGTCCAGTAAAATTGATGCCAGGAACCATCAGTTGATAAACATTGTACTAAAGATCGTGTTCCTTGTTCTGGTGAGTATTAAAATTCATCCTTGATTCTTTCATACAAATGACCACTAAAATTAAAATTTTCTTCTGTGTTTGTTTCACAGCAACTATGAAGTTCATATAGTTAGTTTATAGTACATATAAAGATGTGCACATATGATTTTAAAAAAGTATATGATATAAACACAATGAATAACTTAAAATAATTTTTAAATGAAATCATTTTTGCATCAAAGAAACTGTTGAACTAACAGGCTTTGGAAGTTTGTAATACATGTTGCAATGTACCACTTCTAGAGTTAAGTATTTTTTTTTATTCAACATACAAGTAACATTGAACACTGAGCATGCATATTAGCATGATTCAAGTAACAATTTCTATAATACTAGAGACATTCAAAAGAAGCTTTACAGTTCCAAACTCCTGCTACAAAAGAGCATAATGAAGATAAAAATACGTATCAATACTACAGGAATCATGACTTATCATACCCTGTCTACGATAATGGATCGCACAGGATCCTGTCCTTGTTCCCAATGGTCACGCTTGTTCCAGAGGTCAAGGCGGAATGCTTGAAGTTGTCCCCACATACTGGTCCAGCTTCTCTCCTTGCCTGGCTCATTCTCTAGAAGATTTAAATCTCCCGAACAACTCTCCTGTGAGACACAGTCTGGCTGGGCAGCTAACCGGCAGCAGAAGTGACCAAACAGAGGAAGCTGATGATTTCGATTCTCTGGAATATTAAAACAGCAAAGTTAATATCCACATACAAAAGTTGACACAACTCAAGATACACAAGGATCACTCAAGATGTACACTGCTAATACATGTTATTCAGACCTGATAAACATTAAATTTAGACAAATGAACATAAAACTCTGTTAGTACTTAGCAACTCTAAATGCAGTATGGTATCACATCCTTTTGCACATTTGAGAGATGTTAATGATATTTCTGAGTGTTTAACCACAACCTTCAATAAAACTCTCAAGTAAGGAATAGTGTTGCCATCTACTTGATTTTCTTATGCATTCCAATATTGCCTGTAGTTTGTGTAAAATGTTACATTCCATAATGTCCTCTCACACTTACTAAATATGTTGCACTATATATGTGACCCATTGTACAGAAAGGGACCTGAAGTTGGCAATGGAAATTTTACAGCATTTCTATATTTTGACTTCTTGTGCTTCCTAAGGGTCTTCTTATGAAGCAGTTTGAGTCTTTGCCACTCAGTGTCATGAAAACTTTGTTCAATAGGTAAGAAAATTAGTGAAAACTGTAAATGTGTTTTTCTCAAAATACAGTTTTCTTAACAGGAACAGTTAATAATTAATATCTTCTGAAGTATTGCACCAAGAAGCATGAACTCTTTTTTAAAATGTTCATTATCTTACGCCAATTTTAGAACCATAAAAGGCTCAAAAATAAAAATTACAACTTTAAGTCCCTTTCCGCACAATGGGTCACATATGGTGATTAAAAGGTACTTAGTAGTAGTAGTAGTAGTAGTAGTAGTAGTAGTAATAATAATAATAATAATGATAAAATAATAATAATAATACTTTTTTTTTTTGCTACTTGTTTAATGTTGTTGAAGGTTTTCAGCAATGGGAGGATGGGAAAGGGCTAGGACTGAGAGGGTAGCAGCTGTGGCCTTAATTAATGTACAGTCCCAGCATTTACCTGGTGTGAAAATAAAATGAAATTAAATGGCGTATGGCTTTTAGTGCCGGGAGTGTCCGAGGACATGTTCGGCTCGCCAGATGCAGGTCTTTTGATTTGACTCCCGTAGGCGACCTGCACGCCGTGATGAGGATGAAATGATGATGAATACAGCAGATACACCTAGCCCCTATGCCAGACAAATGAGCCAATGATGGTTAAAATTCCCGATCCTGCTGGGAATCGAACGTGGGACCCTCGGAACCGAAGGCCAATTCAGCCAACAAGTCACAGACACCTGGTGTGAAAATGGCAAACTATGGAAAACCATCTTCAGGGGTGCTGAAGGTGGGATTCAAACCCGCTTTCTACCACATCCAAGTTCACAACTGCACAACCCTAACCGCACAGCCAACTTGCTTGTTATAATAATAATAATAATAATTGTATGGCCTCAGTTACCGTGTGCAGACATTTTAATCTGATGACACCTGGCTATCAGCTTGTCAATTTCAAGATCGTTTACATGCTGGAATCGTATCACATGGGCTTTCTTCTGCCCTTCAAAAATCTGACTATTTCTGCCAGGTTTGGACCCGCTATTTGGGATTCGGAGGCCAACACTCTACCACTGATCCACAGAGGCTGCTAACAGCTATTTAGATGGTGTAAATCAAAGATTCCTATGATTATATGTACTGCTATATTCACTTTTCTACAGAATGCATACATAAAAGACAATACTACACTCAGGGACACCAAGGGCTTCCTAGAAGTTGAATTTGGCAAGAGAAAGAGTGATACTGGATGTTATGGCTAATGTACCAGTAAATGAAAATATCTGATTGTAATTTTACCCCTTTTGCACTGCAACAAACCTCAACCGTTTCCAGCCGAGCTAAACAAAGCATTCAAAATTTGAATTAAGAAAAAAGGTCCAATAAATAGCTGATTAGCTGTTGTACCCATCTTTGACAGGAGAATCATTTGGCACGTGGATGATCCCATTTTTGTTGACCCCTCGAGTTGCTCCTGAGATTCTAAGGCAAGTACTGTATGTGGTCATATGGCTGTCAGCAGCATGTCATGATGCAGACTATTCACTTCCTGGCTCTCTGTGGCCCTACACAGTTTCATCCTTTTTTGCATTATTGCTATGTTTCATTTGATTCCTTCCTACTGATACAAAAATCAAGATGTATCAGACTAATCTCCAAAATGTGGACTACAGACAGACAAAGCCTCTAAACATTACCAGCATTTCCACAGGAACTCCCCACAGTGTTAGTTATCAGCTCTTGGACTTAAAACTTTCACATGACTGGCACTGATATTTTCCTTCTTTTCCGCTCTATGGGTAAAACATAGAAAAAATAATAAAAATAATAAAAATAATATTCTAAATATATTTTGACATGAGGAAGTGAGAAACATAAATGCATTGTACAATAATGCTTGCAGTAACAGCTGAAGGCAGAAAACTTCCACCATATGTGGTTCTAAAATGAAAAACCATGCCAAAAGTTACATTTTCACGAGGACCCCACATTTGTCAACAAAAGAAGAGGTGGATGGACACGTCGATCATACACAATTGGATATAAATGGTGTGAGGAAACTGACCTGGATCTCTCCTTCGATGTCCAACTCTTGTCTTATTGGACAGCCTTTTGTGGCCACTTGATGGACAATACCAAGACGTTACCGGAAATGATTTGGCAGTGACTGCTGGTGGACTGACCTTCATACTTTAACGCTAGGTCGTTTTAGTAAATAAGCCTTTCAAGGATCACATACAAAAGTTCTATCAGGGCTCAATGGTGCATGAACTTACTCTAGAAGGCCAGAAATGGAAACCATCTGTAGGACTTCTTTTCCAGTGGCTATGAGTGCTTGGGATATGATTTTCTTCAGAGATAATTGGAAACAGTCTCAAGGAAACGAGAATTTCTAACATGTTAGAAGAGAGTGAAGATGATTTGATCTGGAAAGATGCAAGTAGTGATGGCAGCAGATCTACCTGCAATAGCATCGGTGAACACCATATAAAGGTAAGGATTTTCTTCCTTTTACCACTATGCCATTATATGCAGATGCGATTGGTAAATTTGCTAATTTGTATTTATTTTGCTTCAGGTGCTATTATCAGCTTGCAATGGGAAGAATATGTTTGCCATACCCATAGTCTACTTCAAACCCATGTGTTTAAATTGCCAGATATAAACTTATGCTCTTAACCATTCAGAAGAAAACTGACATGGTAATTTTATGCCAAATCACAATCAATTATTATTGTTTAATTGTTGCGTACACTCAAGTGCACAAAAATTGGCTGGCAAAGAAACATTTAATTGTATACATTCTCAAAACACGAGGATGTTCATAAACTGTGGATAGCCGGTGGCCAAAGAGATGCTACCTAAAATCCTACCACCTGCATAATATGTTCATCCTATTTCAAACAAGAGGATTTTGAAAGGAATTCATCTTCTGCATCAGCCAATTTTTGTGGGGTTGAGTGCACATGCTTAATGTATCTACCTTTCTATGTAAATGTTTCTTATTTGTATGTCAGAATCATGCAAATAATTTATGAAGCCTGACTTTCTGCCTATATTTTTAGTCAAAAAAGGGTGTTAATTATGCGAGTATTAACAAACACCTTAAACACAATGCCTGAGTTTCACTTGGCTGCAGAGTTAACTCTTATATACAAAACCAGTTCCTCAACAAATAAATATGTAAATGCAAGTAATGTTTCCATTTACCTTCTCAAAAACAAGAATAGTAACAAAAAGATTTCTTTGAATTGCTAAATTTAACTACCATTAACTGGCCATGTAAGAGGGAAGCTCTTTATTTTCAGTTGTATTCATCATGTTTTTGTGTAGGTTTGCTCTATATTTAAAAAAAACCAATGGTGTGGTTCTTCAACTCTTTTGAACAATATTACAATTAAAGTTGGCTTCCCACCCAGAAGGCCAAGGTTTGAATCCCAGTCGATCCTGTGTCGAGATTTTCATCTCTAGAATCACATAGCAGAAGGAAGGGCATCCGGCCTTAAACCCCCGGCCAAAACCAAAATGGGCCTGGGTAGCTCCAGCGACCCCAAAATTAATTGGGATATAATGAAGAAAGTTTTCTTAAAGTTCATGTTTAAAATTTGTTTTAGCATGCAGAGATAAACAATATACTGTATTTACATTCATTTACAATAGTATTTTGTTGTATATTTTACATCTTGTTACTGAATAGAAAAAGGAAATTTGTATGAGCTGTAAAATGTTGTGCTTCCATCTTACAAATTGGGCAAATTTGAAAATGCAGGTTTTTGAACTAGAGATAAATTTCATTTCCAAAAATTAATAATGGCACTCTTCTAGATTCAAAACTATAGATATTTCTAAGGTTTGGAATGTTCCGGTACATAATACCTAGACAGCTATTCAGTTGTAATATATATAACAGTGTTTACTGTGTTATAAGAGACATTTGATGGTTCTGAAAACCAAATGAAAGCTTTTTCTATATTCATTAAATATAAGCTTGTCATTGTTGACTCTTTAAGCATAAGCACTGATGACATTTAAAATAAATTGCATAAAAGCCTTTAGAAAGAATGAATCTCCTTACCCATATTTTCCACTTGTAGATCATGAGTACGGATGCTATCATGCACATCGTCCAACGTCAGTCGAGCTGTAGCCATCAGCTCGAAGTGTGGACCACTGGAAAACATGAAGGATTATTAGTTTTCTTCAAAGAAATTCAGTGCCAGTTAAATGGTACAAATATGAAGTAGTCTCCTATTATATGAAGTACAGGCTAGGACCATTGTGATTAATGTTCCAATGCATGGAAATTTTGTCTCACAATTGCATTCCAATTACTGCCTAGGATTTACATTAACACAACACTTAAGTATATGCAATAAATTTAATTGCTAGGCCTGTATTGGTGGATGTGACGTACTTTTTTTTACAAATTTTAATTTATTCTTCCACCTAATCAATACATAGTTTATATCATCGAATAGAACTAATTTTGACTGTTCAATGCAGCCACTCAACTATTCACCATAAATTCGCCCTTATGGACGGATACGACTTGCTTTTTGAAACATCAGAATGTCCTTCAATAATTATAACTTAAAGAAGATTGAACCTTTTATTTATATAGTAGTCAGCATGTACCTCAACAAAACATATTTTACCTGTATCAATACTGTGATAATTTCATTCTTAAAATGATGCAGTCTTTTTAATATTCATACTTTTATAATGATTATCTAGCAGGAGAATGATATTTTTAGTCAATTTCATTTGATTAAGTGTCAGTTTGAATGCAGCTACACTGAATTATCTTTAAATATCAAGTCACATGAATTCTGTGACCAACTAGTCTCAATATGGAACTTTTTTTTGCTATTTGTTTGGGGGTTCAACACATGATGTGGATCTTTTGCCCCTACTGGCACCATATTGCATGAACCTGTGTGTAACTGGAATGGTGGTAGTGTGGAATGTTGTGTGTGAGGAAAGGAAGATTAAGGACGTCACATACACCCAGTCCCCAGGCGAGGGATATTAATCATTACAATTAAAAACCCCAGACCCGGCCGGGAATCGAACACGGGGCCGCCGGGTGACAGGCGGACGTGTTGCCCCCCACACTGCGGCACAAGACCATTACTCCAAGTGTTAAATGTTTGAAATTTTTAAATGTGTATAGATGTGTATTTTGTTTATATATTTTATAATCTTAACTTAATAGGATTCACCCCATTTGATTTTAATAATACTGTGTCCTTCTAATAATTTGCGGTGAGTAGCTGAGGATGGCTGTATTGAACAGCCGAAACTAGTACTATTCGGTGATATAAACTGTGTACTGATTAGGTGGAAGAATAAATTAAAATTTGTAGACAAGTAAGTACAACACTTAAGTGCAAATATTATTGATAATTTATATAGAAATACTGTAACAATAACTGAAAAATTGATCACAAGATGTATTTCAATAATTATGAGAAGAAGTTCTTCAGCATATTCTCTTGGTACCTAATATTTCTCACTGAATAATGTAGGACTTTACTTACATTTTGCCAGTATTTAACTCATCTCGAAGTGTAGCAGCCAGTTTCTTGCCTACCGTCCGGCTGATGGAACTGTGGATGGTTTTCTTAATCTTACGAGGCGTGCTTGCAATACTGAGGTCATCCTGAAGTATGTGACTGTAAACTTCCAGCTTGAATTCGAAGTCTGCTGGGATTTGGTTACTGAAAAACAAAGCAAAGTATTAAATTGGTTGTACAATTAAAATATATACTAACATTAGAGTATTGTCCGTCCACCATTCAGCAAAACCGAAATATTCCTACTTTGTATTGTAAGAAACATTCAAACTTCACCATCATCCAGTAGTTGGAAAAACTGTTAATGAATAAAGATTAACAAGGAACTTAATATTGCAATAAATTTTCAGTCTAATTTTAACAGGTCACATTATCAGCTTACATTTACTGTGTCACTCTAATGCCAGGTTTACACGGTGCTTCTTTTCTTGCTACTAGAGGCTAGAAGTAGAATGAAATATGCAGCGCTGCAGGCATCAATCTTGTGTGTATGGCTGAACAAAAGTAGTTGTGATAGCTTTGTGAGTGAAGTTAGGTATGAAGTTTGTTTGCAGTTGAAGTACAAACTTGCATTCGACATTTTTACATCTTACTATGGAGTCTGATATTTTAAACATATATAAGAGAATGATAGAAATCTCCGGTGGCTAAAAATCATAAAGTCGCAGTTAAATGTGTGTTTACTGAAAATGTTCCTCATGTTAGTATCGTGTTTCTTTATGTATGGTTCAATCAGTTGTAGCAGTAGCACCAAATCACTTGCTGACAACAGCTATCAGTTCCAACTTCACAAGGATACTCCATTTTTTATTTCCCAGGAAATCTGACATTTACAGTAATTCATTCACACTAATTGCCTGCCGTGAGTGGAACCTCCTTCCCTAAAGTATCAGACAGTTAAGCGATATTCGCACTTTCAAGGAAGCACTTTGGAGACATTTTATGCACCAGTAAGGATCATCTGTAAACTTGATGCTGCTACTCAACCATTCTATTGTTATGGATGCCATGGTAGAAGATGTTTAAAATTCTTAACTGTTTTGTTTTTCAAAAGTTATTAATTTTTATGTACTGGGCCTACCCCTTTTATACATGTAGGATATTAGTTTCAAGAATTTTTCCTTTTATTGTAACTAATTTATTTCACCTTAATTTAATTTCATCACTCATCATTCCTGTATTATTATCAATTTCATTTGTATTTAATCTATTTAGTGTAAAGTAGTACAGTGTAATACTGTATATGTATATTTTAGTGCCTGGTTAGATGGAAGAGAAGGCCTGAAGGCCTTAATCTTGTCATGTAAATTACATTACTAAACTAAACATCCATCTTTTTTTTTTTTTGTTATTTTAATAACCGCCTGGGCGGGCAGCAGTCGTCCACGGACCTTCATATGCTGTATGGGTCGGTCGGTCGGTCGGTCGGTCAGTCAGTCAGTCAGTCAGTCAGTCAGTCAGTCAGTTTCTCTGTTTTAAGGCTCATCCATTCTGCATTGGATGATCACTCTATGAAAACTTTATGAGCTAAACACTTACAAGACGAGGACATCGGGAAAAGTGAGGTCGGTGAGTGCGCGATCAACAGGACACAGTAGCGTAGTGTCGTAGATTTCGGTGCCGATACGGGCCAAACAGAAGACAGCGAAGCGGCGGTAGTCTCCTTTGTTCTTGAAGTGGTCTGTGTCCCGCCACATAAGCGGCATGCGGAGATCCGACAGCGACACACGGGCAGCACATGGTTGAGCGCTGTATCTGTAACAAGAATTTTGTATTATTCTTCAAGCATACAAAAATTACTACAATCCACAGAAATGTATAACAGTTTTCTAGTTCTACCTTGTAGTACGAACAAAAATATGCTCGCGAAGCCATGCTGTTCCCAATAACACGTTGAAAGTGGTCAAATTTGACAGCTATCGGTCCCAAATTACTTTTCGGAAAATGTGTTATCGACACTGAATATAACAATACAAAACAAAAAATCTTCCATTTAAGCCCTAAACGCTAGAATAAATCTCTCACTGCCGGTTATAAGGTACCTAATACGCTAACCAGGAAAATGAAAAGCAATACCTGAGAACTTTCAAAGTGGTTTATTTTGTTACAAACAAATATGCTTATTGTTACAGTTGCACTTGTAATTCATTTCAAAATAATCATGCAGATCGTCCAGACAGATAGGATACCGTATTTCGTAAGTTCCTTTTTCGGAAGAATCTGAACATTACTTAATAAGAACTTGTCTTTCTTTTCCACACAAAGCCGGTGAATTCCTTCAATTTTTCCTACATCCTTACCAAACTTCCAGCCGCTTCCAAATTGATGTTTTAACCTCCATCCCCTGAGACATAGTCCTAATAAACAACGAAACCTCCTTCTAGGAGAATGCCCTTCCACTGTTCCCTCAGGACTTCCTGCATCTCCTGCAGTCTTTGGATATGACGGTCACCTTCCTATTAAAAAGACTCACTGTTATTTGTTTTACGTCGCACCGACACAGACAAATCTTGTGGGATAGTAAATGGCTACGATTTGGAAGGAAGTGACCGTGAGCCTGATTTGCCTGGTGTGGAAATGGCAAACCACGAAAAAAACATCTTCAGGGTTGCCGAGAGTGGGGGTTTGAACCCCTATCTCCCGAATGCAAGCTCACGGTCACGTGACCAAAACCATGTGGCCAACTTGCTCGGTGATATTATAAAGACACCCATGTTTTCAAGTGGGTTGAGATCCAGACGGCGTTCTCGCAATTGCTTCAGTTCTGTCCCATCCTCATTGAGGTCCTAGAAGACATATAGCGCCTCTATGGACAGGAAATCGCAACCAATGAATGGAACAAAAACAACATGCTCTCCAGTGATTTTTTTAAAAGGTCGATGGGTTCTAAAACGACAACGATTCATTCAGCACAAAGATGAGAGCACCCGAAGAGCCCATACAGCCACTAAGGACCAACTAAATTATGCCTCCAAAGAATAGGTGCATGGAGAATAACTTTCTCTACACCCTTCCTCGTACCGTATATCTATAGATTTGAGAGTCTTCGTAGAACAAAACTGTTCGTCATTGTTCCCATCAAACAAATCAACAACACAATATATAGTAATTTGGTTAAAGTCTTGACATAATATATAAATTATAACTTATGAATATAAAATATAAATGTAGATTATTTGATTCCTTGGAGGTTCGTTTCGTATGATATATTTAATCACAAAGGCTCAGGCCTATGTAATTACAACTTTTATTACAAACTATGTGTTTTATTCGCAATTCCAGAAAATTCGTGTTTCTCTCATACAGGAGTTCAGTGAAGGATCTACAGTTATCTAGGTGCAAAATAAAATAAGTGCATACGTGTTGTGAACGAAGATTGGAAACCATAATATGTCGAACCCAGAGGGTAAAGAGATTACTTAATAGCATGCAGGTTAGTGAGGTACTGTAGACACAATTATGGCCATTGATTTTCTAGTTTTTCAAGCATGTCTCTCGGTCGTGACGACTCAATCGCACTTGGACTCTAGGAGTAATTAAACGTAAACAATGAGTTAGTTAACTCGACGAATGCCGTCAAATGAACTGCACAATGTGCAGATTGTTGTAAATAAAACTTTAAATGAAAACGATGGATTATTATTGTGTGTGTACGTTTAAAGAGCATTTTTGTGAATAAAAATTCGGAGTTGTACAGTATGTTAATGAAATATTAATAAAATACGTCAGAAAGATACGTTGGAGTAAATTTAGAAAAATAATTACAAAATAAATTGTCCAAGTAATGCTCAATTGACTTTTATCCTGAACTCATTGGTGGGTTGAGTATTTCATAATGAAACTAAATAATGCATATCCTGAATGTTCCTTAAACACATCATAACAAAAGGGTTCTGAACGAGTCACAATTGCGCAAGATTATGTCAAACATTGCTTTGAAGATAATTTAACATTCGGAAATCGTTAAAACACGGCAATATCTCGTTACCAATTATGAAACCACCGTCCGCCTTCGTAGCGTAACGGTTAGTGTTATTAGCTGCCGTCCTCGAATTTAAGACTGGCAGGAGGGCTGGTATGTGGTCCAAATGATATATGCAGCTCACCTCCAATGGGTGTGTGCCTGAAAAGAGCTGCACTTTTTACTTTATGAAACCACCAATTGAACAATGGGTGCGTAGTGCTGTAATTGATGCAACCGACCATTTCTTTTCAGTATTTATATTGTACACAAGCAGCATTGTATGCCAAAACTCAATACGAACACACAAACTTCTATTCGTCGTGCCCGAGCTTTACTGGGAAACGTACGTGATTTCGAACAGCCTCAATCTAATATCCATTCATTACAAACGCTCAAAACCTTCGGGACAATTCAATATACATGTAGCATATTATCAAATTACATACGATAAATTTATTCAACAGTGTTTGCAAGATTCGTGACTACTGAAGAACGAATTATAAAACGTCTCTAAAAGGAAGTGTCACCGTAGCCCAAAGTACACTCAAGACAGACAGTCTAATACTTTGAGGGATATTTTCTGGAAGTTGGGAATACATTTACCGGTTTTTATTAATGAATATCTGATTTAAAAGAACCATCTGTGAATCACAAAAACTATTTTTTCCTATTTGCTAATTTTTTATACATCGTGCCGACAGAGACATGTCTTACGGGTTAAGACAAGGCTTGGACTGGGAAGGAAGCGATCGTGGCCTGGTATGGAAATTGGAAACTATGGAAAAACTTCTTCAGGGGCTGCCGACAATGGGGTCCGAACCTACTATCTACCCAATGCAAGTTACCAGCTACGTGGTCCAAACCGCGCAGCCACCTCGCTCGGTCAAAGAGGCTATAATGAGCTCTCTCAACTCCATATGACTGAGTTCTTTAATAGCAACTTTCTAAATCAGAAATTAAAAAATATTGGTGTATGCATGGCAATCATGCGTAAATTTAATGCTGTCTAGAATTATTTTTGTTCCATGTGTGGTGTAAATTGGAAATGAGTGGGACAATGTAGGTTGTCGAGTTTAATGTTAGGCCAGTATTGTGAACAGCTCTTCGTCTCGATCGGCTTGAGTTCACTGACGAAATATCCCTTCCCGAGTGCATACAAATGTTCTTTCCCCGTTTGATAAAGGAAGAGGTTTGGAAATTAAAAATAGGTACTGTGTCTCGTATTACAACTTGTCCACAGGAAAAACAAGGTAAACGCATTGTATTACTCTTCAACTTTAAAGCAAGCAGTCCTTTCATGGGTATATACAGACTTTCAATGGTGCATCGACCATCGACTCCGCTGTCTGGCAGAGATTCTTGGCAACAATTTCGGGACGCTTGTGGAATGAGTCACAGAATCAGAAATGGGCCCAAAGAGAAAATCTGAAGTAGACAATGGAAAGTAATAAAAGACACGTGTAGGATGGTAGACCACACTATTCCTGCAACTTCATGTACTATTTAGAAACATCCTTAACTATTGTAGGCCTACTTGTTTGATAAGAATCTGACCGAACTCGATAGCTGCAGTCGCTTAAGTGCGGCCACTATCCAGGGGTTCGAGCCCCACTGTCGGCAGCCCTGAAGATGGTTTTCCGTGGTTTCCCATTTTCACACCAGGCAAATGCTGGGGCTGTACCTTAATTAAGGCCACGACTGCTTCCTTCCCACTCCTAGCCCTTTCCTGTCCCATCGTCGCGATAAGACACCTGTGTCGGTGCGACGTAAAGCAACTTGTGAAAAAAATAAGAAGAATCTGTGTTACTGAATGCCCTATAAGTAGGACAGATTTATCATAATCGTTCCAGCTGGCAGGCATAAACTGTTCTCATACCCAGAATAGATTTGGAAAATAAATCGGTCTTACCTTGCAAAAAACAATGTTTAGCTAGCAACTTCGGTAGACCTTTCCGTATAAGATCGTTTAACTCACTATTTGTTGTATCACCATGTAAGAAAACAACAAATTGTGTATTCAGATAAATTTTCGATGATAAACACTATGAAATAATTTAACAGAACATTGCTTGGATTGAATGTTAATGTGCGTTAAGCTTCAAACATGGATCACGTCTTCAAAGGGAATAAAAGGACACAAGCAAGTGTCCGTTTATTTATCACTGACATAGTAAAATTTACGTACTTCCCTTAAAACATTTTCTAATCGTACAACTTATAAGGCGCCGAAATGCTGCGCGGAAAATGCTGGCTAACTACAATACTAATAGCCTTGAGAGTCACGATTCTCTTGCATTTAAGCACACTTAGACAGTAAGAATGATATCCTTCTGTGGATCAGTGGAGGAGCATCGAGTTCAGGATCTTATGAACGGGAGCTCAAACCTGATAGAAGTAGTCGGATTTAAGACATCCCATGCCATGCGGTGCTTGCATGTAATATGTCTCCATATTGACACATTCGGTGTTAACTTAGCACAATTTAAAATTCAGAAATAGGTCGTCCATGTGAGCTACGGTTTCTCTGCTATCAGGCAGAGTAAAACTGAACTTGGAAAGTGACACGGAGGAAGCGTAAATGTCTTCAAATCAAAATGCCTGCAAACGGTAGCCGAGGTCATAAATGCTGATGATGATGATGCCATTATTATTATTATTATTATTATTATTGTTGTATGTCCGGCGCTTCCTTCTCGCTCCACCAGCCAGCTGCACGCGCGCCTGTGTATCATTCTGCTAGCTTCGACGCGCAGCCCTCAGTGCGCGTGCCTGACCATCGAGTGTACTATAAATAGGAGCTCCCTGTCTGCTCAATTGCCCACTCGCCCCGGTGTCCAGCTCCAGAATACACCCTACGTCGAGCACGGAGGCTACTCCTCTTGAAAATGTGCTTCGACCAGGTGGACTGAATTTCTGGCAGTACGAGGTTTCACCTCTGGTCACCGCTCCCTTACCTGTTTCCGCTGCCTATGTTCCGTAATTCTTTTACAAGCCATTTTCATTCCCTAATTTACGCAAGCTCCCTTAGTTTCGCTAGGTGGAATTTCTTCAATCAATTGAACTTGCTTTTTAGGAATTCAGGCACTTCAACAAACAAGGACTCTCAAAGACATTCATGTTAGTGTGCCAGATAGTTTTCGACTATCAACGTGTCAATTCACAAAGACTATCTTTTCAAGATAGAAGTGTATATAAAGACTGCAAACCTGTACATATTGTATAAAGACAGACTTTTCTCAAGATTCAATATTCCTTTTTGCTTCAAAATAAATTTCTGTTATTTGTGTAAATATCATAAAGTGAAGCAATAAAAGTTGTGTTTTGTAAACTTCAACCTTGGTTACAACAATTATTATTATTATTATTATTATTATTATTATTATTATTATTATTATTATTATTATTATTTCCTACGAGCTGGTGTATGATCATAATATAGCATTGATCCATTCTGTCAAATTGTCTTGTGAACGACTGAATAGCACTCGATTTCAAGCGGTTAATGGTTAAAAGCTCGCATTCCTACTATTTAAAAAATAAAATACCATATGAGTGTACTCTACCACGTGTACCTCGGAGTGCTACTCAACAATATCACGTTTTCTTCTGGTGCCAGTTGAGTGGTCCATGCAGAGATATATTTTGAAATTCTCTCGTCATCCATCTCGTAAACAGCAGAACTACAGATATTCGGCAGTCCCATTCTGATTTATTGATGAGCTTTGGTTTCAACAAATAATTTTTAGTTACTCTTGTCTCCGCCATATTGAAAATATTAACTCAAACTACGAAACTTCTGTACAGTTAAGCATAAATTGGTACCAGTTCACAGAATAGTAGCTCCGAAAATAAATTTTCTGCTACAACGTCTATCGATAAAGTTATTAATCTACAGGACCTTCTGTTAATCAGTTTAATGAACGTTGGTAATCTAACTCGCGTTTACGTTTAATACAACTATATAAGTTCTTCTGTATCTGTCTTTCAACAAAAGAGCGGAAGAACGGTGCTCCGTCAAGAGAAACGCCACGGAATTACTGTTTTTCCTACAATGACTGTGAATTTTCTCCGCACTCGTCTTACGCACGTTTCTAAATAAATGTACAAACAACATACTGCAACAAACCTGAGTCAGAGATCACCGCCTGGTGGAGGTGTGTATTTATCTTATATACGCATTTCCAGAAAAATGTGTCCTAAATAAAATATGAAGGCTCTCATTCTGACCTGTACACAATGTTTCTTGATGTATTAAATAAGGCCACTTCCATAGAAAAAATACGCTGGAAGAAATGACGCTTCGTTCATATTTCAAATATCAGACTAATTTTGCAATAGACCCCTTTTCACCTATAGAACACACAGTAATAAACAATTTCTTTGAAACTTGGCATAATAATAGAAGTACATAACTTGCTGTTTAAAACTTCCATAACAGGTAAAATAATAATAATAATAATAATAATAATAATAATAATAATAATAATAATAGTAATAGTAATACTGGGCGAGTTGGCCGTGCGGTTAGGGGCGCGCAGTTATGAGCTTGCATCTGAGAAATAGTGGGTTCGAACCCCACTATCGGCAGCCCTGAAGATGGTTTTCCGTGGTTTCCCATTGTCACACCCGCTTCCTTCCCATCCTAGGTCCTTCCTATCCCATCGTCGTTATAAGACCTATCTGTGTTGGTGCGACGTAAATCAAATTGTAATAATAATAATAATAATAATAATAATAATAATAATAATAATAATAATAATAATAATAATAATAATTTATTTATTTATTTCTTAATCCGTTTACCCCCCAGGGTTGGCTTTTCCCCCTGACTCTGCGAGGAATCCCACCTCTACCGCCTCAAGGGCAGTGTCCTGGAGCGTGAGACTTTGGGTCGGGGGATACAGCTGGGGAGGACAATCAGTACCTCGCCCAGGCGACCTCACCTGCTATGCTGAACAGGGGCCTTGTGGGGATACGGAGATTGGAAGGCATAGACAAGGAAGAGGGGAGGAATCGGCCGTAACCTTAAGTTAGGTAACATCCCGGCATTTGCCTGGAGGAGAAGTGGGAAACCACGGAAAACCACTTCCGAGGATGGCTGAGGTGGGAATCGAACCCTCCTCTACTCAGTTGACCTTCCGAGGCTGAGTGGATACCGTTCCAGTCCCGTGCCACTTTTTCAAATTTCGTGACAGAGCCGGAAATCGAACCCGGGCCACCCAGGGGGTGGCTGCTAAACACGCTAACCACTACACCACAGAGGCGGATAATAATAATAATAATAATAATAATAATAATAATAATAATAATAATAATAATATTGGTTGTACGTCCCACTAACTATATTTTATGGTTTTCGGATACTCCGAAGTGCTGGAATTTTGTCCCACGGGAATTCTTTTACGTGCCAATAAATCTACCGACACAAGGCTGACGTATTTGAACACTTTAAAATGCCACATTGGGCCCAGAAGGTCAGTGCTCTACCACCTGAGAAACATTTAAGAAAATGTTAAGTAGACAAGTGACAGGGAATCCTGCCACCTGGGTGGCAGAGTTAAATGCAGATCATTGATTGATTGATTGATTGATTGATTGATTGATTGATTGATTGATTGATTGAAGGTGTTGAAGATATATTCGATCACACTTGGCAACTATCACACAGGAGATATAACTATGGTGAACGGAACTGATGTGAGCTATAAAGACCACATTCGTGAAATACCGGATGCAAAACTCGACTTTCTTGCATTATACGTACTTTGTAGTTAACATTGGCGCGGCTCCATAGGAATTATAAAGAGACGGCAGCACAGTTCTCCATCACAATGCTAATGTTGGCACTAAGCACCGGAACGTCAAGCAATAAAACGTCATACGATACAGACTTCCACTGATTGTTCAATGCTGTCCCACCTTCTTGACGTCGTGACTAGAAAGAGAATGGTTGACACGATATAACGCTCAGGATTCCAGTTCTGTCTCAATACGCCAGTTGGATATTACGGAACAGGTTCGCTCAGTGAGGTGCGCTAGCTCTGTACTGGGGAGACAGGTGGGTTCGAATCCCCCCTTCGGCTATCCTATTGTTCTCTTTCATCTTTTCTATCCGACCTCTTGTTCTCTTCCAATCCCGACAGTATTAGGTTTGCGAGTTGTAGGTTGTGCTTCATTTTCGCGTCCTCCGTTGTTGTTTCCCTTCTGTTCTCAATACCCTCATTCTTTGAAGGATCGGATCTCTTATTTCCTCCTTTGATTAGTGTGAACAGAGGGCGGTTGCCTAGTTGCACTTGCTCTTAAAACAATAATCACCACCACCACCACCACTCGGCCTATGTACCTTGAGATGGAAGCCCTTGAGATTAAAATCAGATGAGTCGTCGAGGATACCTTCCAGTAGGGTAAGTTTCTCGCTCTGCCATGAATTAAAGACTACTCTGAGGGACTAGAACGATATGAACTCGGTTTCAGATAACATATGTGAATAGAGAAGAGGGTAAACTCCTACTTCAACTCCAGCCAAATGGTTTCTAACACCTCGCTCACGTCCGCTTCCTTTCCAACCCAATCTCCACTGAATGCCAAATGCACACACAAATTATAGGCACCACATCGACACAGGTCATTATACAAAAGTTCACACACGAAGGATACTGTAAACATGTTTGGGAAGCTCAAAAAACCTATCAGACGTTAAAAAAGTAGTTCAAGAAGAAGAAATTAATAATAAATTAGATCCCAATTGATGTCCAAGGCGTTTGGACCTATATAAATGCATTTCAGAGTATGCAACAGGGATAACTTTGTATGGTGCCTTACGGCACGTTAATATACTCCTGTGGGACAACATTCCGACATTCCGGCGTCTCTTAACAGCGAGCTAGCGTGGTTGGTGATATCGGAACCTCCACTTTTAAGTGGTATACAAATCACAGGGAGAAAAGGGCGTTTTAAACATGCCTGTGTCGAAATACTAAGTGAACATGCATGAATCATCAAGTTTTGACCTGCAAACATCTCTTCCTACTTCCTCTTCATCATTATTTCCCTCTTCCTTTCAAAGATCTTCTTATTCTTCTTACTAATCTTTCTCTTCACCTCTCAATTGAAGCCGATATCTCGGTATCTTCTTGAAATATATATATATATATATATATATATATATATATATATATATATATATATATATATATCTTGAAACTTTCATTCATATGTAGTACTCATTATTCATATATTTTTAATGTACTCTACGTACGATGTGTATTATATAGGTGATATGATTTGTTTTTATGTATGATATGATTCTTCCTTAATCTCACTACGTGTGAATATTTTTATTAATACTATTACTGTTATTATTGTTAACATTCTTTTCATATTATTGTCATCAGTAGTTATTATTAACAGTGTTCTAGGTTAAGACTGGTTATGTGTAAGGAAGGGAGTTCATTCCTAACTTCGCCAAAATAAAGAAAACGTTTATTATTATTATTATTATTATTATTATTATTATTATTATTATTATTATTATTCCTGTATAGTAAGGGACGTTGAAAAAGTATTTATTATCTATCAATCTATGTGCTTATATTCGTCCACCTACCTATTGACTGAGCAAGGAATCGAAGGAGACTTACTTTTATAACTCTGCATAAGCTCTGTTGGATAGTTAATGCTAGAACTTGGAGAGGAATCTCCTTTGTTAAGGCTGGAAAGAAACAGGTTCAGACTCATCTTTTCATGATTTCGATCAAGTATTATTTTTATTATTTTTCTCCTTTAATTATCTCCAATAATAAACATTCAGATAAGTCATCTTCCAAGTGCTTCTGTGCTACATTCATCACATGGATCCTAGCCGTGCTCGCCGGACTGAATGAGTCTGGATACTGAAATGTTTTTCTACTCTCTCAAGGCTGCACGTAACATGCGAATCCAAAAATAGATTCCTCTTTCCACCCACGCGGCTGCATGACATACGCTAGATCCTGTTTATGTTCATCGCAATGTATGAAAATATCCTTCCCTTTCCAGGGGTCACCGCCATCATTCATGGACATCCTTCCTTTCCTTTTCAATTCTTCAGTTGGCTACACATATGCTGACCAGTACTCTGGAAATATACCTCCGCTGGCGAGACTTAGTGTTTACAGTGCTAGAACAAATTTGTTACTTTCACTGACCTGACTCATTCTCAGCTTTATATTCACTTGAATTTGTACTCTGCAGGTGTAGGGTTTGCCGCAATTCACATATGTGGCGCTAAGAGCAGCGTCATAACCGAGTTGCGTACGAGAATGAAACAAAAATTCTCGAAGTGTCCATAGTTTGATTAATTTGTATGGATTATTGTGATAACAAGTCACAAGACTTAAGACCTGAAAGAGAGATTCATATCCCAGTTGTTCTTCTCAGCTACACCTTAAGATTATTTTTCCACATTACAGAGATGCAAGACTTATTAATCCTTGCATCCGATTTCAAGCTGTACTGTAGTCGTGATAACATTCTTCTGGGATAAAATGACAAACATGTAGGACGTACCTTGAAATATTTGCATATGTGTGGATAGAGGAGATAGTACTCGAAGTACCCATTCTATGAGTCGTATGTTCACAGATAAATAAAAACATAGCAGCAAGCTTTATACAGTAGAAGTCTAATAGTCCGGCACGTTCGGGACCGGCCCGGTGCCGGATTACCGAAAATGCCGGACTATCGGGAGGTACCTCTTACTACGATATAGGTTAAGGCGTACAGCGAAAAGAGCTGTAACACGGCGTTTTGCAGTAAAATGTTGATCGGCACAATCATTAGTTTAATAACACACTCCTCTTTTCAAACGCGTTGTTTCTTATTACCATTCCATAATAATGTCGGAGTTCGTCGATGTTTTTATCTTTAAATCTTCTTTTACCATTTAGCGTCTTTCCATCTACAACTCTTTTCCTTCTGCCCGCTTCAATTTTTGAACGCATATTCCCATCCGTTTTTGAACGCGACCCATACATTCAATTTTTGAAATCTGTTTTTTATCATATGGTTGGCTTTCCAGTACTTAGTGTAGCACACAGCCTTCTAGACTGAATATTTCCAGAGATAGAGATATTTCAGTAAGTCAGTGCATAACAACTGGACTGTATGAGATACATTTGCACTATTAACTTTGAAATAATAAAAAATACACTTCCAAAGGTTTCGACAAACAATGCATTAAATTGTTCAGAAGAGATCATTATTAAGAGATAATATTTTTAAAAATCCCGGAAAGGTGCCGGATCATCGGGCGTTCCGGACTGTCAGATGCCCAACTAATGGAATTCTACTGTACAATGTTAGAAGAGACCAGAGACGTTAACTTCCGTCGTTTCATACCATGATTCAACGTCTCATTGTTTTCATCACACTGGTATCTCGCCAGCATAACAAATTGCAAGGCTACACACATTAGACTACATCAGCTATCAATCAACGCCCCAGTTTTACAAAGTTAGTTAACCAACTCCATGCTACTTTTCTTGCCATTGTCTGTTCAGTGCACATTTCGAACATAGGACCTGCTGAGATACACAACCTGTGGCAATAAAGTTCGGCAAATGAAGTTAGAACGGTCGATCGGGCAACACTGGCGACACGTAACGCTGCACCTGCGTAGCAGCAGGTTTTGACCACCTGCTCCCAACGTTGTTCAGTTGAGCATTGTATGTGTGCTGTGTAAGACCTGTTTGACACAGTGCATGTTTAGCGCATTGGTTCTGAACTGCGAACAGGAACATGGACGACCAAAAGATCAATGACAGTTTTGTTTTAAGCTTGTCAAGGCACCGAAGGAAACGCATGCGATGCTGGTACGTGTTTATGAAGTGTGTGAACGAGTGGTTCGCCCGTTTTCGAGGAGGCCGGGGAAGTGTTTCTGACAACCCCCGTAGCGGAAGATTGGCGACCGCGCAGGGTCCGATTCAAAACTCAAAGTTCCCGGGTTCAATCTCGATTAGGTAGTAGATTTTTGAAGGACGTCAAAAATCGTGAAACTCCATGTCATTGTTGGCATGTTGAAGATCTCTGTTGGCTATACTACGAGGGTTGGGGCATAAGTCATGGGAAGTATTTTTTGGTACGAATGCGGGATCTACCAGACAAATGGAAGAATACATATGGGAGTGGGGAGCATGAGGTGCTATGAAATGTATGAATAATCCTGAGTAGATTGACCAGGTGTAGGATATAAAGCGATGGATACGTCTGCCATGAAATTCTTGTGCTACATAATGTTTATTCTCAGAGAGTACAGTAACCTTTACGGTAAACCCTCAAAGTAGTCCCCTAGAATGTCCACAACACGTTGCCAACAATTCGGGAAAACGTCGGATAGCAGTCGATTCACCATGTGTGAATTTTGTAATATCATATCTCACAGCGTTGGCGATGTCCTCTCATGTCTCAAAACAATGACTCTTGGGGAAAAGGCCAAAGTCGCATACATGGAAAAAGATGACATCATTGAGAAGATCGGGGCGTTTGTCCCTAACGGCACGACGAAACTGCCCCTGAAGGAAGGTTCTGCAGAACGTTGCTGTTACCGTTGTGCCATGTGGAACGAAGTAACAATCAATCACGCCTCAGACGTCGTAAGCCACGATGACCATCAGTTTTATGGGGTAAGGATTTTGTCGGAATTTCTGTCTTCGAGGTACCTCTGTGGGTTGAGGCGGCAGAATAACACCCACGATATCCCCTTCCCGTCGTAAGAGGCGACTAAAAGGGCCCCAGGAGCTCTGAACTTGGGAGCGTGAGTTGGCGACCACGGGGCCCTTAGCTGAGACCTGGCATTGCTTCCGCTTACTTGTGCCAGACTCCTCACTTTCATCTATCCTATCCGACCTCCCTTGGTCGACTCTTGTTCTTTTCCGACCGCGACGGTATTAGGTTTCCGAGGCCTAGGGAGTTTTCCATTTTCACGCCCTTCGTGGCCCTTGTCTTTTTTGAACGATGACTTCATCTTTCGAAGTGCCTGATCCCTTCCATTTTCCCCTCTAATTAGTGTTACTGTATATAGAGGACTGTTACCTACTTGTACTTTCTCTTAAAACAATAATCACCACCACCACTACCTGTCTTCGTGGTGATCCTGCATGTGGCCATTCTGCATATTGGCCTTTTTAACCCTGGCCCCCAAAATCCATTCATCACATCCATTCTGCACGGAGCCTAACTCACTACTGCAGTCCCATCGCCCTGTGCGTGGTACCTGCCCAACGCACCGCCATCTCGCGCTGTGTCCGTTTACTGTGAGTGCCATGTTTTCATATCTGTTCATTGTGCACCGCCATCTCGCGCTGTGTCCGTTTACTGTGAGTGCCATGTTTTCATATCTGTTCATTGTATCGTCCGCGCACTTTTTAGTGATAGATTTTTGTACTCGCTTGAGGAGTAGGTTCCGGTTCCGGTAATACTGCCAACTGAATGGAAATGAAATCTGAATTGAATCGATAATATGATCGATCCATATGAATTTTCTAAACCTTACGCCAACAACTATGTCACACACACAATATACAATACTATATAACATTTCTCGATGCGAAACGTGTTCCTAGCATGAATTCTAGTTTGGCTTTGCTGTGTAAATAACAACAGTACGAGTACGTAAAGTGTACGCCAGATGCCGCACAGCGATCATAAGCGATACAATAAGCGATTCTTAGTTTATGTTTCAATGGTTGCCAATACCGAAGTCGCTAAAAAGTGCGCAGATAATATGGTAGCATCGTTCAAACGCGCGGAAGAGATCGTTTGAATGACTTATGCCCCAACACCTCACACTTATGTTTATTTCAATGGTGCCCTCAGCGTCACCCGACAAAATTAAATTAACTCAGCCATATCAGCCGTCCAATAGAATTCCACTTTCGTTGCTAGACGGCAGCACAATCGGAATGTCGAAATTGGTAAGCAAACAGTCTAGATGGCATCACTTGTAGTTTTGATGTTTTGCCCCCCCCCCCCGTTCGCTTATCGCACAAACCCTTCGTTGTCTGTTCGCCGCTACTGGGTTCCGTAGTTCAGATCCCAGTCACTCCATGTGATGAGATTTGTGCTGGACAAAGCGGGGCCGGACAGGTTCTTCTCCGGGTACTCCGGTTTTCCCCGTCATCTTTCATTCTAGCAACACTCTCCAATATCATTTCATTTCATCTGTCGGTAATTAATCATTGCTCCAGAGGAGTGCGACAGGCTTCGGCAGTCTGCACAATTCCTATCCTCACCGCTAAATGGGGGCTTCATTCATTCCATTCCTGACCTGGTCGAGAAACTGGAAACAGGCTGTTGATTTTCACTTCGGTGGAAGCTACAAAGTCACGGTACGTAATTTGCAAACTCATGATGGTATCAGTTAGCGAAATGTTCACGCTTCAGCTCTCTGGGTTGGGAGTGTTTATTCTTCTCGACTATGAAGTTTACCGATCCCACGGTCTTCACTACTTGGCCCTGAATGTGCTTCAAAATCAAGGTTAAAAGAATAGAAATTAACTTTGTATGGTTACCAAATGAATCCATCGAAACCACTCACAAATTCGGAAAACGCTGAGAAAACTCACAACGATCGAATACTGTCATGCATTACTCACAACCACGAATAATAATAATAATAATAATAATAATAATAATAATAATAATAATAATAATAATAATAATAATAATATGGCGTCAGCTACCGTGTGAAGCTTCTTGATCTGACGCCAAATATGGGTTGCGGTGCGAGTCAATTTCGACATTCCCTTCTACTGTACCAGATGGCGGAAGAAGGGATCTCTGTTCGACAACCCAGAGCTGACTTTATTTAATTTTGTCGACTAAACACTAAAATGTGTCCCCATACATATTTTACATGCCGACATCGTACGCCATGGAATGTCCAATGAACTTTTTTCCTCCCTTTAAAAATCCGATTACCTTTGCCGAGTATGAACATGCTAGCTTTGGATGCGGACGCCAAGACTCTACTACAGTTCCAGAGATGGAGATGATAATAATAATAATAATAATAATAATAATAATAATAATAATAATAATAATAATAATAATAATAATTAGTGGACCCGGGTTGCTCCGCAGCATTCGTTACAAATAAGTGATACAACTCATCTTGATATTCCTGTCGTAGTCGCATTGTTTTGCCTGACCTTTTAATAGTTTTATGAAGATTTAATACCGGTACATACTAACTGATTCATTCGTAATATAGTTTATAACATTTCTTTCAATACAATGTTCACAATGTTTCGACCACTCGGGCGTATCTGGATCTTAGCATTTTCAAACTATCTTACCCGAGATAGTGCAACATACAACTGGCCGTGACTGAATGGGGTTCTGGTAAGTTGACACTCACTTTTCAAGTGGTTGTCTGTCCCCTTTATTACTGGTAATGGCCATACAGAAGGCTAGTCGATTTGATACCTTCCAGTCTACGTGCCTAGCTTCCAAAATGATTAACAACAAATAATCTGATTGAGTGATACAATTTTGCTTTACGTTGCACCCATACAGATAGGTCTTATAGCGACGTTGCGATAGGAAAGGCCTAGGGGTGGGAAGGAAGCGGCCGTGGTCTTCATTAAGGTACAGCCCCCTAGCATCTGCCTGGTGTGAAAGTTGAAAACCACGGAAAAACATCTTCAGGGCTGCCGACAGTGGGGTTCTAACCCACTACCTCCCGGATTCAAGCACACAGATGCGCGCCCCTAACCGCACGCCCAACTCACCCGGTAACAAACAATTTGGTTGCATATTTTGTTGTTGGTAATGATATTCCATAAGCAATCATTTAAAGAGAACTGTTCTCATAGTTTACGAATTACCATAAAAATGACAAACAAGAGTCAATACACTTTCCTATTTCCTTAATGTAGGATGAAATTCATAGCTTTTAAATGTTTCTGCAAGTGTCATACTTATGTCCAGACGATCACAAGCGGCAGACACAAAGTGCGAAAGTTCCTAAGCAATGCTTTATCAAGATCAAACCTTCGAAGAAGCCGTGTTACGAGAGAGAGCATCGCTGCCAAGTACGACCAACTAACTTCTGGAACGTGATAGCCAAACCATTATAGTACGAAAGAGACGGCGCCTGTTACGAGGTACGTGAATGACGTGAACGGGGTAGAGGTCGTATATTTCGGTTGTCTGTTACATCTAGAGCCCCGCACGGACGCATCCGTGGATGTCCGCGAAGTTAGTGTCTTGGCGGATGCAAACTGTATCGCAGTGCGGATAATTTTGCTTATAATTTGTAAATAATGAAGTTTGTTGATATTCACTCAGATATAGCCTACTCTCATTTTTGCTCGTGGTTAGGTGACCCTTGACATTGGTATGGGAGAATGGTGATATATAAATAACCTTGAGTCCATAAAGCCGTAAATCTGACTTAAGCCTAACAGGCTCTTGCCCGAAATTTATGGAAGAAAGGAACAAAGGTCAATACGTCGGTAGTTGTCGCAAGAGAAAATCCCTCATAAACCTGTGACAGTAGGGGTTCTGGTGCCAGGTTTCAGGTATATTTTACTTTGTTAACAGATCTATCCGTTTCAATACCTTGGGTGTAATATACTGTGTTATATATTTACAATATCCGCGGATAACGATCCGCGGATGCGGATAATATTTTGTATATCCGCGAGGGCTCTATAGTTATATCTGTCAAATGACTGACCAACGCTATTCGTTTTGTATTGTGTTTCAGCTCAACTTTAAGCCACATTTCTCACTGGAGTATAATATTTTACTTCGTTTATAGAAATGTTGGGATTTTTTTGACGCATTATCAGTAGAGTGATAGTATCAGAAAGGATAGGGCATAATAACACTGTTAAAACAAGAAATTG
Organism: Anabrus simplex; assembly: GCF_040414725.1. Taxonomy (NCBI): domain Eukaryota; kingdom Metazoa; phylum Arthropoda; class Insecta; order Orthoptera; family Tettigoniidae; genus Anabrus; species Anabrus simplex. The sequence continues at coordinate 566,935,497 of NC_090265.1, read as the reverse complement.
TTCTTGAGTTTGTAAATTTATCCTTTCCTTGGAATTTGCACTGTAAGTTTAAAGGTGAAAAGTGACCAAAGGGCACCAAGAAAGATTATTTTATTTTTTATTTTTACAATTGCCTTTACGTCCCACCGACACAGATCGGTCTTATGGCGACGACGAGATCGGAAAGGGCTTGGAGGTTGAACGAAGCGGCCGTGGCCTTAATTAAGGTACAGCATTTTCCTGATGTGAAAATGGGAAACCACGGAAAATAATCTTCAGGGCTGCCGACAGTGAGGTTCGAACCCACTATCTCCTGGATGCAAGCTCAAAGCTGCGCCTCCTTAACCGTAGAACACCTCTATACGCGAACATTAAGAATACATAAACCATGCAGTACTTGTTACGTTGAAGAAGGTAACTTTCCTTTTTCTTTCGTCACTTTTCCCGCAGTCTGGTGGGACCGCGAATGCGAACTTTGTCGCACATGTTCACTTGGTCATGTTATGCGACTCGATGCTCTTCCTGACGCCAACCCTATGCGGAGGGATGTACTCACTATTGCGTGTTTCTGTGGTGATTGGTAATGCGGTGTATTGTGTCTATACGAAGAGGCGTGTATTTAGACAAACGAAAACACCCAAATCCACAAAGAATTAACCAGACGCAGCTAAATTCCCCGTCTCAGCCGGAAATCGAATCTGGGACCCTCTGAACCGAAGACCGTAATGTTGATTATTTAGCCAAGAAGCTGTTCTACTGAAGATGTCAGACTGATTCTCTGAATTAACGGATTTTTCTTATAAAATCATTACAGATTCCTAGGTATTTTAAAAAAGTACGCAGGAATATAGATGGGGTAAAACACAGATAATTTATACGTTTTCAATGAATCAGTGGTCGAGTGTCAGTCTCTGGGTCCCGGGTCCAAACCCGGCAGAGGTAGTCGGAATTTTGAAGGGCGGAAAAAGTCATTTCGACACTCCATATCGTACGATGTTGTTATGTTACATATTTGGTGCTTATTTGATCAAATAAATTAAAACTAAGCGATAGAAGTCATAGACCACCCAACAAAGATCCGTTTCTCTACCATCTTGTGAAGTAAAACGGAACGTCGAAGGTGACACGCAGCAAGCTAGATGGCGTCAAATTAAAATCCCTGCACACGGTAGCTGAGGCCATACGATGATGATGATGATGATTATTATTATTATTATTATTATTATTATTATTATTATTATTATTATTATTATTATATGATGCATTTGCTAGCAGGACCTAGTGTTTACAGTGTACTATGCCTTCTGGTATGGGCTAGAGCAATTTTGTTACTTTCATTGATCCTTGGCTTTGACAATAATGAAAGTGACTGAGGTATGAGCGATGCTAGTAATGCCATTCCCCCTGCAGCCAGTCCCTACTATGAATGGTGTGAAAATGTTGCTCATAGGGTCGGTTGGTGCATGCATTTCACTGGGCTTGGCAGACTGATATGTAATAGCAATTCCTGGCTCAGTGAGGAAAGCAACGGGAAACTACCTCGCTCCTCATTTCCCTAGTACGCCTCTTCAGTAATGCCTAGGCCATCTATAACAGCTGATGGCGGAGCTCAAGACTGAACATACATTCCCATACATTATTATTATTATTATTATTATTATTATTATTATTATTATTATTATTATTATTATTATTATTATTATTATGATTAACACTGTCCTTTTTTTATCCCGTGTTAGAAGTATTGTCGGCAACTGTCTGACGTTTTACAGGAAAAACTGGTGATGAAAGAACATTAAAATACCATTCAGAGCTGCCGATAGGTAGGAATTCAAAGGAGAAAGAATGAAGAAAGCTCAGGAATACATTATTACAATCGTTAACTTCAACTCTTTCGCCCAAGATGACTGTGTTGCCTGTCCTTGGAGGAGACGAAGGAACATGCATATTTCATGGCCGCCTCTGAAGGAAGAGTAGGAAAATACTTCCATCCCTAAACCATTAGCGAAAGCCACCTTGGAAATGTCTATAGATAGGTCGCTTTCATATGCACAACTTTTTCTCTAGAAAATGTCTTACGCAAATAATTTATTTTCTCAATTACATTATGCGCATGTCTCCTAAATATTTACCCTGGAGGCTGGTTCTACACTCAAAAAGTATCACCAAAGGTTATTCGGTTATAGGGAAACGGCAAAAGCCGATCGCAGCGCCATAATGAGTAAGGCTATAATTTTTATGACATTTCATCTTTTTTCTGGTAGCAAAGAAACGTAGATGCTTTAATGTTCACATGTTTTATTATAAACAGATCACCTTAAGCTATATTTGGGGTGGGTTTTTTTAATTGTCTCTTAAGAACATTTTTGTTCATTTCTTTTATTTTTGGGGCATTTTAGTTTCATGTTGTCCAGATCCCCACTAATACTATGTTTTTTTTTTTAAGTGTTCCAATCCGCTGATATTTGTATATACTTGAATCCCTCCTTTTCTACACATTCAATATTTCCATTTAACCATCCAACCCCATGTAAAGGACAAATTCAATCACCCCTTCAATAAAGATTCGGAATGATACACTCCATATCCAATGTTCTATCAGGAGAACCGTTCTCACACTCTAAGCAGGAGAAGACAGTGATTTAGTGAGTGACCAGCCGACAATAGTCGGACAATCGTCCGAGGTCCAATTTTGAAAAATTACATAAAGCAACTCGGCAATGAACTAGTAGGAGTCCGACTCCTTGGTTGAATGGCCAGCGTTGAGGCCTTCGGTTCAGACGATCCCGGGATCAATTCCCGGACGGGTTGGGGATTTTAATCACGTCTGATTAATTCTTCTGGCCCGGGGTCTGAGTGTTTGTATGTGTCCCAACACTTTCGTCTTTGTATTCAGACAACACACCGCACTACCCACCACCACAGAAACACGTAGTACTGAATACACACCTCCATACAGGATTGGTGTAAGTAGGGGCATCCGGCCGCAAAAGAGGGCCAAATCATCATGTGCTACACAGTTCACACCCGCGACCCCACGAATGTGGGAAAAGCGGCAGAAGAAGAAGAAGCAATGAACTATGACTAACTGCTGGAAAATACGTCAGCTAAAAAAATCTGTGCAATCGTTCAGACAAATAATGAATTACCGTATATAATCGTGTGCGTTGGCAAATGAATTAAATTATGAGTATGATAATTTATTAATTACTATACTAGTCTAAAAAAATGCTGGGGCTATACCTTAATTAAGGCCGCGGCCGCTTCCTTTCAATTCCTAGGCCTTTCCTACCCCATCGTCGCCATAAGACTTATTTGTGTCGGTGCGACGTAAAGCAACTAGCAAAGTCTAAAACAATGAACACCTCTTTTTCTAATGAGAAAATTTAGATTTTACGTTTATTTTAGGCCATTTTTAGTAATTTTAGGTCATTTTTGAATGATTTTTAGGTTATAGATGCCCTATTTTTAGGACTTTTTTGATACCGTATAGGCCTACATATTTTACAATCTGCTTTACGTCGCAGCAACACATATTGGTCTTATGGCGTCGATGGGACAGGAAAGGGCTAGGAGTGGGAACGAAACGACCGTGGCCTTAAGTAAAGCCTGGTGTGAAAATGGGAAACCACTGAAAACCATCTTCGGGACTGCCGACAGTGGGATTCGAACCCAATATCTCCCGAATGCAAGGTGATAGCTACATGACCCAAACCGCACATCCAATTGCTCGGTACGTTGTAGTTCATCAAAATGCTAGACCTAATAATGAGGAGTACAAGGTTTCGTGAGGAGTGAGATAGTTTGCCATTGCTTTCCTCACTGGGTAAGAAAGTGCTGTTACAGTACAAATGGCAGATGAGTGGTACCTTTCGTAACTTCTAGACGCATTCCTCGTGCTTCAAATGCCATTACTCAGTACCACCCGTATCACAGCGGCTTCCGTACTGGCATAGCCATAAATGATACTGAGACTTCAGTGGAAGCTATATTTTACTATGGTCTTTACCAAGAAACAGGTGCAAAAATACTTCTATCAAGAACAGGAGGGGCTGCCTGGCCAAGGCGGTAAAGGCGTGCTTGGATCACCCGTAAGGACGTGGGTTCGATTCTCCGCCCGGAAGTCGAAAACATTTAAGAAACGAGATTTCCACTTCCGGAGGTGCATATGGCCCTAAGGTTCACTCAGCCTACACCAAAAATGAGTATCACGTTAATTTCTCAGGGCAAGGGCGGCCGGGGTTAGAGCTAACCACTCTACCCCCCCCCCCAAGTGCCGCGTTTACGAATAGTGGAAGATTTTACCTTCCACCCCTCCCAGGGCCTTCATGGCCTGTACGGAGATGACGTTGCTTCATCGAGGAATAGAAACAGGTATTACGTGCTTAACAAGCTAGAATGAAGCTCTTCGAATATGATGGACATAAGTCATAGTGAATTCCTTCTGTATTCCCAGCAATAAATAATTATAATAATAATTTAATAGTTAACAGTCCTAATTATTTTTTTTTTTGCTACGGGCTTTACGTCGCACCGATACAGATAGGTCTTATGGCGACGATGGGATAGGAAAGGCCTAGGAGTTGGAAGGAAGCGGCCGTGGCCTTAATTAAGGTACAGCCCCAGCATTTGCCTGGTGAGAAAATGGGAAACCACGGAAAACCATCTTCAGGGCTGCCGATAGTGGGATTCGAACCTACTATCTCCCGGATGCAAGCTCACAGCCGCGCGCCTCTACACGCACGGCCAACTCGCCCGGTAGTCCTAATTATTATTATTATTATTATTATTATTATTATTATTATTATTATTATTATTATTATTATTATTATTATTATTATTATTTCCTTTTACAATTTTGCTTTACGTCGCACCAACACAGACAGGTCTTATGGCAACGATGGGATAGATAAGGTCTAGGAGTGGGAAGGAAGAGGCCATGACCTCACTTAAGGTACAGCCCAACATTTGCCTGGTGTGAAAATGGGAAACCACGTAAAACCACCTTCAGTACTGCCGAATGTGGGGTTCGAACCCACTTTTATTAAGGCCACGGTCACTTTCTTCCCACTCCTAGCCCTTTCCCATCCTTCCGTCGCCGAAAACCTTCCAAGCGTTAGTAGGACGTTAAACAAGCAGAAAAATTATTATTATTATTATTATTATTATTATTATTATTATTAATATTATAATATTGTGTGGTTTTGCCTACCAGTGGCAGGCCTTCTGTAGTGGTGCCATGTAAGTGTTTTGAGTATTTCGACGCTCCGGTTCAGTGCTACTTAACAGCGAAGCGGAAATTTATTGGATAATTACCAAGGTTGAATTAATCTTGTCGGGTGAACACAAGAGTGTGTCAACAGTGGAAACATGTCTAGATTTCAGCCCACCTTATAAAACTTCGCTGCCTGGGCTCGGATCGACTCACGGACGTAGAATCACGAGAGGGACACTCGACCTTTGACCCATTGAAACAGCTCTCCTCGACCTCTAAATTAGTGGTCAGCTCTATTCCTGGCTGCCTTTGCCCCCAGAAATTAATATGGCCCACATGGATGTTGTACTGAATCCCAGGACCATATGTCTCTTCAGATATCTCACTACCTGAATCGAACCCACGTCGTTCCAGATGATCTAAGCACGCCTTTAGTGCCTCGATTAGTAATTATTTTTAAAAAGTAATGATTTGTATATAAACATGAAATGTCCTGTAATGTTTAGTTAAGCAAAGTATCAATCAACTTTCCATAAAAATAATATACAGTGAAACCTGCCTAAAGTGGCCACCAGTCGTTCTGCCGTTAGTACAGGTGATCGCTGTAAGTCACTAGAAAATACTGAAATAACGTGAAACCTTCCGTTAACAGTCATCTCAATAAATGGACATTTTTCTCTGTGATAGGAAAGGCCTAGGAATTGGAAGGAAGCGGCCGTGGCCTTAATTAAGGCACAGCCCCAGCATTTGCCTGATGTGAAAATGGGAAACCACGGAAAACCATTTTTAGGGCTGCCGACAGTGGGGTTCGAACCCACTATGTCCCGGATGCGAGCTCACAGCTGCGCGCTCCTAACCGCACGGCCACATCGCCCGGTAGAAGAGGATATCAGCGCAGGTTTTGTGGGAAAATCAATAGGTTCCAGATAAAAATGTCCATTTATTGAGATGAGTGTTAAGGGAAGGTTTCGCGTTAATTCAGTATTTTCCAGTGACTTACAACACTGCCAAGCCAGGATGAGTGTCGCAGACGATAGAGTTGTGGCTTTTTGAGACGAAGTTCGCTCAGTCTGGCGGTATCTGAAGGTGTCCAAACGAGCCAGCCTCATGTCGGCAGATTTACTTGCACGAAGAACTCATGAAGGGTAAAAGTTCTAGTAACTCAACTGCCTTAGACAACCGTAAAAAGAAGTTAAAGTGACGTAAAACCAACATTATTAATTAATTAATTTAATTAATTAATTGAAGGACATTAAACAAATAGCAAAAAGAGAAACATTATGAGGGGCATATAAAGTTGCCCCTGTCCTTATATACGAAATTCCTCCTCACTTACACATCAGATGGATAGAGACTGGTTGGTTTTCAGAAACTAGCTTCAAGCTTTCAAGCTTAAGATGACATTTTGCTTGCATGTTTACAGGAGATTTCTAGCATATTTGTCTTTTACGCGAATGATTTATCTTATATAAAACTCCCACGTGATTCTACTAGAGTAGAAAACTCTCTAACATGAAATATGTGCAAAAATGGAAATGGAAATGAAAAAAAAAACTTTTGCAAATCTTTTGGAATTTATGTACAAAAAACAGTAAGCTCTACTCCTGGCGTTCGCTGTCCATTCACGTGCTATGGAAACATTGCACATGAAGAATAAACCTACTAAGTTGGTTCAAACAAAGGAGTACAGTGTCTGAGCTCATCCAGAGAATAAATGATTCCATTTGACCTGCCGTGACCTCTGAGAGGGTCTCGCTCGCTCTTCCAGGAGCGCTTCTCTTGATAAACTGCGAGCAGCCGTGGGTATGTCACAACTTATCTACCCTTCCACTGGTTCCTGTAATGGCTCACATGATGTACGTTAATTATTCCCAACATTCCCAGACGAGTGATCCCTCCACTCGTGCAGTACACGATGTGAATAGACGCATATGCACCTGCTGTAGCTACTGCTGCTACTACCGCTGCGTTTCTACGAAAGCATTTTCTTTTTTTTTTTTTTTTTACTATAATGTCTAATGTTTCAAGTCATCACCAGTTACTGTAAGTGTTTTCGTTAATTAGTAACTACATTAGCGACTTGAGACAATTTTGATCTCCCCCCGTGAGAGAGAAAGAGAGTAGGGGTGGAGGTATAGTTGATATCCTGCATCTTTTGTGCCAGAATAACAAATTATTTGAGCCTAAGATTAGGACTTGTGCCACTAGCTGAATGGCCAGCGTTGTAGGCTTCGGTTCGATTCCCAGCCGATTCGGGGACTTAAAGTCACGTGTGGTTAATTCCTCTTACTCTAGGACTGGGTTGTGTGATTGTCTCTAGACACATCTCTTCGTAAATATATAACCCACCTCACTACCAACCACCATAGAAACACACCTTAGTGAATACATCCCTCCAAATTGGCTCGGCGCCAGGAAGGGCATCCGGCCATAAAATAGGGTGAAATCCACAAATTGCAGGAAAAGAAGAAGTATGAGGATAGATGCCATGGACTTAGGCTGAGGTATCATCACAACATATATTCTCGGATTGGGTGTCATTGAACTCAAGATAGCCGCTGTTAGAGCAAGGATTCGAAACTCGCATATCAAAGGATTAACACAAGCTCAAATTTTGATTTTTCTGGTTAATATCAGTAACCTAGAATATCATGATGCCGCCCACACGGTGGAGGGGTAGTGTGCCTGCCTCTTACCCGGAGGCGCCGCGTTCGATTTTTAGCTGGATCTGAGGTCCTTTCAACCTAAGTGATTACAATTGAGGAGCCATCTGAGGGTGAGATAGCGGCCCCGGTCTAGAAAGCCAAGAATAACGGCCGAGAGGATTCGTCGTGCCGACCACACGACACCTCGTAATCTGCAGGCCTTCGGGCTGAGCAGCGGCCGCTTGGTGGGTCACGGCACTTCGGGGCTGTTGCGCCATGGGGTTTGGTTTTAGATAATCATGGCCATCATCACCGTGCTGTAGTGTGAATTATTTTTTTTCTGGTAACATGAGTCAATATAGTAGACTATATTATTATTATTATTATTATTATTATTATTATTATTATTATTATTATTATTATTTTAAGAAGAGTGCGACTGGATAACAATCCCCTCGATGTGGTGTTTGTAGTATTGTGTGAACTAGGACTGGGAAGGAAACAGCATATTCAAATACCACTAGAAGAGCCGAATCGAACTTGCCAACTTGGGCTCAGTAGGCCATGTATGTCTGTATACGCTAGGTACAGTACCATCGGCATTCGTCTAGAGGGCGTCGGCCTCCGTACCGTAACGGTTATTGTAATCAGTTGCCGTCCTTGGGGGGGCCGGGTTCGATTCCTGGTACTGCCACTTATTTAAGAATGGCAGGAGGGCTGGTATGTGGTTGAAATGGTACATGAAGCGCGTGTGCCTGAAAATAGTTGCATCGCCTCGGGATAAGGATAGGAGTTTCGCCTCTGCCGTCCGCGGGGGTCCAGGCTCTCTTCCTGTTACATGCAGCTCACCTCCATCGGGGGTGCGCCTGAAAAGAGCTGTACAACCTTTACTATCTAGAGAGCGGGAGACAACGGAAAACTACTACTATGTCGACCGATCTCTCTTCTCAGTGACGATACAAGAGGCTGAGTGCACCCCGTTACAGTCTCTTAGATAAGTCAAATTCGTAGTAGTCTGAAATCGAATTGATCACGCACGGGAAGCAACTATGCTAACCATAGTCGAATTCTGTTATGCAATTCGTGAGGTAATGCATATCAAAATTGATTTTTAGATGTAATATGGTATGATATTAAAGTAATTTCGGGCCGATGACCTAGATGTTATGCTCCTTTAACCAAGCATCATCATTATAAAGTAATTTCAATTACGCATACTTTTAGGACACACTATTGTAACTAGACTGCTCATCTAATAGCTCAGGTGAGTACCAGAACTTTTCTTCCGCGAGGAGTTCTTTCCGAATGTAAAAGGGGTCGAGTAACACATTTCACTCATCTCTTGCACGGGAGGTCAAAAGTACGGGGAGCGTTACACGCCATAGTTCTCATTGGCCACAAGGTCAGAAATAATTCTTGTTATATTAATACAAACTATTCCATTCTGAAAAAAAATCTGACCTGGCTGAATTATCATTTAACCATGAAATGTGATGAATAAATAATTTATTAATTTGTATTTACAGTTTGATATATTTGTTAAGCTGTTCATCACTTCAGTATTTAGTACATACTGATCCATTTGTCAGTCAGATGGTCGTTGGCCTTTTGTTACCATGATCGCGAGTTCGATCTCGGTTGCGGTCAGTGGCATAGATACAGAGGTCAATGGCATAGATATAAAAATGCGAAAACTTCGTGTCGGCTTCTAACACCATAAATAACTCCTCCTGGGACAAAATTCCTATGCTGTCATGGCCGTCAGGAGTTAAAACGGAAGAAACATATTATTATTATTATTATTATTATTATCGAGGTGCCAGAATTTCGTCCTGCAGCAGTTCGTCTTACTCCTACTGTAGTATACGGCATCCGTACAACATCGCCATCCAGTTCTCTTGTTGGTTAGTCTCTTTACCTGGCTCCAGGCCTTTCCCACATTCCTGCATTTTTCTTCCAACGTCCTCTTCCTGGTCTTTCTCTGGAATACCACGCCTTCGAGCACACTGCTGATTCCAACCGACTGCTGATCTTAAGAGCGTCATATACATCGCCGGGCGAGTTGGTCTTGCGGTTAGGGACGCGCAGCTGTGAGCTTGCATCCCGGAGACAGTGGGATCTAATCCCACTGTCGGCTGGTGGTTTTCCATTTTCACACCAGGCAAATGCTGGGGCTGTACCTTAATAAAGGCCACGACCACTTCCTTCCCATCCCTAGGCCTTTCCTATCCCATCGTCGCCATAAGACCTATCTGTGTCGGTGCGACGTAAAGCAAATAAGAACAAAAAGTCATATCCATCGCTATTTCCGGACTTCGATTGGCTGTTGTACTGTTACCTCCCATAGGCCTACTTCTTCGCTAAATAGAACACCGGCCATCTTTTCTTGATAATTCGACAGGGGTTTATGAAGACTTTCAGCTGATTTGTAATCTTATGAGGAACTTTCCAAGTTTCGTTGCCATAAAGGAGACTGTAGTGACTTTACATTGGTACTGAAAAGTCAGATTTAGTTTCTCGATATGTTCTGATTCCTCCACACAGGGTACATTTTAACGTGCGATTATTATTAGTATTATTATTGTTGTTGTTGTTTAAAAGGGCCTGACAAGTAAGTCATCGGCCCCTATTTTAACAAATGTTCCGTTCGTTTTTCTTACCCGACTCTTAATATCCACCTCCGCCCCTTCGTCTGTGGTGACAATGCCACTAAGATTCGAAAAGGACACGTATGACCTGTCCAATATCCTGATCATAATCCCCGCCACCCCATGGCACTACAGCCCTGAAGAGCCTTAGCCTACCAAGCGACCGCTGCTCAGCCCGAAAGCCTGCAGATTACGAGGTGTCGTGTGGTCAACACAACGAATCACTTCGGTCGTTATTCTTGGCTTTCTAGACCGGGCCTAGTCATAATCAAGAACCTTATTTTTAAATAATTGAATTCACCGTTTTGCGTGCAAGTAATCTCTACCGACAAGAGGCTGGCGCACTTGAGCACCTTCGAATAATACTAGAGCCGGTTCGAACTCTGCAATTTGTGCTCAGCGCTGTACCGCCTGAAAAGCACAGACCGACTTCTTCTCCTTCTAATCACTAAACCCTTTCCTTTTTCGGTCACAGTAACAGCCCTGTCTACCGGCAAATATTTTACAAAATCTCCTCATTCCTTCGAGTCGTTCATTGTCTCTACCTGTAACCCCATGCAGAGCTACTGATGGATGAGACAGCCCAAGAGGGTGATTCCCTCACCTAAGCCTCTCCCTTTTTCAATCTGAGCTGAGACAGGGTAGGCAGAAGGCACTGATCAGATCACCGACTTTCAAGAAATGGATATGGGAATGATTTTAACTTCTTTTAGAAAATTTTAGTCTGAAATCCATACAGTGTTGCACGTTCATCCATGTGAGCTATTTCTACTACCTTAATATGGAAATGCCAAGAATGAAAAGAAATAACCCTTGATATTATTGCATGATGACGAAGGATTTGAAAATCTAAATGCTGCTGAAAAAACTGCATGTTCCATTCTTCGGATCAGAAAATTTCCGTCGAATTCCCTAAATTTATATCGGTAAGTACTCTATACAGGTCTTATGTATGAGAATGTACTGTATTTATATTCCTATACAGACTTATTCAAAAAAAAGTATAATCATTTTCCCTTGTGAAAAAGAAGTATGAGGAATTCTAGGAGAGTCAGCATATTACGTTTTTGGGACTGGTAATTTGGATATGAAAACAGCAATGCTCATCAGGAATGTCATCGATAGGACAAGGTTTACACATACGGTAGCCATATGTCACGGATTTTACGGACCATCCGCAATTTTATAGAGTAGGAAGAACGCCCGGGCCGAAAAACAAACGTCCGGTGTATTATAAGTTATTATTCAGAAGTTTTGAAAGTCAACTTCGCGTAACTTGCAAGCGTGACGGGAATCTTCGCTTTGACCCGGTTGTAAAATTGAAATGTATTTTGGTAGGCGAAGGTTACGAACTGTGAGAAAATGCCCAACAAAAAATGAGGAAAACTATTCCGAACTGCTTAAAATTATAGGGTATTCTTTCTCTGTTCCTGGTCAAAATGTGAATACAGAGAGCTTGTTAACCCAATGGACAGAAGAAAGCAATTAACACTAACATCTGTACAGGTAACGCTACAAGTACAACAGAATACGAAACCTGTAAGCTATTATTTCATACGCCCATTCAAATTCAAACCAAGTTTTCTTCTGCTTTTTGCTCTGGGAAGTACGAATAGGTATACAAATCCTTAGTGTATTGTAAAGAACACTTTTGTAATAATACATGTTTTGGTCATTAAATGAAGTTGATACAAACATACTGATGTTATTTTCTTATGATAAATGCTTCCTTATATGGGTAAATTATGCCCTAGTTTTGAACTTTTGGATTGTGTGAAGCGTACTTACCACGGTCCATCACATATTACGCATAACAGATAGGTACTGACCGGAAAAAGAGCCAATCATTACCATTCTTACAGATATTTTGTAAGAAATTGCGTAGTAATCCACTAAATGTATTGTTTCGAACCCCAAGAAATCGACTGGGAATCTCCTGGTATCGAAAGCGCCATGGGTTTTGGGTCTACTGACTGACAGCTGTCTTCTTGGAATGGGTGTCGTATAGTGGATGATGGAGTTGCGGGTGCGATCAGTGTCGGTCTTGGACCTGGTTTACAGGCATACGGCCATCCCGATGCCAAACCTATGTGGACGGATGTATTCACTGGCGCGTGTTCGTATGGTGGTTTGTAGAGTGATGTGGTGTATTGTGTTGATATGACGAGATGTGTATTGATTCAAATACATTCAGCTAGTCTCCGAGCCACAGGAATTAACCACATGCTGCTAAAACCAAAGACCCAACCGGAAATCCAACTCAATACCCTCTGAATAGAAGGTGGCGACGCTGACCACTCAGCCAAGGAAACGGACCTCAAGAGTCTGACAATGAGTGAAACTTATTAAACCAGTTTTAAATTCGGGACCACGACTAGGACTGAATTAGTAACCTCGTGAACGAACAACGCTAACAGTTACATTAGGGAAGAGGTTTTAAACTTCCAGTTATATTTTGATACATTGTCGGATTTGTAACATTAAGGCTTTGGCGTAGTGGAAATGTATTCATTCCAGAGGGTGTTAATATTTAAAGTGTGGAATAATCCTTGTAAATAACAAGCGAGTATGCCGCGTGGCTGTAAACTTGCATTCGGAATATGGTGACTTTGAATTTCTCCATCGGCAACCCTGAAGATTGTTTTTCCATAATTTCCTATTTTCAAACCAGGAAAAATGCTGTGGTTTTCCCTTAGAAATGCCATGACCGCTTCCTTCCCAGTCTTAACCTCTTCCTACCTCACTGTCGCCAAAAACCTATCCGAGTTGCCGCGACGCTAAACCGTTAGTAACAACAAAGGCCTTGTAAATTACAAGTAAGTTGGATTTTTCTTATAACATCTATTCGAGAAACGTAAAGCTGAAGGACTGAGTGACGGAGCTGAGTGCACCTCAAGATTCAAGCAAGTATTGGGACACACATAGAGAAGGCTGTAAACTTGCATTCGGAATATGGTGACTTTGAATTTCTCCATCGGCAACCCTGAAGATTGTTTTTCCATAATTTCCTATTTTCAAACCAGGAAAAATGCTGTGGTTTTCCCTTAGAAATGCCATGACCGCTTCCTTCCCAGTCTTAACCTCTTCCTACCTCACTGTCGCCAAAAACCTATCCGAGTTGCCGCGACGCTAAACCGTTAGTAACAACAAAGGCCTTGTAAATTACAAGTAAGTTGGATTTTTCTTATAACATCTATTCGAGAAACGTAAAGCTGAAGGACTGAGTGACGGAGCTGAGTGCACCTCAAGATTCAAGCAAGTATTGGGACACACATAGAGAAGTCATGTGGCTTACTGCCGAGCGTAGATGAAGAAACAGTGATTCTTAGGAACAATTAATTACACGTTTCTTGTTAAAATGACCTCCCTGAAATGATGACCAAATCAGTGGTGGAATCTGCCGGGCAATTATCGCGAACTCGATATATTGTGCGTCAGACATTTCATGTATTTTCCTCTATTTTTTAATGTTTCTCGGAAAGATTACAGAAAGGATTTTTAAACAAACTTAAGTGCTGGGTTTCTAAAAAAACGTGATGAAGCAGAAGCAGTAGAATCTGTAGTGAAGATATAGATTAAACAGACTTCTTATTACGCAACATTCTATGAACTATAATGAAGCCTTAACCGTGAAACTAGAATCTGGTGGTTACTTGGTTACTGTGAACCCTATTTACTGTTGTAAGTATTAAACAATAAATATTGTGCACTCAATCACACAAAAATTGGCCGGCAAAGAAATATTTAATTGTATAAATTCTCGCAAAGCGAGGATATTCGTAGACTGTGGATAGCCGATGGTAGAAAAGATGATACTTTTGAATACTACCACCTGCACAATATGTTCGTCCTATTTCAAACAAGAAGATTGTGAAAGACAGTCATCTTCTACGACGGCCAATTTTGTGCGGTTGAGTTTACAAAAGAGGTTTCAAGACTTCGTGTTGTTACATACTACCCTCTTACATATTTTATATTTATTTGGTTAAAATAATAATAATGAAATGAAATGGCGTATGGCTTTTAGTGCCGGGAGTGCCCGAGGACAAGTTTGGCTCGCCAGATGCAGGTCTTTTGATTTGACTCCCGTAGGCGACCTGCGCGTCGTGATGAGGATGAAATGATGATGAAGACGACACATACACCCAGCCCCCGTGTCAGCGAAATTAACCAATTATGGTTAAAATTCCCGACCCCGCCAGGAATCGAACCCGAGACTCCTATGACCAAACGCCACCACTCTAACCATTTAGCCATGGAGTCGAGCAATAATAATAATAATTGTACCGGGCGGTACACCTCCACGCCGCGAATTCAAATATTGCGCCAGTTGAAACCTCTCTACAGGAGAAACTCTGAACTTTAAAATCTGTATTAAATCAAAAGTTTCTCGGAAGATGTCTCTACTGTAAATTCTGAAGTGTTCTGAACTATGTCTATTTCGATTTATATTTGTTTGCTCTGTAGCCAGAAGTGTGGACATTCTCTTCTAGATGGCACTACTTAAGAACTATAACTGTGCACCCTAGTGCGAAGTGAAGGAACTGTTTTTTTTTTTTTTGAAGAAATTAGGTATTCATAAGTTTGTTCTTTGTTAAATTTCTTTTAGTCATTTTTTGGGTTGGCAGTATAACCCTTCTCTTTCCGCCAGTTTTGAATTTAACCAATCAGTAATTCCTGTAATTAATTTTCCTCCAATCATAGCCTTCTTCCTCTGGTTTCCATGTGTAATTCCTAGTCTACCAATAAAGTTGAAGGGGCGTGTCTTTTTCATTCTTGAAAGGTCTCGAATTTTCCACGAGGGTATAAAAACTGCTGATTTTCTGGTCTCGGGGCCACTTCAGTAACATCTTTCGCAGTGTGTGAACATATATAGCAGGGGGCGGGAAGCGCCTCTTTCTCCAAGCAGCAGTTCATCTACAAGGTAATGGCCTGTTAACATCTTCATTTCTTGCTAGCTCAGCAGTTTACCTCTCGGGGAGGGTTCGAAACCTTTAGTATGTAAACTACCCTTTTAAAATGTAAATTATTTTCTATCTATAAATTACAAATCTGTAAAGCGGGGATAGAGAGTGCTTCACCCTCTCGAACTCCCCTTCATTTTGAATTTGAGGTGACTATGTTTTCGTAACCGCTTTTCTCTTCCTTCTTAAAGTCTTAAACTTATTTGCCAACTAGTCACCTCCCTAGTATGGGATTAGCCCCTGTATAACTGGCCGAGTGCACCCTAGGTTTTAAGAAGTTTCATGTAGGAGTCCAAGCTACGCCTCCAGTCAATTTGGTGTTTTGGGCCATTTAATTAACCCAGAGTTTGTTTTCTTCATGTGAAGGCCCTGTAGGTAGGGTACAAGATACCCCCGTTTCACTGTTTGTGTGCCTTAATGGCAGTTAGGAATGAAGGTTGTTGTAGCCTTTGATAGGCTTGTAAAATTGAGAGCGGGTCTGCTCTTTTCATCTTAACATTGTAATTAGGAGCAAGTGCTCCTCGTACTTAGGGGTTTTCTGCCCTTTAGCTATTGTGGTGGTGAGCTGACAGCTCAGAAATTAATCTTGGGACTCGAAGCCCAAATCTTGTAACAATTGTAATTTCTTAAATTGTTTTCCTGCTACTTGCTACCTGTTACTCTGTTGTTGTTATCTGTTGATTTTGAAAAGAAAATATAACCTTTGTTAAAGTTTTAAATTAACTTTAATTTCGTAATTTGAGACCTATTCCCGCCCGCACCTTCTTTCACCTCTAACTACCACGGATAACTCCGTATCAATAATAATAATAATAATAATAATAATAATAATAATAATAATAATAATAACATGGCCGCAGTTACTATGTATAGGAATTTTGATTCTGACACCATTTAGCCTGTCTGCGAGTCAATTTCGAAAATTCCGTTTAACTCTACTGTATGACAAAGATACGGATTTCTATTGGGTGATCTACGGCTGCGTTTTAATTCATTTTGTCAGGTAAAACAAAAAATGAGTCGCCAGGCGTCTTTTGTATTCCGGTAGCGTGCAACAAGGAGTGACAAATGGACTTTCTTCTACTCTTCAAAATTAGCCTACTTTTGCCACTTGGCCAGCAGCTTCAAGTGGCAATAGACGAGACTTGCCTTTAATGTTGTCGATAAATTTCACTCTAGGTTTTCCTTTGTTCCTTCTACCTTCCATTTTCCCTTCGAACAGGTTGGTGCACCAGTCAGAATGACGAAGCAAGTGTCAAACGAAGTTATTTCTTCTTTTGCTCAAGGTTTCAACCAAGGTACGTGTCTCATTTGCTCCTTTGATAACGTTCTCGTGAGTGACTGTCAGTTCAAGGTATTCTTAATAGTCGACGCCAACACCACATCTCAAAGGCTTTGAGTTTCATCACTTCCCCTTTTCAAAACGGTCCATGTTTCCCAGCCATAGCTTACAACACTCCATTAAAAAACATTTCACGAAGTGTTTCGTACAATCACTCACTACTGATATGCATTTAGGGTAGTCGCCCAGGTGGCAGATTTCCTATCTATTGTTTTCCTAGCCTTCCCCTCCATGTGGATGGTCTTAGATGTTAGTAGAGGCTTTTTTTTTCTTTTTTTTTCTTTTTTAGAAAGTTCCCTTCGCCTATGCATTTACTTATCTCGTGCATTTTCCGTCAGATGTTATCAGACTTCCTAAATATCTGAATTCCTTTACTTGATCTAGTTTTCTCCATCCATCAGCACATTGGCAATTTGATAATTATCCCTTGTAAAGGTTCGTTCATATGATTTAGTACCTTTACCATATCGTGTTTAATTTTCAGGTATCAGTGCTATATCAACAGCAAATCGTATAGTACTGCACAGTTTGCCATTAACATGTATGCTCACAAGCGACAAAAACCAGCTTACTTTTCTTATTAAACTTATTTAATGCGACAAGCAGACACACTGTATTCTCAGACATGGAATTAAGGTATTAACTGGAATTAACTGAATAAAATAACGTATTCCGGGTTTTCTCTTTTCATCCGCGTTATAACCCAGGTATCGAGTCTGCGTGGTCCGATCCGTAGTAAACCGGTTCGAATCCTGTTGGTGGAATAAAAATCAGAATGTTGCCAGCAAGGTACGAGAGGCGGTGTTTTACAATTTCTCAACACTAGGTTGCGTGTCAAAAGCCAGGGTTTAACTCCGAACCTCTCCAATGTGCTCATATGAAGTGAGGGCACATGACTCTGTTGATGATGATTCATCCGTCGGATGGGAACGTTAAGCTTCGAGCAGACCCTCCGGTGTTATTCGACAGGAGTAGGCTATGTGCCAACACCGTGTTTCATCCTCTCCCACCTCGTTAGAATTACTAGGCCTCCCCGGAGACCACATACCACATCCGCATAATAACACAATTCCTCAACAGACGTGCACTATTGATCGAATATTGCCGTTGAAAGTGGTGTTACATTGTTGTTCTGCATTTTCAAGACGGTAGAGGTAATGTAGGTAATACAACTGCAATTGTTGTTCCTTAGCACCCTTATCTCTTCCACAACAATGCGCTGAGATGTTATGCAGGAACATGACAAATTAATTGTGCATTTTAACATACATTGCAATGCCATCTTCAGCATTTTTTGTATTGGACGCAGCCGCCCGTCAGTTAACTTCGGCTCCACAGCAAGTGACTATGCTACGATTTTCATTAAACAGCAAGTAGTCTATAAGATGAGTTTTCAATACGAAAGGGAACAATAAGTCTAAAACCCTCCCTTTTCAACATACTGGACCGTCAAAAAACAACTGCTAAATACGCCACTCAACAAGAATGATACGTACCCCATGGGCCGACTTGGTGGTTCTTTCTTCCGACGCTGTAACTCCGCCATGTATGCCGACATTCGTTCGTTGGATGTCAGCAGATTTTTGGCAGCCTCCATGGTCTGAGTTTGGTGCCGGCACGCAGCCAAGAGTTTGGTCGTTCCTTCCCTCATCTTGATCTCCAGGTCTATCTTCTGTTCCAAGTCATACTCCTGCAACAAGAAACACAAAAAGCACATGTGAGAAAAGTAGCTTTTTAAATCCTTTCTATATAAATGTCAGTCTAACTATTGAAAAAGATAGGGAATCTCACCATTTGGAAATGTTTTCTGAGGTGAGGTCCCAATAATATTTCGGTTTTCCACAAAGATTATGTTAAAACAAAACCCGTGAGAGTTGAAGATTCCCAACACTGTATATTTGAAACTCCTATATTCAAGATATTCAGAAGAACTACTGAGCGACGGCTTATCTCTTTATTATATAATAAACAGGACAAAAATAGGGAGACCCTAACAGTTTCAAGGCTGGCAAAGATGGACGTCACCCTAACAAACATTTTCGTAACTATCCATCTCTGCACCCAGAAAGATATCATGTTGTTGCTGTTCCCTGGATGATAATCGTGCCGAAGATTTTTTCGTGACTAAGGCTCAAATGAAATAACGAATATTCCATTGATCTGATGTGTATGATTACGTAGATACAGTCGTAGCGTTACCAGAATAAGTAAACGTTGTCTTTAGGTACTGATACTAACTGAACTGAATGGTTTAGATGGAAATAATACTGGCTTTGTGAGTCCAATGTGGTGGGTTCGATCCCGGTTCAGTCTTGTTGTATCTGAAGCTTTCAAATACGCCAGCCTTGTGTCGGTAAATTTACTGGCACGTAAAAGAATTTCTGCGGGAATACAGTATATCCCGGCAACTCAGCATCTCCTAAATCCGTAAAAGTAGTAGTAGCCGGGAAATAATAATAATAATAATAATAATAATAATAATTTAAAAAGGCATTTTATATTTTTATATTTTAAAAATTTAACAAAATTATTTTAAATTATTATTATTATTATTATTATTATTATTATTATTATTATTATTTAGCACTATCTTTAGCTATGAAAGACTAAATGCGAGTTTGTGACTGGAATTTCGCTTGCTATTATTTCCTTAAGACAGTGAATACTGAAGTTCAAGGGGTGAGTGGGGAGAGAAGAGTTAACGAGGTTGTCGAGTGTGTTGTGTTCTTAACAACACACCCACTAAGAACACAAGTTGAGAAGGGAGAATGGAACAAGTTAGCACTAAACTTATGCTTCGTAAGAGATCGCTGTATAGCAGTAAATCAAACTCGCTCTGTCAGATAACGTAAATAATGTATTATTCGAGTACAACGCTTTGTAGAAAGTGAAAGATGCATAACCGCGACTGTTCCCATACAGGGTCTTCATCAGAAAGAAATTTCGGTAAAGTGGAGTAGTGAATTACAAACTGAAATTGTACGATTGAAACATGTATGTCTAATCACTTTCTTGCTCATGTACTGTTTAGAGACAATTTAAGCGAGCATAAATAAGGAAAAAAATAGCAGGAGACACAATCGCTCAGTTAATTTTGCAATACTGACCTAAAGATATATTTCTCTTCATACCGTTCAAGTTCATAGCAAAAAAACAATTTCCCCTACAAGAACTTCGATAACTGATAATCTTACTAATTACACTGCTAACGAGGATTTCAAGACGCAGTAAAGTTCTGCGAAGAATATATCTGGTGCTAGTTCTGATATCTTCTATTCTTCGAAGTACAATAAAGAATAGTTTCATTATATTGCCTTCCCTGCATTAATTAAATCCCACTATAACTTAGGCTTCTGCTTACCAAGAAATTCAAATGACCATCCGGTCATTACAGGAATATTAACAGATATTTTAAGTGGCATTCAGTCCAATAGATAATACAGCCAGTTCTGCCTCGGGAGGTCAACTGAGTAGAGGGGAGTTCAATTCCCTCCTCAGCCGTCCTCGAAGTGGCTTTCCGTGTTTCCCACTTCTCCTCCAGGCAAATGCCGGGATGGTACACGGCCACGACCGCTTCATTTCCTCTTCCTTGTCTATCCCTTCCAATCTTCCCATCCCCCACAAGGCCCCTGTCCAGCATAGCAGCCGAGGCCGCCCGGGCGAGATACTAGTTCTCCTCCCCAGTTGTATGCCCCAACCTACTCACGTTCCAGGACACTGCCCTTGAGAGGACAGAGGCAGTATTCCCCGCTGAGTCCGAGGGAAAAACCAACCCTGGAGGGTAAACAGATTAAGAAAGAAAGAAAGAAAGAAAGAAAGAAAGAAAGAAAGAAAGAAAGAATATTATTATTATTATCGAGCAGAGTGGCCGAGACGAGTGGGTTCGAATCTCACCGTCGGCGTTCCTGAGAATGGTTTTTTGTGGCTTCCCATTTTTTTTAATTTGCTAGCTGCTTTACGTCGCACCGACACAGATAGGTTTTATGGCGACGATGGGACAGGAAAGGCCTAGGAATGGGAAGGAAGGGGTCGTGGCTTTAATTAAGGTACAGCCCCAACATTTTCCTGGTGTGAAAATGGGGAACCACGGAAAATCATTTTCAGGACTGCCGACATTGGGGCTCGAACTCACTATGCAAGCTCACAGCTGCCCGCCTCTAACCGCATAGCCAACTCGCCCGTTATTATTATTGATAGATAGGCCATACATCCTTGGCTGAATGTTCAGCGTAGTGGCCTTCGGATCAGAGGTACCCGGGTTCCATCCTCGACCAGTTTGGAGATTTCAGCCGCGCCTGGTTAATTCCTTTAGCTCGGGAAATATATATAAGAGATGGCACTAGCGGCCAACATAGAAACACGCAATAGTGAATATATTCCCCTACATAGCCTTGGCGTCAGAAAAGACTTCTGGCCGTAAAACTGGGCTTAATCGACATCATATGCCGACCCCAGGCAATTAGCCTTTATCCCACAGGAGTTCTTTAACGTGCCGGAAGGCAACGACATGGAATTGTCGTATTTAAATCCCCTTTCATGCCACCGACCTCAGGAATTAATGTTCATTCTCAGCATTCGACAGGTATGAAAAATCCATCTTCCAGACTGCTGACGGTCTAATACAAGCTTGCAACTACTCGTACCACAGAGTTCAGTAAACACGAATTATTACAAAACCAATGAACGGCAGTATTCCATGAGAATATGTAGCATGTATCTGAGTTCTGAATGGAGATAATCTCAAAGGTTTCTTCAAGCGAGGAACATGACATACGGTCGAGAACCTCCATTATCACACTGGCGTGACATTCTCTGATAAAACTCAACTTCGGTTATAGCTTGTAATAGCATTTGGACCGCTCGACTGCATCTCACTGCAGCTTCCATTGCGCTATTCTATTAGTGAAAACTGAGTGAGAGCAAATACAATCCACCTACACAGAATATCGGGTTGGACAAACACAACACTGTGCTGAGGTTCTCCTCGTTTCCATTCACCTGGTCGGCATTAGAGTAGGCCACCAATATTTAAAGTGGAAGTTATATTTTTAGTACCAGACACTTTTAATTTTTTTTTAACGGAGAACACGTCTCTTGGGAGGACCTACTTGATCAAAACCGACAGACGGACAGCACTATCAACAGCCATAGACAGCAAGCGTATACTCTGTCGTGGTTTTTTTTTTTTTGCTAGTGGTTTTACGTCGCACCGACACATATAGGTCTTACGGCGACGATGGGATAGGAAAGGCCTAGGAGTTGACCACCAGCGGTTGCCGACGGGCCTCCGTTTTTACGTACTGGCTTAGGTTTCAGCATTTTGCGGAGTCTGTTACCTATAGTTTAAACTATTTTCTATCAAATATTTTGGTCCACTTTTACGATCATTGTAACCATGAAAACAACCTATATACTGTACACAATTGTCAAGATGGTGCGCCCATGACTTGAAAAAATTTCTCAACATTTATACTGAGATTCATTATATGATGTGCGACATGAGTGACAAGCCCTGAGAATTATAATTCTCGATAATTATAGCAGTTTCTTTTATGCATCGCGTATTTCCTTGATCATTTGTAATAGTTACGAAGCTTCGGATCAAACAAATACATTCAATAATATTTATATTTGTGGTACTATCTGGCGGAAGTATACTTACACTAAACCTGCAGCTTTGTGAAGGGAGCAGGTATATCTAGGTGGGAATGAAGGGAAAACATGGTAGCAAACGATCTTAGAGGTCGACGCTAATTAGGAACTAATATTTAGAGGCCCCCATGAAGAAAAGAAGAAGATGATACACTATAATTCCAAACATGACAAATAATTTCTATGTACTTAAGTAAATATACCAGTGATATAAATATCTAATGAAGTCAGTCACACCGATAGTTGGAGTAACTAAAGCCAGTTTCTGATAACCCGTACAAAGACGGGGTACTTCCGCTAGTGGCAAATTTAATATGGGAAGGGCAGCTGATTCAGAAGGTGGTGGAACCAACTAGAGGGAAGAATATTCTAGATATGTTGCTGGTGAAACCAGATGGGCTCTATAGAGAAACCGAAGTGATAGATGGTATTAGTGATCATGAAGCTGTTTTTGTCGTAGTTCAAAATAAATGTGAAAGAAAGGAAGATATTAAAATTAGGACTATAGGCAGTACCATATGGCTGATAAAACAGGCATGAGGGAGTTTTTAAAAAGTAACTATGATCGGTGGAAAACGGTAAATAAAAAATGTAAACAGACTCTGGGATGGGTTTAGTACAATTGTTGAGGAATGTAAAAATATCTTTGTACCTTTAAAGGTGGTAAGGAATGGTAAAGATCCACTATAACAGAGAAGTAAAGAGACTAAGAAGGAGGTGCAGGTTGGAAAGAAATAGAAATGGCTGTGGAGTAAGGATAAGTTGAAGGAACTTACTAGGAAATTGAATCTAGCAAAGAAGTCAGCTAAGGATAACATGATTGCAAGCATAATGGGCGGTCATAAAAATTTTAGTGAAATGTGGAAAAGTATGTATACGTACTTTAAGGCAGAAACAGGTTCCAAGAATGACATTCCAGGAATAATTAATGAACAAGGGAAGTGTGTATGTGAGGATCTTTAAAAGGCAGAAGTATTCAGTCAGCAGTATGTACAGATTGTTGGTTACAACGATAATGTCCAGATAGAGGAGGTGACTAATACTAAAGAATTATTAACATTTACCTATGATAACAATGACATTTACAGTAAGGTACAAAAGTTGAAAACTAGAAAAGCGGCTGGAATTGATAAAATTTCTAGGAATATACTAAAGACGATGGGTTGGGATATAGTACTATATCTGAAGTACTAATTTGATCGTTTGCACGAAGGAGCTGTAGCAAATGAATGGAGAGTTGCTATAGTAGCCCCTGTGTATAAAGGAAAGGGTGATAGACAAAGCTGAAAATTACAGACCAGTCAGTTTGACATGTAAATTTTGGAAAAGCATTCTTTCTGATTATATTATACATGTTTGCGAAATTAATAACTGGTTTGATAGAAGACAGTTTGGGTTTAGGAAAGGTTATTCTACTGAAGCTCAACTTGTAGGATTCCAACAAGATATAGCAGATAACCTGGATTCAGGAGGTCAAATGGACTGTATCGCGATTGACCTATCTAAGGCATTTGAAAGGGTCAATTATGGGAGACTACTGGCAAAAATGAGTGCAACTGGACTAGAAAAAAGAGTGAGTGAATGGGTGGCTGTATTTCTAGAAAATGGACCTCAGAGAATCAGAGTAGGCGAAACTTTATCTGTTCCTGTAATAATTAAGAGGGGAATTCCTCAAGGCAGTATTATTGGACCTTTATGTTTTCTTATATATAAATCAATGATACGTGTAAAGAAGTAGAATCAGAGATAAGGTTGTTTGCAGATGATGATATTCTGTACAGAGTAATAAATAATTTACAAGATTGTGAGCAACTGCAAAATGACCTCGATAATGTTGTGAGATGGGCAGTAGGCAATGATGATAAAAGGGGTTAAAAGTCAGGTTGTGAGTTTCACAAATAGGAAAAGTCCTCTCAGTTTTAATTACTGCGTTGATGGGGTGAAAGTTCCTTTTGGGGATCATTGTATCTAGGTCTTAATATAAGTAAAGATCTTCATTGGGGTAAACACATAAATATGATTGTAAATAAAGGGTACAGATCTCTGTACATGGTTTTGAGGGTATTTAGGGGTGGTTGTATGGATGTAAAGGAGAGGGCATATAAGTCTGGTACGAACCCAACCAGTATAAGGTTCCAGATTATAGGATCCTCGCCAGGATTACCCGATTCAAGAACTGGAAAAAGTCCAAAGAAAAGCATTTCGATTTTTTCTGGATGATTTCCGACAAAAGAGTAGCGTTAAAAAAGTGTTGCAAAATTTGGGCTGGGAAGACTTGAGAGAAAGGAGACGAACTGCCCGACAAAGTGATATGTTACGAACTGTCAGTGCAGAGATGGTGTGGAATGACATCAGTAGACGAGTAAGTTTGAGCGGTGTCTTTAAAAGTAGAAAAGATCACAATATGAAGATAAAGCTGGAATTCAAGAGGACAAATTGAGGCAAATATTCGTTTATAGGAAGGGAAGTTAGGGATTGGAATAACTTACCAAAGGAGATGTTCAATAAATTTCCAATTTCTTTGCAATCATTTAAGAAAAGGACAGCAACATACAGGGAATCTGCCACCTGGGCGACTGCCCTAAGTGAAGATCAGGACTGACTGACTGACTGACTGACTGACTGACTGATTTATTTATTAAATTTTATACTAAGGAATATTAAATATCGCCGAGCAAGTGGCTATGCGATTTGGGCGTAGCTGTTAGCCGGGAGATATTAGGTTAGAACCCCACTATCGGCATCCCTGAAGATGGTTTTCCGTGGTTTCCCATTCTCACACTGGGCGAATGTTGGGTCTGTACCTTAATTAAGGCCAAGGCCGTTTCCTTCTCATTCCTAGCCCTTTCCTATTCCATCGTCGCCATAAGCCCTGTATGCGTCGGTGCGACGTCAAAAATAAAATATCTTCTGATTTACGTTGTACGAACGAACGAACAATGCTTTAGAACGTACCAAACTCTATCACATAGGTTATTAAAACACTAAAAAATTACGCTGAGTGAATAATGGAGAAAAAGTTGTTATAATAGTGTTATTAAGAAAGGTACCTTGAAAGTAAACGAACTATTAAGTACGTTGAGTATTTTAACAACCGACTGTGTTCTCTTCCTTCTATATACCTATGTCCAGTTCCAGAAGAACAGGTTATCTGAGGAAAATATTCAACGTTTCTTCCGACATGGATAAGCTTACAACACTTCTGTTGATAAATGACCTTCAATATTCGTTTAGGAACTACTTAACGTTGGAAGTATACTGGTTCTTATGCAGTAAAATGAAGAAAAACTCCCCGGAATCCTTCGAGCAAGATAGTAGACAAGTTGAGATATCGTAGTTCTGTGTTAGAGATCATTTTCCTTAACTATGCTCACATATTTACCTGTTTCCGAACCAAAGTACACGCTTAACAAGTTACACATATTCATCATAAAATCTATCTTATAATTTTCACCATCGCGATTACCTTGTCCTTAGTAGGCTGTCTCCGTGCTACCAGAAACTCTCCTGTTCACACTCATTTACTAAGCTCCATTTCGTGCATCCTGTGACTATGAGTTTAATAGCTAGAGTAATTACTCATCCTACCCCACGCCAGTGGTTCAATAACGGTAATTCGAACCCTATATTTCAATTTTGTACCAATTACTAAGTCACGGATGGAGACTAATTATAACAAATGGTCATAGACCTCCCACGGTACACTGTTCAATAACTCACCTGAGAAATTGGATTCAGGCACTCAGAGTACAGGAAACGTGAATACGTATCACTGCGGTACAACCTGAGGCTTAGTCAAAAGTAGCGGCTCTCGTCATCAGGGGGTTGGTTGTTCTCCATCTGATTATTATTAATTAAAGTGAATTTAAATGTATGTGATAGCACATTATTCTAAATACTTCCTAATTATTTCTTTTAAAGAATACTGAATAAGAATTACTACTGGAAACGAAGGAACGCCGTTCACAGGTGAAGTATCATCATGGAGATGAAGTGAATGTCTACGAACATCAAGACTGAAATGCAACTTCTTTTCCACAGATCTCACGACGATTACTGTACTCTGTTGAGCAAACATCGTACCTTGAAAGAGACACTGAGGAATGATTATCAAACTTCAACTTCAATAGGCTGGTCACGTCGCCTACTTGCCTAACACACGCCCCTCAAAGCAGGTGATGTATTCTTAACTGAAGGATGGACTACTCAAAAGCGAGCATAGCGATACAAGGACGTTGTAAAGACTAAACCAAAGAAGCACCAAACCTACTTCAGCAACTAGGAGGATGCAGCGCCTGATCGGTCGACATGACGGCGCGACGTATCATCCACTGGGACCCTCAACATTTCGAACAACAGCGACGGACGCATCAGTCTAATAAAAGAGATCAAAGAAAGCAACAATAAAATCAGAAGAACTGACTGCCGGGTTCTAGAACAACTAGGAACTTTGCTAGATCTGACGTACCAGCCAGCACTGAGGCAGAGCTTGTGGTTCTACAATATTTCTCTCTTCAGCCATCTAAGAACTCATTGTCGGCAACACTTATAAGCCTACACAGGGAAGACGATACATATATTTGTCAGAGAGTGAATGTGTACGATGATGACTTTGAACGGTTTATATTAGAGCGATCTTGTAATAATTACTAGCAATTTACCAAACATCTGTTTACGGAATTAATGCCCAATAAATAATAATAATAATAATAATAATAATAATAATAATAATAATAATAATAATACCGCTACGTAGCGCGGCTGGTTAGTCGCTTGTCTTCTATGTTCAAGGTTGTGGGATCGAATCTCAGAGTAGCCGATTGTCATTTAAGGGTGACAAAAGCAACATCAAGTATTGTTTGTATGGCTACACTACATTAGTAAAATATAAAGGCCGAAGAATTTTGTTCGCATCGGTTTCTTTTTTCAAAAGATTACTCATGATAATTGTAATAAATACCTTAATACTGATTTTTTAATTATTCTTTAAACCTATTATTGAGAATTACACTTACTTCTGTATTGTGAGTTATCTACGATGGGGCAGGAAAGGGCTAGGAGTGTAAAGGAAGCGGCCGTGGCCTTAATTAAAATACAGTCCCAGCATTTGCCTGGTGTGAAAATGGGGAAACTACGGATAACCATCTTCAGAGCTGCCAACAGTGGGGTTTGAACCCACTATCTCCCGAATACTGGATACTGGCCGCACTTAAACGACTGCAGCTATCGAGCTCGGTGTGAGTTATCTTGAACGAATGTTTACGTAACATAGTAGATTATCGGCTCTTTTCCTATGTTGAAAGTTCCGGGTTCCAACATATTAATGTGAAAGACCTGTGTCTGCTGATTTACTGTGCTTGCGTCTAGGTAAAAAGTTGTATCATAAGATTGTAGTACATTCAGAAAGCAGAAAAAAGGATAAAAATATACACTGGATGACATGTCTCAGTGACGCACTTTGAACCCCCTTATCCCTCACAAGTGCAGATCGTGCAGTGAATCCGTTCTGTATTAAGCTCTCCGGGCGTCTGCTCTGTGTGTTTCTTTTATCATTGTCCAGGTCATGATTCATGCATCCTTACTCTGTTGTCGTGAAATCCAGACCAAGCTTTTAAGAGAAGCATTGGAAGTGAGTGAGTAGACGCCTTTATGAGTTGCAAGCCGCTTCTTGATGTATTGCCGCGAGCTGAAACGAACAAGAAATGCACTGTACTGGGACACGTGGTGTACGGCACACAACAAACACACACTTCACTTGTTTCATATATCCGGGTGGTGAAGTAGTCAGAAGTGTCAGGTGATGTACATTACTGTGTCGTCCCGTTTTCCGAGATCTGTTCGATTTGATACAATACGGTAAATTGTCACCCCTGTTAAGTATCCTAACTTCGTAGGTATAAACACTCGGAACACATGTTCTGTTACGATAAGAACGAAATAACTACAGTAAAGCGATGACTGCGTGTTATTTATTCCTACTTGTTTAACGCTGCACAAGCACATAGATTATCGGCGATGGAAGGATGGGAAAGGGCTAGGATTGGGAGGTACCGGCCGATGCCTTACTTAAGGTACAGCCCCAGCATTTGCCTGGTGTGAAAATGGGAAACCACGGAAAATCATCTTCGAACCCATTATCTCCCGGATGCAAGCTCACAGCTGCGCGACCCTAACCGCACGGCCAACTCACCCGGTTAAAAATACAGTGCAATGTCGGAGGAAATTTGTTCGCAGTAGTTGTTTTGAATATTAGTCCGACTCATTGGCTGAATGGTCAGCGTTGAGGCCTTCGGTTCAGAGGGGGCCGGTTTCGATCCCGGCCGGCTCGGGGATTTTATCGCGTCTGATTCATTCTTCTGGCCCGGGGACTGGGTGTTTGTGTTTGTCCCAACACTTTCCTCTTTATATTCAGACAACACACTACACTACCAACCACCAGAGAAACACGCAATAGTAATTACATCCTTCCATATAGGGTTGGCGTCAGGAAGGGCGTCCTGACGTAAAACATGGCCAAATCAACATGTGCGGCACAGTTCGCACCCGCGACCCCACCGATGTGGAAAAAGCGGAGGAAGAAGTTGTTGTTTTTAATATTAATCATTATAACTACATCTTAATATTCATCATTTGTATTCTTTTTATTGATCAGCGGCTCGTTTCTTATGTTGAATGTTCAGGCATATAATGTAGGATGAAATACAATTTTATACCGCGATCATACAGGTTAGCAGACAAGGATATTTGCAAAGCATACGTGAAAACGATTTTTCGGACATAATGAATGTACTATGACGATACGTTGCAAAACGCAATACCTCCACATAAATACAGTAAGTAAGGACACCAGTCCGTAATTGACGAACAAAGTCACTCGTGTGCAGTGAGTACGTATTTTACAAACATTCGCCACGCGTGCTACTTAAAACAAAATGGGAAACACTGACTTTCGTCCTTCTGGACAATCAAAGGACGTTGCCAACTGTACCACATTGCAGCAAATATACTTCCTATACATCCCTAACGTTTCAGTATAACTTTTCCTTACACCCTGAAGATAATAATAATAATAATAATAATAATAATAATAATAATAATAATAATAATAATAATAATAATAATAATAATAATAATAATAATAATGTACCCGATGCATTTACTGGACGTATTAAAATGGCGCCTACGGAAGGTAGAGGCCAGTCAAGGCAAAGAAATGTATAATAGGATATCGATATTGATGTATGCTAGAAGGCCATGACTAACTTAAACCTACCACTATGAGGGCGGTGTACAATGGTGTAGAATCGATAGAATTGTTTTTAAAAAATAAGAAGGATCAAACAGATTATTATAAAAACTGACTTAAAAGAATTGACGTGGTGAGAACAAGATATCCCGAACATCGCTCTCAAAAATAAGCGAGATTGGCAATATTTAGCGTGAAGTATTAAGCTGAGAGGACGGAAATATTGAACGAATCGAGTAGTTAAACGTTGAAATACTGTAGAGAGGGAATAAAATCCTGAAGCTTTGAAAAATACGTCCAGATACTTAGACGCAAAGTCGTTTGAAAACCAGAACTTGATTGAGACGTGAGAGCTCGAGATTGAGCCACATTTAGTAAAAATAATCGCAAGGAAAACCTAAATAAAGAAGCGATCACCATAATAAAATATATATATTCTACGCAGAACCATGATGAGTTTATATTTTCCAGAATCAACGTATATTGTCTACTGTGTTGCTGAACAGATGATGGCTTGCTAAATCGGCATAGACCAACCTGGAAGGAGATGTCATCCTGGCCGTTAAAACCACCCGACCCGTGTGGAGGAGGTCACACTACCTGAAATACCAGTGGTGGAGATCCTGCCCAGTTCCCGATCCAAGGACTACGACCAGACCGAGGAGCAACTAAGGCCCGAGATATTGAATGGCGAGCTAAGTAATAGTATTAAGTAGTATAATTTCTTATGTAGAGTATTACCAGTATATACAATAGATCTGAATAGCCTAAGCGTGAGATAATTAAGTGTGCTGTGAATATAAGAAAGTGCAGTGTGAAATATTTATCTTGTTACAGAATGGTAACGTGTTTACTACATTATTTTATACAAGGATGAAGGAATACGATTTAAAAATGCGACATAGTGTAACAGCTGTTTTCAAAGAATCCCGGTTAGTCAGAAAGATCCATGAGTAATGTAGTACTAGTCAAACCCAGTTACGTCACAGAGGGACGCATGTTGAATTGGTTAAGTTAAGTTACCATACTCTTTGCTGTGTGATTATATTGAAAGGATAGACACTGAATTTGGGGTTATATACGGAATTGTATGATAAAATGCGTTTTGAGGAACGAATTCTGCGCTATTGATGAGATACGTATCGTTATGTTTAATTAATATTGGAGGTTAAACGCGGTAATTGTGAATGTTAAATGAATTAAATATGGGTTGAATTGAAGGTTAATAGTGAGATAATGGAAGTGTGTATAGTATTTTTAATGATATATTGCGCAGATTAACAGGAAGTATAACGTATATGATATATTTAATGTGTGATGTTGGAGCGCATGTAAAGCGACTACAGGATATAAGTATGCCCCAGGGAGGAACCATAGCAAGGTATGGACAATAAAATTACGCATATTTTAATGAAATGTGAAAGTGGTTTGACAATAATAACAACCGGTGACGGCTAAATGAATACATGATTATATCATATTCTGAATGAATGGTTATTGCATGGAAGATCAAGCTTGTATGCAAGTAGTATGATAATGTAGTGTTGATATATCTTTGTATAGGCATTAGCACACTTATATATGAAAAATGCTTACTGGCTACATGTATATTGAGCTGGAATACGATACATAAGAAATTATCTAGCTAGAGTAGGGAAATTATTTGACATTTACGTAGGATATCATCTATGTTTTGTTAATCTGAAATATTATTAGAGCGAATACTTAGTTAGGAGCCGTAATTTAAATGGCAATCGAACCGAGGAACTTAGTGCGTCATTCAATATTTCATTTTCTTCACTGTAGTCTGCACCAACGAACTCAGATAATTTTCAATGTAACTTAGGTCACTGATATTTGTATTCAGGACACTTTATTCAAATTCAGTTCATTTCAGCGGTAACTTGAACAATGTGATGGTTGTATTTTCAATGTAGGTATATAATTAACACCGTGAATGATGGAATAATTTATTGATATACCGAATTTTGACCGTGATCTGAAGACTGTGATGTAATACACTTAAGTGACCAGCTGTAAATTTTAATGGGAAGATAATTCATTTCAGGAATACGTGACCTAGAATGTTAAGATGTAAACTTAGTTTAGGAATAAGGCAGCGCTGACCTTAAATATTTGATTCAATAATTAAAATATTTATTTATTAGATTGATAATTGGAAACTTATGAACCATATTTGACATTAACCATTTCTTTTGCGAATCTTGAAAGTTTAATAAATGTGTTTCTCGATTAGTTTCTTATATAATGAAATGAGTTTTCATTTATACTGGTAATCAATAATTGTACTTAGTGAGTAAGGTTCTCGTTGTGCGGATATATATATATATTTTTTAAGGTTGACTGAAGTTTACGTTCACAAAAATTACTACTGGGCGTTGAATTACGTAATTCTGAACCGCGTATGATACCGTTATTTCTCTTCGAACACACGTTAAACCAAACATAGAAAAATTAACCATTTTTCTGGAGGCATGAATACCCTGAGATATATATAACTGACTAGTTGGGAATTACTGTGGTTACCCTGACCCGTAGGGTGCAATAATAATAATAATAATAATGATAATAATAATAATAATAATAATAATAATAATAATAATAATAATAATAATAATAATAATAATAATAATAATAGTAGTAGTAATTGTACCGGGAGGTACACCTCAACTCCGCACATTTAAAAGAAGCGTCTTAAGGAACGCTATCTCTCATACAAATCTTGAAACATCTAGTGCATGAAGTTGGAACATTAATCGGAAGATGTCACTCATAAATAACAGAGTATTGTGTTATTTTGATGTTTCCTAAACTGCCTGGATTTATTTTTGTTTTGATGTACAGCAAGAAGTTAGAACTTTTCTCCATAGATATCCTTACAAAAACTGTGGTCATGCACTCTGGTGCACGGTGGAAGAAACTAGTGATTTAAAGAAGTTTTGTGTTCTTATGTTTTCATAACTAAATTAACTTTCATTTATTTTGATATTTCAAGGTTTGCAACACTTCCTTCTCGTCCCGCCAGCTTTGACTCTGGCCAATGGGAAATTTTCTGTAATTATTTTTCAGCCAATGATAGGTTTCTTGTAACTTTTAAACTATCCAAGAAAAATGAGAGGGTGTATCCGGATTTAGTCCAGAGCCTTCTCGAACCATCCCCTCGTGTATATAAGCTGCGGCTCTTTTGAGCTATCTTGTCTTACTGATTGTCGAAGTACTGAGTGTGTGTGTTAAGACAGGAGGCGAGGTGTCTCATCTTTCAGCAGCCAGAACATCAGCCCAGGTAATGGCCACCAGCTTTCTATCTCTGTAGCTATCTCCGCAAACTTGCCCGAGGGTAAGGTTCTAAGCTTTAACTATGTAACCGTTTGGTTTCTAAAATGTAAACTTCTTCCTTTTCATGTAAAATTTCATAAAGTCTTAAACTGAAAATCGGGGATAGAGAGTGCGTTAACCTCTCGAGTTCCCCTTCAGTTTATCTTGAGGTGACTATGATTTTGTTACTGTTTCTTTTCCTGTAATGCATTAATTTATCCTTCCATTCTAGTCACCTCAGCAGTTTGGGAGTAGCCTCTGTATCATCGGGTCGCGAGCCCAATTAGGGTTTTATACTTGGTTTTCAAGGAGCGCAGGGGCACGCCTCCATACATTTTGTGTTTGGGCCAGTAATTTAACCTGTTCTTCTTTTCCGCGAAGGCCCAGTAGTTTGGGCAATAGATACCCCTGTGTACAAAATTGTAAATTGTAGGTTGGGCCTAAAGAGGCCAGGAATTGTAAGATTTTTTTTGTGTAATGTTGCCTTGAGTAGGCTGTAAGAAATTGGGAGCACAGCCTCCTTGGTTGAAGTTGGAGAGCATGTAAGCTCTTTTCTGAGATTGCTGAGATTACTGTAATATTGAGGGGTGCCTCTGGAAGGCTTTAAATTGTAACGGTTGGAGCAAAGTGCTCTGGAACCTTGTGTCGAAGTAAGCGCTACATTGGCGACATTGTAAATTTATAAATTAGGGGCTTGAAGCCCAAAAGTTTTAAATTCACTATTCTGGGGTTTTCTATTCTTATATCAAATATTTTAGAGGTTTATATTAATTTTGATATCGTAGATACACCCATTCAAGCCCGCATCTTCTTTCACGTCTCCGTGATCCACGAAACCCCAGTAACAATAATAATAATAATAATCATAATAATATAGATACCTAAATATTTTCTCCAGGATTACTTTACATGCCACATGTGCAGGCATCGAGAAATGTTTGAAATTTGACACGAATATTTCTCTAATTATATTATTAACAAATACATCTCAAATGCTAAATATCCCGGTAGCAATGGTCACTTACAGTAGTGTAATAAAGTGAAATTAACATAATTACACAACAAAAAACAAACAAACAAACAAACAAACAAAAACAAAGAAACAAACAAAACAAAACAAACAAACAAACAAGAGTACAACAAGCAATTCCACGGATAGAAAATGAAGGGCTAATGACTAGTATATGACTTGCCCGATTTGTCTTACCCGACTACAGCCTTTCTCAACGTTGTAACGAGAAATTGAACGCAGGTCCTTCTCGGTTAATCAACCGGAAGGCAACTGTTGCACCGGTGGTGGTGATTATTGTTTTAACATCGCTGAACTCCGTCGTATTTCAATTGATAATTCTACCTGTATAGTAGCAAAGCCATCACCGTACAAGCTATAAAGGCCTTCAGAGACTCCCACTATCCGTACCCTAGGTACTAAGGGGGATAGAGAGATCAGCTCTACGCGCGACGTCTGTGCTCCCAGGAATTACGCTGTTGCTCGCTTTTGGCGTGGGTGAGTGAACCTCAGGGCCACGTGCCTCTCCTGAAGCGAAAATCTCGGTTATACATTTTTCGACTTATATATCAATTATAGCATACTATTATGAAATTAAATTTGCTTTGGAGAGGTATTCTATAAAATACCTATGGGTCACTTGCTGTTTAGTATGCCGTCACTGTAAATGATAATTTGCATGTGTTCTAATTAAGGGCCTTTTAACGGGCTTTTACAATGTACAACACATACAAGTACCTTGTAATACATATCCTAGTCTGAGTTCCGTGTTCGAGGGAGTGCCACCTAATATCAAATGCGTCATTGTATCCAAATACCCCGTGGGAATTACACGTCCTTGCATCTAGAATCACCTCGGCAGGAGGGAATGAGTGCTCATATTAACGGAAATGACTCGATCCCCTTGTGCTAACGGCCAATGAAGAAGACCTCGTTAACTAGAACATCTTCAGTGGCAGGACACTAACTGTACTTGTCTTCAGTTATTTACAACATATGCGACACACACACACACACACACACACACACACACACACACACACACACACGAGACATACAGCGTAATATTACCTCCACACAAAAAGGCATCTCTAAGCTTACGAGCACTGTGCATTCTTGTGGGTCACGCAATTTGACATACAGGTATTATTACTTTCATACGACAAGCATCAATGTTAGCATCTCTAGGCTTATGATCATGGTATATTCTTGTGGGTATCTCCTCCACAAAGAATGCATCAAATCCACGCTTACGACTAAACCATATGTCCTAATGAGCTTCACACTTGGCATCGAGCATAATGTTACAGCATGTCTCAATTGCTACGGCGCTAGCCTTCCGAATCCAAGTAGGTGGGTGTGATTTGAGTTCAGTCCCGTTGCTCAAATACGCCAGTCTAGTGTCGGCAGATTTACTGGCACATAAAATAACTCTTGTGGAACAAAATTCTGGCATGTCGGCGCCTCCGCAAGCCCTAAAAGTAGTTAATGGGACACACAACCAAGAACATTTCTACTACACACTTTTGCCAGCGTTGGAGCTTCTGGAAGCCATTTTTTTTTTTTTTTTTGCTAGGGGCTTTACGTCGCACCGACACAGATAGGTCTTATGGCGACGATGGGATAGGAAAGGCCTAGGAGTTGGAAGGAAGCGGCCGTAGCCTTAATTAAGGTACAGCCCCAGCATTTACCTGGTGTGAAAATGGGAAACCACGGAAAACCATATTCAGGGCTGCCGATAGTGGGATTCGAACCTACTATCTCCCGGATGCAAGCTCACAGCCGCGCGCCTCTACGCGCACAGCCAACTCGCCCGGTCGTCATCATTGTGCCCCTATATACTGCTATTAGCACTGTGAATGTTTCCGAACGTGTTTCTTCCAAGCGGCGTCAACATTTGTTTCTACATCGTTCTTAAATATGTATATTTTTTAATTCGAAATACGAACACGACTAACAACAGAAAGAACGTAACCGCGACTGTTATCGGGCAAAAGTATGGACGAGAGGGACAGTGGGATGCATCTAAAACACCATTTCTTTAACTGTATGTTCGTGGTTGGTCGAATGAGCGGTGTCCAAACTTTTAAATCCTATTTGTTAGTGATACTTTCACCAAATTACATTCCTAGTAACAGAATAAAGCTATCGACCTCTGAGAAATACCCATACCCCTAACAGAAAACAAGTAATTAAGAGGCAGTTTTGCGATACTTACGAAATCGTAGTTTCCACTACAGACTCAAGCGCATGTGGAGAAGTGGTACATCTGGAAATTGGCTTCACGGCTTCTAACTTAACTTTCTTGCATGCTCACATCCCCTTCCTCAAAAAACGTCAATATGTTCTTCACTCCCGAGGGGTTACCACACCACGGAGACGACACGCAGCTGTTGAGACTCCCAACGCCCTCTCCCAGAGCAATTAGCTCTAGCAGCTAGGATTTCTCCGATAATAATCCACTTACCACAGAATTTCTCAAACAATGTGGTCCACTCAGCGGTTGCATTTCGTCTGGTTCGATGATGATAATTATGATAAACCGAGTCGATCAATGTTTGGTTAGTCAATAGAAATCATGTAAATGATCTGTACTACACTATTGTAATAACCTGCTAAAATGTTTTACGTATGCTTGTGAGTATCTTTTCAAAAATGGTATTATAAAGAATTCTGAGAGTACAAATAATTTATGCCATAGATTTATAAATCGCTGCTGAATATTTAGCAAACAACTGCCGATTTTTTTTCTCGATAAGAGTACCCCAAAGAAAATGTCATAACTTGTACATCTTAAATTGTACGACTGTAATATGTAAGGGAAGGCAGATTGATCAGCTAAAATACTGAATCACTTCAATAAATGAATACCACGGTAAAACTCAACTGTCGATTGCTGTTACTGTGGCCACAATGCTATTGAAAATACTTTTGGAATTGGGCACAACTTTAGGATTATAAATTATAAGATATTTGGTTCACTTCACCGTCTAGATATCGAGCGTGACTGATAGGCGTTGTACTTGACAAAGAGAGTCAGTTCAGTTAACTCCGGTTTTGCAGAACAATTGGCCATAGTGAATTTAAACCATTAGTCTTGGTCCGCTTCGCGTAAAATGTTAAAGCTTCTCAGTGAACCAGCAAATTCGGCTTCGATGAAATTAAAAGCTGAAGAATCCAATGAAATAAGTCCGTGTAAACATTAATAAACGTTCTTGCATAAACAAGACGATTAAGAAAAAGAACCTGAATTCTAATGTCAGTGGTACAGTACACAGAAGTGGGTAAAATTATGGAACCAGGAAATGAAACCATCTCTGAAAAAGTGATCATAGGCGGTGCAGCACAAAAGGAAAGAAGAATGAAGATTAGGAGAGTGTAAGGGATGTGTCACAACAGTGAAAAGGGTGGTGGAGAGTGTCAGGGCGGTACTGGGTAATTTAGAATTTAAGGACAGTGTAGAATTATAAGTACATAGGTGTATAACCGAATATAATATCTACGAAAAAGTTAGAACGATATCAACAGCCACACATAAACCTAAACTCGGCTGCTTTTACAATCATTTCCAACCGCATCATGATGATTGTTATTTTAAGGGGCATAACAACTGAGTCACCGTCCTCTGGTGTTACAAATGCACATCAGCGAAGGGGAAAAATACATTCACAACAGAAACAAGTGTTCGCAAGCTGACTTGAGGGATTAGAACATTGTCTCGTGTCCTGTACTATTTCGTTGCCTTGTGTAACGTAGCTACGCTGCCTTTTGTTTTATGGCGGGGGTGTACAGATACACTAGTTCCAAAACGAAATGAACAACATGAAGATAGCAGAGCTTCCATTCTCCAATATTGTCACAATAACACTACTTCGATCCAAAATATAACAGCCACATTTTGCTTTGTTTAATTTTTTAAAATTATTAACAAAATGGAAATATTTCCAAGAAACGAAAGTGTAGCAAAATTATAGAGCCAAAATGAATGTGCCTGTTCCCGAGAATTGTTATAGAAACTAGTATTGCAGTGTTCACAATGTCCTGAAGTCGTCCATTGTCAAACAGAAGTAAACACAAAGCTGAATAAGGTGTTCGGGTAAGGAACCTCGAGTACCAACTATCAGCTCATTCAAGAAAATATTGCTTTCTAGTAAAATATAGTTGATTTATAAACATATTTTTTCTTCGCATTTAATGTTTAGCGACACTCCAAACGCATTGCTGGATCCAAAATAAATCTGCTTTGGCTAATCCACTAAAATTATTTATTAAGGAACCAGTTTTATAAAATATTTATATGACCGAACATATTTTGCATACTCATTCAATTTGACTAAGCCCTGGTTACAGATTTTCGGATTACAGTAACTGAACCAATTATATCTCACATATCCAAAATGCGCTTACAGCACTGAATTCTCGCCTGGCACATTTCACACTGAATTACTGTAATGGAAATAGCACATTGCCGGGGAGAATTCTACCAGGACATGCAATGCAGGACGTATACTCTATCCTGACGAACTGCAGAGGATCAACGCTTCATCCACTTGGAATAATTAAAAAAAGATGACATTGTGACAGGCAGACGTGATGAGGTAACATGGGATGAGGGGGAGCTGACGGCACGCGAAAGTCTCTTAGTAGACTAGGGAAAAGAGTCATTTAAAAACTTATAACATTGAAACACTAAACCATAAAATGGAATAATATAAGTGATGTTAAAAACTAGTTAAAATACTACGTGGATGGAATGCTCAATAATAATCGTGAAATGGTTTTACGTTCCACTAACTATGTTTACGGTTTTCAAAGACGCCGAGGTGCCGGAATTTTGTACCACAGGAGTTCTTGTGCGTGTCAATAAATCCACAGTTACAAGGTTGATGTTCTTGAACACCTATAGACGGAACCGGGATCGAACCCGCCAAGTTGGGCTCAGAAGGCCAGTGCCCTACCGTCTGAGCAGTCAACCCAGCGCTTAAGACAATGAAGTACCGGAAATTTCCCATTAAAAAGGGCCATTTAATATTTACTGACTCGGTTCTCCCATTCAAATACCCTTTAAGCAAGCTGAGGGGCTGCCTGGCCGAGGCGGTAAAGGCATGCTCGGTTCGCCCTGAAGGACGTGGGTTCGAATCCCTGTCTAAAGTCGTAAAATCTAAGAAACGAGATTCCGGAGGTGTATATGGCCCTGAGGTTCACTAAGCCTGAACCAAAAATGAGTACCAGGTCAATTACTGGGGAAAAAGGCAGCCGGATGTATAGCTAACCACTCTACCCCATCAAATGCCGAGGTTACGAATAGTGAAAGCCTTTACCTTCCACCCCTCCAAGGGCCATCATGGCCTATACGGAGATGACTTTGCTTTTTAATGCAAGCTGACCGCACCGATATTCGATCCGGCAATATGAAAATTGGAAAACAAGAACCTAACAATGTACTTAACGTAACCGGTCAGTGGTTCAAACATGCCCAAACTGTGCATGATGGAATATTTCCTAATACACAATTTACAACAACAAAATATGTAAGAACATCCGTTCCCTGGTTGAAGTTACAAGGATGATTCGATTTCTATAATAATAATAATAATAATAATAATAATAATAATAATAATAATAATAATAATAATAATAATAATAATAATAGGAAGAAGAAGAAATGTGCCTTCTAATAAATAAAATGTACACACAATTGAATCGCAGCTACCTTCGCGAAAAGCAAATGACAATGCAATTCAGTTTTCACCGAGCGAGTTGGCCGCGCAGTTAGCGTCGTGTAGCTGTGAGATTTCATTCGGGATATGGCAGGTTCGAATCCCACTGATGGCAGCCCTAACGATGGTTTTCTGAGGTTTCCCCAGGCAAATGCTGCGGCTGTATCTTAATTAAGCCCATGGTTACTACCTTCCCAATCCTAAACCTTTTCCATCCTTGCATCGCCGAAAACCTTCAATGTGTTAGTGCGACGTTAAAAAAAGTGCGGCCAGTATCCAGTAATCAGGAGATAGTGGGTTTCGAGCCCCACTGTCGGCAGCCCTGAAGATGGTTTTCCGTGGTTTCCCATTTTCACATCAGGCAAATGCCGGGGCTGTACCTTAATTAAGGCCACGACCGCTTCCTTCCAATTCCTACGTCTTTCCTATCCCGCCGTCGCCGTAAGACATATCTGTGTTGGTGCGACGTAAAGCAAATAACAAAAAAAGATATAAAAATGCTGTCATATAGAGCCTACCTGACAAGCGAATCTACCATACAGGGAAGAAGACAGGAGAATCTATAGGAATCAAATTTATTTGACGCCATACTCTATCATCCGTCCTAATGAATCCTCGCCGTCTGCATGAAAATCCATTTGCCATTCAAATTCCTACAATCAGTTCTGGCAGTAAAGTAGAAAAATACCCTATGTGTCGACGCGAACCGCGTACTGTACTCATAAAAAAAAGAGGAGCGTGTGTATTGTATTAGAGGGGTTAGATGCATGTGAAGGTAAGCACAGATCAATACCACTCGCGGTTTAACAAGCAAGGCTATCATTAGAAGGGGTGCAGGGAGAAGTAGGTCATCCAAATAATATTGCATCTATAAAGCGCAAGCTAGGGCTATAAAAAAGGTCAACTGGGTCACCAGCGCCATCTTCCACCTCACCATGAGATAATAAATCAAGTCGATTCCGTCGCGACAAATCACAGGCCACGTATCACTACGCCTGAAGACCCTGCCTCCAGACCGGTCAAAACTGTATAGAACAAAACTGATCCCCTCAAGGCCGACATTGTTGAAGAAAAGTCGTAAAGAAAACCATCTTCAGGTTTTAAATCTGAATCCTCGCGGGCGTGAACCAGGCTGAGTGGCCCAGACGGTAGAGTAGTGTTTTTATGAGGAGCCCCAGATAGTGGATTCGATCCCGGCTCAGTCCACTAGAAGTTTTAAGGTGTTTAGCCTCATGTTAGTACTGCAGATTTATCGGGACGAAAATTAACTTGTGCGCGAAAAATTACGACACCTTGGCATCACAGAAACCCGTAAAGGTAGTTATTGGGACGTAAAACTATTATTATAATCATCATCATCCTGGACTTGTGTCGTTTCATCCGAACGACTACGTCTTAAAAGCCACATCACGACAGCTTAAGAGATATTTCTCACTAAACTTATCTAGAGCGCTCCAAACACAGCCATTCGTACATCATGAGATGGTAAGGTGAGGATTATGTGTATATGGTACCCTTCTCGTGAAATGAGAAGGCGGCCGTTTGGAGAAGCAAAGTCAAACTCACAGGATGACATTAGCAGGAGACGAAAATATATTTTTTACGGGGTGATAACGCATTTTACGATAAAAACAGTGAGAAAGATAATACTAAAAATACTGTAACTACTATTTTCACGTCCCACTAACTACTTTTGGCGGTTTTTTGGAGATGCCGCGGTGCCTGAATTTTGTCTCACAGGAGTTATTTTACATACCAGTAAATCTACCGACACGAGGCTGATACGTCTGAGCACCTTCAAATACCATCGGACTGAGCCAGGATAGAACCTGCCAAGCTGGGGTCAGAAGGCCAGCGCCTCAACCGTCTAAGCCACTCACCCTGGCGAAGGAAGAATGAAGAGGGCGTAAGAAATTATGTTTGTTGTGTTGTATGTTGGGTATTCATCCCGAAGGCTGATTTGATCCTCCGGAGCTCCGCCAACGGCTGTCGTAGATCACCCATATCTTAGAAAAGGAGCACGACATAGAAAGTTGGCAGACCACTGCTGCGACATACACATGGCTTTTACCAATGATGTCGTCAGCTCCTAAATTCAACGATAACATTAATTTCATCCCAAAATATTACCCATCAAAGTGATCAGATAATAATGGGACTATACTCGTAATTAACAAAACTTATTTCAATTTTAACGGAGCTAAAAAATATAAGAGTATAGATCGAGAGCGAAGGGAGAATGTGACTGGTAAAGGAAGCAGATCGCTGGCGAACATTTCGAAATATGATAGGAGATATTAAATATAACGAGCCTGTCCCTCAAGCTGAGGACAAGTGAAAGAGTTGGTGACGGACTAAAAGCGAAAGAAAAGAAAACGCAAGAATTCCACGTTTTCAATAGAAATCGATGCGAGTTAAAACAGACGCCATTAATTCAATTAATGGAATACTATTCGAATCCATACATTACTTCTATTGATTGGCACAGAATTTCCTAAAAAGTATGTGTGGAGAAAGACGACTTTGGATCTAGACTAGGGCTCGCATTTCTTTGGCGTGTCATATTTTTATCTTGGTCTAAGTTATATTAAACACATTTCCAACTTTTGTAAACACGATAACACGGTTTTTATTGGTCATATAGATTAATATTTTACTTATTTTATCACCGAGTCATATTTGATCAATATGGCGTAAAAGCTGCTTTACGGAGCAAGTGGCTGTGTGGTTTGAGTCATGCAGCTATCAGCT
This sequence comes from Anabrus simplex, assembly GCF_040414725.1. Classification (NCBI taxonomy): domain Eukaryota; kingdom Metazoa; phylum Arthropoda; class Insecta; order Orthoptera; family Tettigoniidae; genus Anabrus; species Anabrus simplex. The sequence continues at coordinate 566,892,990 of NC_090265.1, read as the reverse complement.
TGCATTCCGGAGATTGTGGGTTCGAACACCGGTGTCGGCAGCCCTGAAGATGATTTTCCGTGGTTTCCCATTTTCACACGAGGCAAATGAAACTTTTTCTATCCCATCGTCGCTATAAGACCTATCTGTGTCTGTGCGACGTAAAGTAGATTGTAAAAAAAAACTTTTTGGTCATATTATAACTGTTTTAGCCGTTCTCCAAGCACTACTCAAATGTTTTGTGTCGATAATGCCAAGTGATTTGTTTGTATATTAGTTTTCCTTTCCTTAGAAATATGTTGTGGTTAAATGAAGCCTCATGCGTTTCCCGAGCCTCATGTAACTTACACAAACATTTGAAGATCACAAGATATAAAGGAAAAGAATGTTAGGAATGCGACCAATTTGCTGCTTGTGTAAGCAAATTTTAGACAGTATTTAGGAGTCTTAATATCAATGTTTTTATGCCATATCTTGGTAATATTCAGGACATAATTGCACGCAGATTTACACAGTTTTAGGTGATAGAAATCCTGGCCCTAATACAAACATATCGCGTTCGAGGGAAGAGGTTAAAACGAGTTACCGAATAAATAACAACGTTGTGTCTGGGGTCGCAATAAGAAGTTTAAATTTATTACACGAAATTTTGTTTTTCATAATAGCAACCGATTATCATTATTGTTATTGCAGTAGCTGTTATACACTTTATGACAAATGTTATTGCAGCAGCTGTTATACACTTTATGACAAAAGACAGGGGCATCATCATTCGTGAACACTTCGCAGTAGGAGGATAATGCTTATCGCAGTGTCTGTAATCGGTAAGGATGGGAATAAGATGGTAATATTGCGGCGAAAATCAACACAAGGGGCATCCCAGCATAAATCATAACTGACTGACGAAATTCTGTGGAGAATTGCTCAGGATGGACATTCAACGAGAACGGCAGCGGCACGGCCTCGGTAGCTCCTAGTACTTACCGTGATTATTGACTTAAGAAACACTTCTTCGTAGTAAGCAATGAATACGTTCACCTAGGAAGTGAGAAGACACAGCAACAGCAATGAAGAAGAAGAGCCACTCAACAATCCGAATTACTTTTTTAGTTTACCTTTCCAACTAAGCAATGTAGTGCACCGTTTAACGGCTTGACGCGAGATCGTTTGGACGGGGACGGGGAAACTGATAAAAAAATTCCAGTCCATGTAAATACAGATAAATGTCTTCTTTGATATAAATCAATATATTAAAAGAGTTTACTAAAAAAAGCTTTGGCAAATCCGTCCGTCGATTCTACTGGACCGGTTTGCTTCAATTTTATATTATTCTCTCCGGAATTACCTGCCGGTGAATCATGATACATCGATAGGTCTCTAAGTTCAGCCAACTTTGAGTAATCATAAAATCAAATCATTAAATAATCATTCCAATAAATGCGGGCGAAGGCTTACCCTAACCCGCAATACATTCTGTACTTCGCAGGTTGCTAAGCGACTAACACTTTCATTATATTCTGATATGTGTGATTTTCATCCTTAGTAATGTCATTGTATGAAGCCATGCTTGATAACTACCTGTCAAGCCAGAGAAAACACTTCTTCTGATTACGGAAGAATATTATTCCCTGCTAGATACTTTGATTCTCTAACGTTTCCCAGCTTCCAAATATATTCAACAGATGACAGGGCGTTCCTAATAACTTACATGCTGCTAAGAGAAAAAATGTCTACGTACGAACAGACCCCATCATGACACACTCCTTAGACATTATCTGGGAACACCTCTCGAAGGATAATCTAGCTACACTAGAAAGAGTGAATGCATCTTTGAAAATTCCTCTCCTTCGAGACTAAGCTATGAGCTAACAAGACTACTGTTCTGTATAGGAGAAATGCGATTAAAAATACCATTGCCTTCTAAGACACAATACCAACCTTTACATCAAGAACTGCAGGATTAAGTTACTATATGAATAGATTTTTAACAAACAGACGCCATGATGACGTCATAATGGATTAATTCTGACTACGAACTGTGGCACACCATAACGCGCTTCTTATTAAATGTTCGTAAGACCACTGAAAAGGGCAGTCGAAACAAAATGACTACGACAGGCATAAAAAGACGAGTTATCTGACCTATTTATAACGAATGCTGCGGAGCAGCACGGGTCTTCTAGTTGTTATTATTATTATTATTATTATTATTGTTATTATTATTATAATTATTATTATTATTCCTGGTCTAATCACAATTACTTGGGGTTGGCACTACATATGAATTTAGTCCAATTAAACGGCCGCATTTCCGTCCTGACACCCATTAGCGGCGGCGATTAGGAGAGAGAGGGCGAGGCAGTTGCCCCCCCCCCCACCTACTTTGTGGCGAAAACATTACATTTTTATTCCATTTTAGCCGCCTAAAATTCAGAATTATTTTTAAAAAAAAGCAATTTGTACAAGTACTGTTTTCGTAACAGCTAATTCTTTCCTTTATTTTTTATAATTGTCAACAAAATTATTTGCGAAAATACGCACAAGACGTCATTCATAACGGCTAACCGATTTGTATAGCACCACAGCAAGTAGTGAAGACTCTGCATGTGCTGTGAGGAAGTGTAGCAGAGGTCATGGACAGTGAGGTATGGTACACCCGCTTGCCGCGCCCATTCGTCAGTCTGGCATTCTCTTTAGCGTATGTTAGTTCCTTAGTGTGTAGTGAAATACTAAATGATTTTTAATTTTATAATCTCGGCATACTTATATTTAATTGTAGTACGTTTACTATTGTTCCTTTGGTAAAAGTTTTATTGTATAGTTTTCAAACAAATCTCTACAAAAAAATTAAGACCATTATTACCGCACTTAAGTTGGTAAACTGTCAACCTTAACCTCTGCCGAAATTCGATCAGAGAGCATAATAAACTTACATTTTGTAGGTTCCCCCCCCCCCCTAGTTTTGATGCATACCCCCCTCCCAATAACATACAAACTCGGGTACTTTTGTCTGTACATATTTTTGCCCCGCCCCATTTCTAATTCCCAATCGCTACTGTGTGTGGTGCATGTACAAACAGCCACTCCCCGAGCTGGAGGAATAAACTAGACGCGTCTAAAATCCCCGGTCCAACTGGAAATCGAGACCAGGGCCTTCTGAACCGAAGACCACTACGCTAAACATTCAACCAAGGAGTTGAACAACAAGAATTACATTCGAGATATGGTGGGTTCGAATCCCACCGTCGATAGCCATGAAGAAGGTTTCCCGTGATTTCCTATTTTCACACCGGACAAATGGTGAGTGTACCTTAATTAGGGCCACGGCCGATACCTTCCCAATCTTAACCCTTTCCCATCCTTGCGTCGCCGAAAATCTTCGATATGTTAGTGCGTTAAAAACGACTAAAAATAACGAACTGATAATAATAATAATAATAATAATAATAATAATAATAATAATAATAATAATAATATATTAATGATGATAATATAATAATGATAGGAATAGTCATAAAATTTGCTCAATTCTATTTTATCATTACTCGGCATGACATAGATATCTTCAGGACATCCAAGTATGGATCGGGAAACAGTTTTTTCGATCGAACAATCCATTCTAAAATAGTAGACATTGCATTATCATAATGACAAAAAAGAAAAATTACTTTCCCTAGTCAGCACTTGTCATCCGCTGAAATATTTCCAGCGACCTCCATCCGTCATTCCTAATGCATTGGTCTGCACCGCGCGTCATTTGTATCCAGAGATGAGTTGACACTCCGTCCAGCCAGCTAGCCATCCATCCATCAAGATTGGAGATGTTAACTAGACCTAATTGGCACAAACTGCTTCCTCTCCGGTAATAAAAATCATTACACGTATCGATAACCACATGGTTCAATACTGTTATCTCTTCCTTGATAGCGATCATTAGCCTTTACAGATCGTCTATGTAGCTTAATGGTCTCTGAAGACCAATAGTGGTTGAAACGATGTTAACACACAGTTATTATTATTATTATTATTATTATTATTATTATTGCTGTCGTCCACCTCCTTGGCTGAATGGTCAGCGGTGAGGCCTTTGGTTCAGAGGGATCCCGGGTCCGATTCTCGGTAGGATCAGGGATTTAAATCGAGTCTGGTTCATTCCGCTGACTCGGAGATTGGGTATTTGTGTTTGTCCCAACTCACTCCTCTTCATATTCATATGACACCCCATACTACCAACCACCAGAGAAACACGAAATAATGAGTAGAGAGAGCCCTCCACATACGGTTGGGTTCAGGAAGGACATCCGGCCACCAAATCAACAGGTGTAACACAGATCGAACCGATGACCCCATCATGATGTAGGAAAAGCGGTGTAATAATAATAATAATAATAATAATAATAATAATAATAATAATAATAATAATAATAATAATAATATCATAAAACCCTTAGCCTCAACTACCGCGAGCATGCATTTTGATTAATATACACGCTTCCAATACGAATATTTCACATTAGGCCATGCTTTATACGGTCTCTTAGAAACTACACGAGTCAACTCCACAAGAGCGCCCGACTCATTACAGCATTGAAACTTGAAAGCTACAATTTGCTTTACGTAGCACCGACACAGTTAGGTCTTATGGTGATTGATGATGGGATAAAAAAAAAGGTCTAGGAGTAGGAAGCAAGCGACCATGGCCTTAACTAAAGTACAACCAACCCCAGCATTTGCCTGGTGTTAAAATGGGAAACCACAGAAAACCTTCTTCAGGGCAGCCGACAGTAGGGTGCGAACCCACTATCTCCCAAATGCAAGCTGATGGCTACGTGCCGCAAACCACACAGCCAATTGCGCGGCACCTTATATTGCCTTATTTTTACGTGACTACATTTCTGCATATTTATCTTCATTTTGTTGTTAAGTGCCTACTTACACAAAACTTCAAGTCTGCTTATAACAATAAATTGTTATGCTCAGAACTATGGAATTTATAGAATGCAATATAACATTTCAGTTATCTATTACCTGTAACTGGAAGTTAACTGGGTGTACAAACAACACTCACGTGTTGAAAATATACTGTGATAAGTGAGACTGAAATATCCGCAACTTCGTATTATATGTTTCTCAGTGAATGTTATTTATGTAATGGGTAGAGAAAGGGTAGGCAGTATCATGTGCAAATGACGATTATCTAACTTAGTAGTAAACTACGATACTGACTTCCACCAAAGTTTTTTTTTTTTCTTTTACTAGGGGCTTTATGTCGCACCGACACAGATAGGTCTTATGGCGACGATGGGATAGGAAAGGCCTAGGAGTTGGAAGGAAGCGGCCGTGGCCGTAATTAAGGTTCAGCCCCAGCATTTGCCTGGTGTGAAAATGGGAAACCACGGAAAACCATTTTCAGGGCTCCGATAGTGGGATTCGAACCTACTATCTCCCGGGTGCAAGCTCACAGCCGCGCGCCTCTACACGCACGGCCAACTCGCCCGGTCCCACCAAAGTTAAGAGTTAACTTCACAAAAGGAATACTTTCACATACTTGAATTATTCATATTTTAAACTGATAATCTTGAATAAACTTAGATAATTTATCTAAGAAGTGCAAGGAGATATATAAAAAGTAACACCAAGGTTGTTTTAAAAATAGTAAGTTATCAATATCAGTGCAGGCAGACGGATATTTATGACTTCCTTCTATAAAAGCTCTTCTTTCTGATTCCTAATAATAATCCGGCTCTTTGGTTGATTCCTCGGCGTAGAGACCTTCTGTTTTGAAAAGATTCTGGAGAGACAGTTGGCCTAACGTAGAAGGAGAGCTGAGGGAAGAACAGTGTGGCTTCAACCAGGTAAATCTGCGGTGGATCTCATCTTTGCCGTAAGACATCTACAAGAACAACGTTATGAATATGGATGAAATCGAATGATGGCCTTCTTGAATATTGAAAAGGCATATGATAGTGTATGCGGAAGCAAGATATGGAAGGTTCAGGAAAACTAAGCAGTTGGTAAACATTTATGGAAGGTAAAGGAGATGTAAGCTGTGTGACAGTAGGAGAGAAAACAGATTGGCTAGAACAGAAGAATGGTTTGAATCAAGAATGTGCACGTTCGCCATTAGTTTTCATTGCAGTGATGGATGATATCATGACGAGAGAGGCAAAAGAAAATTGAGAAGAAAAGTTGAAAGCAATGGTGTTCGTGGACGATTTAACGGTGTACGGAAATAGGGAGGGGGCAGTTCACGTTCATTTGGATGCATGGGATGAAACAGTACTACGATAAGGCATAGAATATTAGTATTAAAACAGGTCCTTTTTGCTATTTGCTTTACGTCGCACCGATAAGACGATGGGATAGGAAAGGCCTAGGAATTGGAAGGAAGCGGCCGTGGCCTTAAGGTACAGCCCCGGCATTTGCCTGGTGTGAAAATGGGAAACCACGGAAAACCATCTTCAGGGCTGCCGACAGTAGGGCTCGAACCCACTATCTCCCGATTACTGGATATAAAAGAGTGAGATGGTGCTTACAATCAGGAAGAAGAAGCGACCAATAACTGGAGTAACGAATGATAGGGAACAACTGAAAAAGTTGGAAAGCTTTAAGTACCTGGCAGCTTAATTAATACAGAAGGAAAGAAAGCGGTAAGGAAAGAGGTGAGAAACAAACATTCCCTGGTTTCCCGTGGTTTCTCATTTTTATTTTTACACCAGGCAAATGCCGGGGCTGTAGGCCTGTCTTAAATAAGGCCACGGCCGCTTCCTTCCAACTCCTAGGCCTTTCCTATCCCATCGTTACTATAAGACCTATCTGTGTTGGTGCGACATTCCTAAAGAAAGTTAGGAACTTGGCGTGAAGTAAAGACGTCTCCCAAGAAATCAAAATGAAATATATATATATCATATTCAAATACTGACATATGATTCAGAAATCTGGATAACAAGGGGAAGAGAGAAAAGCAGGATCCAGGCCAGTGAGATGAAACTCTTAAGAAGTAGAATAGGAGTAACAACAATGGATAAGATAGGAAATAAAAAGGTTACACAACTAGTGCAAGTGCAACCATTGCAGGATATAATAGAGGAAGCGAGGCTTAAATAGTACGGATTCGAGAAAAGAATGAAGAAGAGGATATCTACATGCGTGAGATGGGACTGGAAGCCAGGAGACCAAGAAGAAGACCAAAGACCAGATGGCTGTAAGGAATGGATGAGCAGGTGAAGAAAATATGGGAGAACTGCACCGACATGACGACAGAGAGATGGTGGGAAGACAGAACACAATAGAGAAGCGTATGCTTTAAACAGACCCGACCAGTTGTTGGGAGCTGTGCGAGATGATGATGATGATGATGATGATGATGATGATGATGATACAATACTGTCCTTGGAATGAGATCCTTTTAAAAATACTGTAATCAAAATGTTGCTATCACAATTGTGAACACGAGAGCTTAGGTCCCTTATCTTTTATGGAATCAAAGAAGTCATTTTGAGACAATTAGACCGTACTGCGTTAGCCTGTTGCCAGAGAAATATGGCCTGCTATCCGTTTCCTAAAGGAGAGGAATAATTGACGATCGTAAATGTTGTGAGAAGTAATGACGAACTTTTCTTTTTACAGTTTGCTTTACGTCGCACCGACACAGACAGGTCTTATGGCGACGATGGGAAATAAAAGGGCTAGAAGTGGGAAGGAAGCGGTCATGGCCTTAATTAATGTACAGACCCGCATTTGCCCGGTGTGAAAATGGGAAACCACGAAATACCATCTGCAAGTGCCGGCAGTGGGGTTCGAACCCACTATCTCCCGAATGCAAGCTCACAGCTGCGCGCCCCTAACCGCACGGCCAACTCGCTCGGTTCACGAGCAACTAATTCGGTGTTAAGGAAGACGACAGACCCTCTTGAAAACTTATCAGACCATCTGGCTGGGAACAAACAAATCATATGATATAGTGCCAAGTGATTTCCATGTTCCAGCACATGAAGGTGCTCAGTATGTCAACGAAAATTGTTTAGCCTTGAAAACGCGATTTTTATTAGAGTGAAATAACAAAGTAGGTTTCCCTGTACGCTAAGTACCTTAATCGTAGAAAATACTCATGAAGGACGAAGATTTCAACCGTTATAAAATATTTTATTTCCAAATTTTAATGGCTGATCGGTACTTAATGTTCGAGTACGCCCATTCAAGGAAAATGGGTATTTAGTTGGTAGAAAAGCTTCCCTGCTCTTACGAGTGATCAACCCCTCAATCCCCCACCCCCTCCAGCTCACTCTTGATCTGTTTTATCCCGCACAGCTGTATGATTATCACGAAACATTCTGTCATGATCACGCTTCAATAATTACTCCTTTTCTCTTCCTTCTCGTCCCTGTAATCAGGAGCCAGATTAAACACAGACCACGCGTACTCTGGTAAAACAACAATATGGTAACCCATCCATTATGAGCTGCATAATAGGTGCCGGAGACGAAATATACGCCAAAGAGGGTCTGATAATCTCGTCATTTTGTCCTTCCAAACAAAAACAATCACTGCCACCATACGTCCGAGATCACAAACGCTCTTACTTCGCTCCATAAACCAGCTGATTACCTCCACTGTATGCTCTGAAAGCAAAACAATTGTTTCAAAAAGTAAACATTATGATGCCTTTATCCTCTTCCCTACTTGCTGGTATAAATCTCGTAAACCCATAACACAACAGTTCGGTTTTGACAGAGCTAGTATGGAATTTCCATACTTCCTGTTATTTCTGTTGCTTCGTCTTTTTCATGGACACCACCTGCTTATAACTGCCCGTTCCTGTGTGGAATCGGGCTGTAAACCTGCGTTACTGTGGTGACGGGAGTAATTTATTTGTAATACATATTGTAAACAAGGATATGAAGGTAATTCAGGACTTGAAATGTGCAACTCTAGTCGTTTCTTATTGGGGGTAGCTTGGAAGGGAGGATATCTGGTATAAATGGCACACTCAGAGGAGAGGGGGTTTTGATAACATTTACTCTTTGGGGGTTCAGAAAAACTTTTATTCTTATGATTGCTCATGGGTTATGTTCTTCGGGCTTGTTTGCTTGACCTAATATCACTTATGAGCCTCTTGGTAGTCGGAGCATGTTGGTGAGAAAGGGTTTAATGAACTTTATACTTGCTTATCAGTTTTCGGGCGTAGTAAGCATTGGGAGTCACTGCTCGAGGTTGTGCGTTCAGGAGTGCACATTTGTGCAATCAGCGCTGACGTCGATATTTGGAATTTTGGGGGCAGTCTATATTTCAAACCTCTTAAGTAGTTCTGCCACGTAGGGTTGGGCAGACCGGAACATTCAGTTGTTCCGCAACATTAGGAGCTTGGAGGCGGAGCGTTTCGGTACAGAGTGCCGCAACATGGGACGCGGAACTGTGACTGCATAGTAGAGAGAGAGACAGACAACATGACATGCTCCGCGTCAGCTGGAATGTGCCTGTAACGAACGTGCTGTGTCGAAGGCGGCACTAGATAAACTAGTTGGCCTTGGCTGTGTGCAGTGGGCACTTCGGACGCGGGGCTGTAACTACGCACTGCGCAGTAGAGAGAACTTCGAGAGGCAACATTACATGCTCCGGGCCAGCGGGACTATGCCTGTATCAGTGTATCGAACGTACTGTGTGTACTGTGTAGTTTCTAATGGCCATGGCCAGCATAAAGCTGCACGAAACGCGAACGAACAGTTGGAACACTGAAATTCGCGCACAATAATCTCGTTTAAAGGCTGCGTTTAGGTCAAGATTTTTTCGGTCAATACGAAATACAGATAACACAGTTACAATGGCAGTACAGGTGTTTAAAAGTAACTAATCTAAGGATATTTCCACCAGTTGAATGTATCGGCAGGTATTGTAATTAGGGCCAGGATAAAACTTCACGGCACGTGAAAAACCAGTCGAAAATCTGAAATATGCACCCAGAAATATCATGGTCTAAAATATTTTTAGGATAAGAATGTCTTCATTCATTCTGAAATACACCTGTCATAATTACACTGGCTGTAGATGTGTTTACAAATGTCACAATGTTATTTTCACTAATTAAACATATACTCGCACAATTAAAGAGATATTTACCGAGCTCGATAACTGCAGTCGCTTAAGTGCGGCCAGTATCCAGTATTCGGGAGATAGTAGGTTCGAACCCCACTGTCGGCAGCCCTGAAAATGGTTTTCCGTGGTTTCCCATTTTCACACCAGGCTGTACCTTAATTAAGGCCACGACCACTTCCTTCCCACTCTTAGCCCTTCCCTGTCCCATCGTCGCCATAAGACCTATCTATGTCGGTGCGACGTAAAGCCACTATATATTCGTCAGTACCGGTACTCTATTTACGTACACGATATTAAAGCAGAACACTAAAATACAAATTAAACAGTATATACTATACAAGGAGAATACGGAAATAAAAATTAAACACTTTATTATACTGTACTAGGAGAACACGAAAATAAAAATCAAACACTATATTATACTGTACTAGGAGAACACGAAAATAAAAATTAAGTGAAACTACCGACAAATGTTAATCTTCCAATAGGCTACAACACTTTAAATGGTGCTCAAAATGTTCACGGCAAATTTGCATTCAGGAACATGATTTTAGAAACTTTGTCACTTTTCAGACGTGTACGGTTTTCTGTGATGGTCTGTCCCTGCTTTGAGAACACTCGTTCACAGGGAACTGATGTCGCCATAATGCAAAGTCTCTCCTTCATTAAGTCGTAGAGGGCTGGCAAGGTATCCTTGTTGTCATTCCACCATTGAAGAGGATTCTCTAACCTATGCAGAAGAGGCATATTTAAATACTTATCCATCTGTATGATACTTACTGTTTTTGGATTAACAGTTGGCGCTTGAACGAGCTCTTCAACGCCTGCATCAAAGTTTTTCCATAGTATGCTCGAAAATGATACTGTAGACCCATATGCCTGACTCTCATTTGATGAGGGCTCTTGTGTTCCACCTGATGTGTTAACAGCTGTCTGTTGGTGTGCAGTGCCAATAACGGTAGCGGCATCATTAATAAGTTTTTCCTTTATTTCTTTGAGTTTGCTTTCATCCTTCATAAAACCATACGTGGATCTAAAAGTGTTGCTTCCCACATTATATTTATATTGTGGTACTTATTGCAAATTTTACTTGTCAGTTCTTCACATATCTTGCCAAGGAGTCGAGAAATGGCCGGACTGTCATATTCCACCTCTCGCAGCTGTTGGTAATGAGTTCGAAGGTTCCTACTCATCAATCCAATTTTTGAAAGGATAACGTGCTTTTCACTGCTGACTTCCCTCGTCATTTCATCGAAGCACCGAAGAATTTCAACTGATTTCTCAATTATGTACCAGTCTTCATTGTTTAAAACTTCCACAGAATTATTGTTCATTATTGCAAGAGTACTTTGTAGTGGTTCTTTGGTCTGAATCACTCTATTCATCATCTTGTATGTCGAGTTCCACCGTGTTGGACAGTCCTGCTTTAGAGTCAGAACAGGATAACCCATCTGTTTTTAAGTGCTGTGAAGTTTCTCCAAGGATTGTGGGCTCCTTTTAAAGAATTCGACAATACGTTTTACCTTCTCTCCCGTTGGCCTTATTTCTTCCAGGCTTGATTGTGCTACTAGATTCAAACTATGCGCTAAATACGGATCGTGCCACCAGTTGCACTTCTGAACCGCACTAACCATATTTGAAGCATTATCTGTTGTGCAGACCACGTTTTTGTCCTGAAGATCCCATTCTATTACCACTTTCTTGAGTTCTTCGGCAATGTTGTCTGCTGTGTGTCTTCCTACAAACTTTGAGCAGGACAGAAGCTTTGAAGAGAGTGTGCCATCACTTTTACATATGAAATGAGCGGTAACTGCTATATAGTTTTCATTTTTCAATGAAATCCACCCATTTGTTGTAAGGGTACATATGAAGCATTTTCTGACATGTTAGCCTTGACATCTTGCAATGTTGTGTCATAGTTTATTCAAGAGACTATTCGAAAGTGTTTTACGGCTTGGGATACTATAATTAGGATTCAACATCGATAAAAACTTCTGAAACTCCTCAGCCTCAACTATATTGAAAGGTAAAAAATATTTTGCAATCCATTTCAACAACTGTTCGTCAAGTTTCTCTTAGTTGTTGACATAGGCCTGGATGAATAGGCTTGTATTCTATTTTGTTTCAATCTTTGTACCTTCCCTCTGCTTAATGTGCTTAACTCGAGTGTATGATCGGACGTACCTGTTGTAGTAGTAGCAGTAGTAGTGTTGGTGGTAGATGATGATGATGAAACAGCTTGCATTAGCGACGCAGGAAGATAGGTTTGTCCAGTTATTACTTGAACAGATGTGGCAGGCACAGGACTTGAAGCTTCAGTTGTTGCCTTTTCGTCTTCTGAGTCATGATGCACCGATAAGAAACTACTTTCATAAATGTCTGTTGTGGGATGTTTAAGTCTGAAATGTCTCGTCATTGTGCCGGTTAATTTAATTTCGTGTGGCTATTTCTAGCCGAGTGCAGCCCTTGTAAGGCAGACCCTCTGATGAGGGTGGGCGGCATCTGCCATGTGTAAGTAACTGCGTGTTATTGTGGTGGAGGATAGTGTTGTGTGGTGTGTGAGTTGCAGGGATGTTGGGGACAGCACAAACACCCAGCCCCCGGGCCATTGGAATTAACCAATGAAGGTTAAAATCTCTGACCCGGCCGGGAATCGAACCCGGGACCCTCTGAACCGAAGGCCAGTACGTTGACCATTCAGCCAACGTGTCGTACATTGTGCCGGTTGAAGATCCCTTTGCACACAAAATAGAAAAACATATATTGTATTTCACTCTGTCGGGTTTTATTCTAGTAAAAAAGTCCCAAACAGGACTCCGGTGCGTCGTCATGGAAAGTTTACCGTCCTTTGTACGGTGTATATTCCTAGGCTTCAATGAAAACACACTTATAGAACAGTTGAACACATTAAGTTATTCGCATGTACCGATTTACTACCGAAGGCCAGTGGCAGGCTGCAACGGAACTCACAGAACAAAGAGGATATGACAGAACACGGAACACTCCAACACGAGCAGCACATGGCGGGACTGGCGGCGGCACGGGCACACTTGCACTTCCGTCTAGCGCCTGACACTCAGGAGCCGTCATGAGCCGTCATCGGCTATATCCGCTGTCACTTGACTCATGGTGCCGAACGCATCGTGTCGTCACAGGTCCCGCTTACCTTTGATTACTTGCCAATCTCGAAGTGAAACCAATTAAACTAGTGTATTATTTAATTGTAAAATAGCCAAGTATAACTTCGTGTGCCCAGTATGTTGTACCCGTACTTCATTTTATTATACACAAGACTTTCTTTCTTTTCTTTCTTATAGTGTAAGCATTCTCGAAGATCCCGCGTGAAAAGATGCTTCCAATCAGTTAACTGTAGCTTGCGGTAATGAGGTGAAGTTTGTTAAAACGTGAGTTTCTTTCTTTCAGAATGTTCAGTGAAATCATCACTTAAGCTAGTGAAGTGTATTATTTAATTCTCTAATAGTTGTGAATAACTTGGTGGGCTCAGTATGTCAGAATGTTCTACATCCTTTAATTATAGGAAAACTTGAATTGTCATTTTAAGACGAAACATTCAGGTGAAGAAGTGATATTTACAAATCATGTAGATGTAAGTGTTTCAGAATAATATTAGCGACTTAGTTTCTCTTTAAGGTGTTAGAAATAATGAATGTGTACCTAGTAGCATTAGAACCGATTACAAATTGGGCAAGCGATAGCATTGTGAGCGTTCAATTATATCACTGAGCCTGTAATTCTGTTCACAATACACTCTGAACTCGAGGAAAGTGAAAATCATAAGTTCTGAAAAGCTCAAGCAGAGGGAGAGTGTGGTGGCTAAATATCCTGCTACGCGATCATGCACAAACTTAGCCGATAAAAATGAAATGGCGTATGGCTTTTAGTGCCGGGAGATCCCAGGATGGGTTCGGCTCGCCAGGTGCAGGTCTTTTGATTTGAATCCCGTAGGCGACCTGCGCGTCGTGATGAGGATGAAATGATGATGAAGACAACACATACATCCAGCCCCCGTGCCAGAGAAATTAACCAATGATGGTTAAAATTCCCGACCCTGCCGGGAATCGAACGCGGGACCCCTGTGACCAAAGGCCAGCACGCTAACTTAGCCGATGACGGCTCCTGAGTGTCAGGCGCTAGAACAAAGTGCACACGGCCGGTATCGACAGTCAGCTAGTAGGCGAAGGGGAAGGGCGCTTCTGACGGGATAGCAAGTCAATATCTCGGTCTCGCTTGAGAATGTTTCGGAGCAATTGACACTCTGTGTTCCGGAACAGCGGAACATAACGGTGCACCGGCACAGTGTCCCGAAACGGGGACATAGTGCCCAACCCTAGTGCCACGTACATAAGAACTGAACGGACTCTTTCATAAAGGAATCAGCGTCACACTTCTTTATATCTCGCACTTCCAACACCCCGTCCCCCGTCATTTCGAGTTATTTAATATTTACAGACTCAGAATCAACAAGGATGCCATCCACACCGTTGCCTGCACAGCACTAAAGGGACCAACCAAGATCTTGAGATATCTTCTACATGCATCCACATCTTAACCCACTCTAGTGCTGCTGTAATTTCAGGCAGATGAATATTTATAAAAATAGGTAGTGTTCCTTTTTTCAGCTCATTACGCTCCCTTGTCCTTTTATAATATCACCCTACTTATCAGTAAAACTGGAACTGCTTTCTGAACATTAACGGAGTTGCTTTTGATCATATCGTATACACTCATCACTAAATCACTACACGTCATCACCGCTGCTGTCAAATGCTGAACTGCTGTCCTGAGGATTGCTTTGATCACCTGCAGCACATGGATCACCAGGTTTCTTGTTCCACAAGATTTATTTTGATTTCGTTTTTACTGATACATGAAAATCATCCGCGGATCCCTTAATTATAAAAATTAGGGTGCGTGATATACAAGATTGCGAATAAATACTGTATATACCTCGTCCTCGTGCTTCTTTCATAATAAAATATTTCTTATATTATCATTTATTATACAATTATCCTACTTCTTGGCTGAATGGTCAGCGTACTGCCCTTCGGTTAAGAGAGTCCCGCGATTTTAATCTCTTCTGGCTCGGGGACTGGGTGTTCGTGTTTTTCCCAACATTCTCCTCTTCATATTCAGACAAGACATCACATATAGTACGTTTACATGGGGATTGAAATCAATTTGAGTACACTTACTGTATTGAACACGATCCCCGTTTACATGTAGTAGACTTTTTGGGTATCGTATTGAATCCGCCAGGCAAAATCGACGTATTCGAACGATGCAGAATTGTAGTAAAATCGATATCACCTCTTAGAATTTAAAAACGGCAAATGCAGTAGAAGCCCAGGAGATAACTTGCAGTTTTGAAAATGTGTGTGGTATTCCAAATGTAATTGGTGCAATAGATGGCACGCACATTCCAATTTTACCCCCAACAGGAGGTTATCGTGATTTTGTTAATTGCAAGGACTGGCCGTCTTATTATATTTGTTATTTCGACAAAACTTTGATGATGATGATGATGGTGATGATTTCGTCAGAACAAACATGGAGTGTGTGCGCAGTCGTTTTCAATACGATCTCAGTACGATCCGCGTTTACACGGAACTCAATTCGAACCGAGTACGATACGATCCCAGATTTTACCGTCTCGACCTTGAGACTCAATCCGTACTGAGTCCACGTTTACATCGACCTGAATCCTGCATGTAAACGTACTAATTATAAATACACCACCATCACGCCTACATTTACAAAAAACACACACGATATTGTTGTATTTTCTTGAAGAAACTTTCATTTTTGAAAATTTTGAAAATTATACCTACATTTATATAGGGCACGGTTGCTTCATCCTCTGTCCTAAACCCGGGTAATTAATAGTGCACCAAATCCTCAAGGTTGTCGGACTTGACATTACATACACGAGACTGTTGATGGCAATGATTCGAGCTCGGGTTCCAAGAGGAGTTAAAAAAAGAAACTTCCCAAGACTCCAGCCATGTTCTTTTTTCCCCCGTGATGTAACAAGTACTTTCGGTGATTACCTTCAAACCTCTTTACTAATGAATTGGATAGTACTCTCAAAGTTAGCTGTCCTCAGCAGCTGCGAACTTCCATCACCCTCTCTCCTCCTTCTTCGTTACAGCAACAAAGTTCAGAATTCAATCTCTCTCTCAATTTGTAACGACAGACTCAGCCTTCAGATGTATATCTTGCAATCCTCACTAATTTCTCACTGTTCCCTTTTACTAAATCTAATTCACAGACTAGTTTATCGTCTGTTCATGTCAGTCACAACACGCGTTTCCTAACCAATGCTACTCAGAAATACATTGCATAATAGTTTACGTCAAATTTAAAAAGAACTGATTCATTCCCTTGGATGTCTTAATGATTAATTGACAGAATCATCGAGAGAAGCTTATGTTTAAGGAGTCTAACTTAAAGCCCACACATTTCATTCACTGAAAGTTTCTATATGCACATTATGTACAGACTGCCTATGCAGATCAGTGGTAGTGTCGGCCTCCGGATCCAAAGATAACGGGTTAAAACCCGACAGAGGTAGTGGGAATTTTGAAGGGCGGAAAAAAGTTCCATTCGACACTCCATGTCGTACGATGTCGGCATGTAAAAGACACCCGAAAAAATCAATAAAACTCGGTCATAGACGTCTAAGATGGATTCGGTTTACTCTGAACTCTAACGACCTAGAATAAAATGGAACGTCAAAACTGACGAGCGGATAGTCATGTGGCGTCAAATTGAAATGTCTGCATACGGTAGCTGAGGCCACACGGTTATTATTATTATTATTATTATTATTATTATTATTATTATTATTATTATTATTATTATTGTTGTTGTGTGCGTATGGACCAAATGGCTCACGCAAAGCTCTAACGATTCTGTTTTCTGAGTTGCCAAACATCTCTCATCCTTTCTCCGTGGATCTTTTTTCGTTCTTCTGTCCACTTTGCTCCATTCTTCTTTTTCACTTCGTTCTCAGGTCGCACTTTCCATCCATTAATTTTTTTCCTATAGAGGTTTCTGTCCGCGGTGTCATTTGAGTTCATCTGGGCTTTTTCCAGATCCTTCTTCACTTCCAGTACCCATGGAATATTTTTTAGATGTTCTATGTAAGTGAGAATCTTGTGTGTCAGTCTACTTGCCGGCAGTCTGCGGAAGTGCCCATAAAATTTCAGACGTCTATTGCGGATGTCAGCTGCAATCTTGGAAAGCTCTTGTCACTCTGCGTGACCTCAGTCTATATCCATCTTCTGTTTTTCGGGAGCCGAGAATTTTCCTCAGGATTCTTCTTTCTTCTTTTAAAACGTTTTCTAGGTCACATTTCCCATTTAGTGTAAGGGTCTCGCTGGCATATAAGACTTCGGGCTTGATTACTGTATTATAGTGCATCGCGGGACAAGCACTTTTTATTGTATATGTTATGAACCCTACCGTAGGCTTTCCGAAATTTTTGTAGGCGAATTTTCTGGGCAGCCTTCTCTCTTCCCGTTGGTTCAAGCATTTCTCCCAAGTACTTGAAGTGTGGTACTCTGTTGATTTGCCCATATGTCGTGTTCAAATTTTGGACGCCAAGTTTTGAGCAGAAGAATTTGGTCTTTTCAAAGGAAATTTGTAGGCCAACCTTTCCAGCACATTCGCTAAGGGTTTCAGTTTGTTTGACGGCTGTGACTACATCATCTGTCAGTATGGCCAGGTCATCTGCCAAAGCGAGACAGGATATCTCAATACCGTCTTTGAGTCGTCCTAGTCGTATGGGGCGCCAGTATCCCATGTCTTTCAATGCTTTCTCCCACTTGCGATGACTTTGTCTAGGACGAGGTTGAAAAGAAGCGGAGATAAACCGTCACCTTGTCGGACGCCAGTTTTAATCGGGAATGGTTCAGGGATCTCCCCCGTGAAATTAACTTTGGAGATAGCGTCAGTGAGTGTTGCCTTGATCAGTTTACTCTCCAAGGTTGGTTTTTTCCCCGGGCTCAACGAGGGATCCCACCTCCACCGTCTTAAGGGCAGTGTCCTGGAGCGTGACACATTTCTTCGGGGATACAACTGGAAACGAGAAACAGTATCTCGCCAGGCGGCCTTACCTGGTATGCTGAACAGGGGCTTTGTGGGGGATGGGAAGACTGGAAGGGACAGACAAGCAAGAGGGAAGGAAGCAGCCGTGGCTTCCCGGCATTTGCCTCGAGAAAAATAACTGGGAAACGACTTCAAGGATGGCTGAGGTGGGAATCGAACGCCTTCTACTCAGCTGACCTCCCGAGGCTGAGTGGACACCGTTCCAGTCCTCGTACCACTTTTCAAATTTCGTGGCAGAGCCGGGAATTAAATCCGCCCCTCCGAGGATGGCAACTAATTACACTAACCACTAGACCATAGAGGCGGAAATAATAATAATAATAATAATAATAATAATAATAATAATAATAATAATAATATAACCATTATTGGTATGCCTCAGTTGTATTGACGTAATTTAGACTGCCTCCGCGTTGATTTCGACGTTCCGTTTTAGTCCACCAGATGGCAGATTAAACCGGATTTCTGCTGGGCGTTCTACGGTTGAGTTTTTAATTAATTTTGTCGCATGAACAGGAAATGCATCACCAGGGATCTTTTACAAGCCAACATCGTACGACATGGAGTGTAGAATGAACTTTTTTCTGCCCTTCAAAAATCCAGTTACCTCCGCTAGATTTGAACCCGCGATCTTTGAATCCGGAGGCCGACACTCTGTCACTCATCCACATAGGGAACTACATAATTCTGAAACAGGGCATTTGATGAGAATATGGAGTTGAAAATAACACCGTATGCTGCTGTTGCTGTATCACAGTGATTTCAGTTTCTTTCCCTTCGAATAAGTCTGAATACATCATACCGCTTTGAACTAGCTTGCTCCCCCTCGTCCCACAAAACATGTCTGTTCTGAATCATGCAGCGCAAGAGGTTGTCTATTTATAACTCTCATATTTATTTTGAAAATAAATGCATATTTATTCTGCTCTATAATATTCATGCTCTACTACACTTTCATGAAGTTTACGAGTTTCTAAGCGTCACAGCCATAAAACTGCTCCATAAAGTATTATTTTGGGTTCAACACTCAACAAAATCCTCGATAAATGTGGAGTTTGAAAATAACACCAGATGGTGGTGCGTTATATTTAGAACCCGTCCACAAAGTGGCAAATTGTGTGTTTTCAAGATGATTATTTTCAAGTTCCTTTAGGCCGCGCGGACACAGGTAGGTCTTATGGCGACGATGGGATAGGAAAGGGCTAGGAGTGGGAAGGAAGCGGCCGTGACGTTAATTAAGGTACAGCCCCAGTATTTGCCTGGTGTGAAAATGGGTGACCACGGAAAACCATCTTCAGGGCTGCCGATAGTGGGGTTCGAACCCATTATCTCGCGAATGCAAACTCACAGCTGCACCCCCCAAACCGCAAGGCCAACTCGCTCGGTCAAGATGACTGAGGGGTAGAATCTGCCGAATTACAGGAAGAAATCACAGTTCGCAGTAAATATTTTAAGTAAGAGAGTAATATCACTAGGATGGAGGGAGAAATAACTCCGTAATATCGTCACCCCCGGCTTAGTCCGGTGAATTTGAAGGTGCTGGAATACGTCAGCTTCGAGTCTGTAAATTATAAGAGAACTCTTGTGAGACATAATTCCAGCACCTCGACGTCTATTAAAGTAGTAGTAGTAGTAGTAGTAGTAGTAGTAGTCAGTGGGACTCAAAGCCAATTACATTATGATTGATAAAATTACCAGCTTCTCATAATTGCAGTCTTCGTTGGAATTCTGGTCAACGCATGTTAAATGTTGGAAATAAAATGTTATATCCCAGTGGGTAGTTCATACTTCGCATACAGTTGTAGGTCCCACGGCTTACGATCACAGCCAAGTAAAACTCAGGGCTATACTATATGGTCCTAAGTAAAACTACAAGCCTGAGTAAGTTTCTTTTTTTTCATTTTCATAGGGATGATGACTAAATATACAGTAACAGGTATGATGTCCGACTCGTTGGCCGAATGGTCAGCGTACTGGCCTTCGGTTCAGAGGGTTCCGGGCACGATTCTCGCCCGGGTCGGGGATTTTAACCTTAACTGGTTAATTCCAGTGATCCGGGGGCTGGGCGTTTGTACTGTCCCCAACATCCCTGCAACTCACACACCACACATAACACTATCCTCCACCACAATAACACGCAGTTACCTACAAATGGCAGATGCCGCCACCCTCATCGGAGGGTCTGCCTTACAAGGGCTGCACTCGGCTAGAAATAGCCACACGAAATTATTATACAGGTATGATAGAAGAAATATTAGTAACATACAAATTCGAGGTAGGAAAAACTGTACCTGCCTTCAATATGACGAGCTGTAAGAATCGACAAGCTGAATTTGAATGGTTCTACTTCGGGCCACGAATGTTCCCGAGTGTTCTCTCCCCAGGGGTTTCCTACAATCTCGCAAGACAAAAATATTCGGATGGAACTTGTTCTATGTCCCGTGTTGTAGCTGCTTCACTTTAACAACTTGGACAACAGTTCTATGATCATGGTGCGGATGAAGTTTTGTCTGATAACCAATGAGGATGTGGTTTCTATTCTGTTGAGTGTTCTGGAAGTAAATACGTCTGGAGGATTATGAAGGAAACGGCTGTGGCTTCCATGTCCAACAAGAGTGCGAAACCACGCAAAAGCACCTATAGGCCTACGTGTGGTGGCAGAGTGTGGGATAAGAACCAGGAACAAACTACACTCCTTAATTAGCCTCACCTTTCTCTGGCGCTTTTCTTCGTGGTGGTGTCACGGGTGCAATCTGTGTCCAGTTTTACGGCCGAATACCCCATGCGGAGGGATAATTTCACTTATTCCGTGTTCGTATGGTGTCTCATGTGTAAAGACAACATACAGTCTCCGAGCAAGAGCAATCCTCCTCGGCTCAGGACCATTTCTATGGAAGGTCGTTACGCTGATCATTGAGCCCAGGAATTGGATATTGAGGATACAAACTGCATAGTGGGTTGAGCATCCCTGGTGTGGTGAGTCTCGCCCTTCAATGGAACAGTTCTAAACACATGCTGAGAAGAGGGAGAACTTGCTTCTGCTGTTTCATGGTTCGTTTGCGGGAACGCGTCCCAGATGGCAACAACATGTCTTCAACGATCTGGAAGAAACATTAAGCTGAAGAATCGAGCGATTATTTTAAATCTGGCCACGGTCTTACTTGAAAGACATCAAATGAAAGTCTGGAATAGAAAAACTAGAGACCGAGCTATGGGATGCGTGATTCGGATTACGTAGCTATTACGTGATGACATATATGATCATAGCTTTGGCACCTCCAGTTTAGAATTCGAACCACTGATACGTGACTTTTCATTTCACAATTCACAAATGCATTGGCTTGGGTTCGAAACGCTGTCGCATTGGTGAGAAGCCAGCGAAAACGCCATTCGGTTAGCAGGCCATCCACTGAGGTCTATATTATTATTATTATTATTATTCAATATTTCACAACATTACAACTGGTGCTGAGTACCTCTTCGATACTAGTTAAAACGAAGAGGTTCTTTTTACACATTTAGCTTTACGTCGCTCCGACAAAGATAGGTCTTATGGCGACGATGGAATAGGAAAGGGCTAGGAGTGAGAAGAAAGCGGCCGTGGCCTTAATTAAGGTACAGCCCGAGCATTTGCCTGGTGTGAAAATGGGAAACCACGTAAAACCATCTTTGGAGTTCGAACCCGCTATCCAATACGTACATGTATAAACGAACGATCGTAAGAATTGCAATATCGTTAAAGAATGGCCCGAATTAATCCAAACTCGTTGGATGTGCAGAACAGTGTGCCATCAATAATTGATTAGGATTGCAGCGAGATGGGGTACACTTAGACCCACCAGCGGCCCTGTCTCGTGTGACCTACAAGGTAGAGTCACGCCAACTGTAGTCAGTATGAAATGAAATGGCGTATATGCCTTTTAGTGCCGGGAGTGTTCGAGGATATGTTCAGCTCACCAGGTGCAAGTCTTTTTATTTGACACCCGTAGGCGATCTGCGCGTCGTGATCAGGATCAAATGAAATGATGACACGATCCTGCCGGAAATCGAACCCGGGAGCCCTGTGACCAAAGGCCAGCACGCTAACCATTTAAACATGGAGCTGGACAAGTGTAGACAGTTAAGATCTGGCAAACAGGGTGGAAAAGTGAAAGTAAGTGCTAGTGTGCCTCGGCGACATCAAAAGGCGCAATATGGGCATGTAAATTCGAAAGGGATAGAATTATCCATCTCCGGGAAATGGGTTTTTTTATACCGTGATATTTCATCTTTTATAGGGCATGATGCTACGATAGTGATGCATGTGTGGAAGCATTGGAAAGAAGAGCACCATACGCACCAACAAGCGGGTACTGGACCACGCAATTTGACCACAATACGGGATGACTTCCATCTTGTCCGCATGGCAATGACGGGCCGTATAACTTCAGAATTCGACGCTGAAACAATGCAACAGGTGTGAACCTGTCTGCATCAACGGCTCGACACCGTATGGTGCGGACTGCACACATGCCCTGCATCGGCTTCCATTTTCCAGAAACCACAAAGCCTCAGACTGCAGTGGGCTCGTGAACGGAGTCACTGGCGTGATGAGTGGCAAAATGAAGTGTTTTCAGACGAGTTCCGCTTCAACCTGTCCTATAGTGATTGCCGCATACGTGTTCGACGCTACCGCGGTGAGCGCAATCTGGCAGCCTGCACTGTTGAGCGGCATAGCGGACAAACACCACGTGTGATGGTTTGGGGCGCCATTGGGTACAACAACCGATCGCCTCCTACGTACAGAAGGCAATCAGGAGAGCAAGCGGTACATGAGGGAGGTTTTTAGAACCCGAGGTACTTCCCCCTCCTTCCGGCAACTCCACTTGCCACATTTCAACACGGCATAGGCGAGGATTGTGCCTTCTTCGAACAACGACAGGTACCACTGCTTACCTGGCGTGCACGTTCGCCTGACATGTCACCCATCGAACATGTCTGGGGTTTGGTTGGTCGACAACTTGTTCGTCACGGTCCTCCAGCAACTAGAATTGATGATTTGTGGGACTCCATTTATGTATTGTTATGAACTTACTCTCTGGTATAAAGTTCATTTCACTCACGTGTTTCCTTTTTGGTGCTGCAAATCTATAAACGTTAAGTGTACATATTTATATATAAGCTATTTACAAGAAGGGGCTGCCTGCCCGAGGCGGTAAAGGCGTGCTCGGTTCGCCCTGAAGGACTTGGGTTCGAATCCCCGTCAGAAAGTCATAACATTTAAGAGAAATTAAAGAGAAACGAGATTTCCACTTCCAGAGGTGCACATGGCCCTAGGGTTCACTCAGCCTACACCAAAAATGAGTACCAGGTTAATTCCCGGGGGGCAAAGGTGGCCGGGCGTAGACTAACCACTGTACCACGTCAAGTGCGGAGGTTACGGATAGTGGAAGTCCTTACTTTCCACCGCTCCAAGGGCCTTCATGGCCTGTATGAAGATGACTGCTTTTTATTTACAAAAAATGTATACTTACTATTAATAAATAATAATAATAATAATAATAATAATAAGAAGAAGAAGAAGAAGAAGAAGAAGAAGAATCATAATGATAATAATAATAATGGCTTTACGTCCCATTAACTACTTTTACGGTTTTCTCAGACGCCGAGGTGTCTGAATTTAGTCTCGTAGGATTTCTTTTATGTGCCAGTAAAACTACCGACACGAGGCCGACGTATTTGAGCACCTTCAAATACCACCGGACCGAGCCAGGATTGAACCTGCCAAGTTGAGGTCAGAAGGACAGCACCTCAACCGTCTGAGCCACTCAACCCGGCTTACTGATTATATAGTCCGACTCGTTGGCTGAATGGTCAGCGTACTGGCCTTCGGTTCAGAGGATCCCGGGTTCGATTCCCGGCCGGGACGGGGATTTTACCCTTCATTGGTTAATTCCAATGGCCCAGGGGCTGGGTGTTTGTGCTGTCCCCAACATCCCTGCAACTCACACACCACACATAACACTATCCTCCACCACAATTACAAGCAGTTACCTACACATGGCAGATGGCGCCCACCCTCGTCGGAGGGTCTGCCTTACAAGGGCTGCACTCGGCTAGAAATTCCCTCTCCAAGAACTTCCGTACAATACGACAGCTAACTAAGAGCTGACTTTTACAGTTCCATATAGCTGAAGGGGTGCAGATTGAATTTCAGGCTGTTATGCAACGTATCTGTAATAAGTCCATTGCACGCTATTAATATTAGCATTGTGATTGCTTTCTTAACTCTCCACATTGTTTTAATTTCTACTGGATAATGGACGTATTATATATATATTTTTCTTTGTGTGTGTTACGTGCAGGTTGTGGGAGCAAGGATATTTGATATCAGTGATGTAGCAGATTTCTCTGGTCTTTCCAAGTAACGATATTTGGTTTATTGCGTAAGATTATTTTTATTATTTCCTTACCTCAAATCTGGTAAATTATCATAATTGCACGAATGTACAATTATCACGCACAATCATATTTCAATAAAACAATATACTATTTTCTAAATTATCGTTTAATTTTCTTGAGTAACTTGCGCATAATTCTGCAGGTGCCGATGGGACAACAGATTTCTGGATGTCCTCTAACAGACAGAAGAGCAGCGAAAACTTCTTCAAGGATCCTTTACAGTTTAAACAAAATGTATTTATGACTTTCGGCCTGGTGATGACATCATAGATACATATTCTGAAACACAGTAAGATACCCAGAAAATGTACACAAATCCCGGTGCCCTATCACAACTGATGGAATTGTTACTTGGACCATTCGCCAACGATCTTTAACATTCACTGGTAATACTTGATAATTCCGTATTTTCACGCCATAAGTTGACCGAATATTTGAACTACAAAGCACTGCAAAATCGACCGTTCAAAAATATTCGGCAGTGCCGTCCCATAGAGTAATATCTGGTCTGTTGGGATTTTTTTAAATTCGTTATGCCCAACTAAGGAACGCCTGTGAACTTATTTAGCACAACGTTTCTTCTTGTCTTCCCAGAATCTCTTCATCCTTTCGCTGTGCTTCTTTCTGTGTTCTTCCGTCCATCCTGTAGCTTGTCTTTTAGGTTGATCAGCAAATATGTGTTTATGAGATTTCCGATTTTCTTTCTGTCTTGCATGATTTCTTCATTCATACTAATTAGCTGACGATCTTTGTTTATTTCTGTAAACCGGTTATGATTTTTTTTAGTTACTGCGAGATTTAATATTTTCTTTGTTAGCCTATTGTTATCCATCCTGATCAGGTAACCATAGAATTTTAATCTTTTTTTCTAATGGTGTCCGTGATTTTTTCTTTTAGTGATATATTTCCTGTGATTTCCTTTTCATCCAAATGCCATTTTCGCATTTAGGTCCTAGAATTTTCCTGAGAATTTTCCTCTTGTTTTTAGATGTTTTTTTTAGTTGTGGTCTGCCACCAATTATCAGAGTTTCTGATGCATAAAGGGTTTCTGGTTTGATAACTGTGTTGTAGCGGCGTAATATTGCGTTTTGGGATATAGATTTTTTGTTGTATCTGCTCCAGACAATTTTGTATGCTTTTTGTAATTTTGTAATTCTTTCTTTATTTGCTTGCTGATTTATCCCGTTTGGTTGTATAATTTCGCCTAGGTATTTGAATATATCTACTTGGGAGATTTTCCCGTATCTAGTTATTAGAGGATGGCTGTTAAATCCTGATTTTGTACATTCCATACACTTCGTATTTTCATATGAGATTTGCACACCTGTTCTTGCCGCTATTTCATGAAGTTTTTCTACGGACTGGAGCGCTTCTTGTTTGTTGTTGGACAGGATTGCCAAGTCATCTGCAAAGGCGAGGCAATCAATGTGAATTTTGTTTTTGAGAAGTCTACCAATATTGATCCTTTTAGATTCATTCTTCCATTCTCGAGCCACTTTTTCCAGAACTAGATTGAATAGTAGTGGTGAAAATCCATCGCCTTGTCTGAACCCTGTTGTAATATCGAATGGCTCTGAAATTTCTCCTAAAAATTTAACTTTCGCTGTTGTGCCTGTTAGTGTTTGCTTGATCAATTCCCTTGTTTTCCTGTCGACTTGAAATTGCTCAAGTATGTTGAATAGAGTCTGTCGGTCTATTGAATCATAAGCTTTTTTGAAGTCAACAAAGGTAATTGTTTGTTTTGTTTTACGAATTTGTAAAATAGTTTTAAGGTTTAAGATTTGTTCTAGGCATGATCTTCCTTAAAGCCGTAAAGTAGCAGCCAGGAAACATTTTGAGGCAACCTCTAGGTTCAATATCTTAGCTGTATCCCTGAGTTTGACTTCTCACTATCTGCAACTTGTTAGCATGATGGAAATGTCAGTTGACAAAGCAATTACCCCAGGTCCTAATACAAGTACCTACTAGTTTATCTCGGTCGTCGGATTCTGGGGGACCGAGAACATCATGCGGGAATGAATTATTATTATTATTATTATTATTATTATTATTATTATTATTATTATTATTATTATTATTATTATTATTATTATTATTATTATTATTATTGCTATATTTCCAGATGAATATCTTGATGAACGCATCTGACGCCAGACTACGACCAACGGATAGAGATAACCGTACATCCCAGCACAGCAGCTGTAGCAGCACATCCTGAGGGAGGGAGCCAACCAGCCTCGCTCGGGTTCGCAATTTCCTCAATTAGCCATCAGTTTGATGACGGCTTCCTGCCACTGAGGGAACGCTGCGACCACAACTTGTCGCACCTTGTGTCATACAGCAACACTATCCGAAATTACGTTAGGAACACACGGAGTAAAGTACAAGGTTATATAACATTCAATATTGTAATTTTCATAAATTAAATTAACGTTATGTCTCATTATGAAAGTGGTCAGGAAAGTTTCTGTGGTTACAAACGTGAAGTTTTATCAGCTTAGTCGGTATTTAGGAAATATCTGACTGCTTGGCAGCTGCCCAGCATAGCTGCCTTCTGTAGTTTCTCACACATGGTGTAAGGTAGATTCAGCTGTCTGTAGCTGGTTTAGTACGACTCCAGTTGCTGAGACTACAATTTTAACACCAGTAACTTGTCTGTTGTTTCCAGATGCATTTCATTTTTCCTGCCAGGTCCACATACTTTCTGGGTTTATTATTATTATTATTATTATTATTATTATTATTATTATTATTATTATTATTATTATTATTATTATTATTTCCGATGAGGCCTGCTAAGGACGAGGTGCCAATTTCAATTCAGTTCTTCATAGTTCGTTGTTTTCTCTTCCGATCCTTCCAATATTCTTTCATCCTTTCACTATGGTGCTTCCTTCTGTCCTCGGACCACTTCGCACCAGGCTTCTCGTTCAATCTTCCTTGGAATCCTTCCATACTTATGCTCTCTTTCTAAAAATTTCCTGTCCATAGTTTCTTCTTTTCTTACACTCTTTCTAAATCTTTCTTTACTTCTTGAATCCAGTTAGTTGTTACCTTTTTGTCCCAAAGGTACTTGAAAATTAGTTTTATTATTATTATTATTATTATTATTATTATTATTATTATTATTCAATATGTTGAAAAATGTGTGCCTTAGTTTTAAACGCGCGTCCTTAAACCAACTGTGTGCTTTGAATTAGAGGAGGTCTTAGACCTTTGCATCAGACACTAGAGCGCAGACACCCATATCCCAATGGGGACAGAATGAAGGGGAGATGAAACAAATACTGTATGTTGAGGGCCATCAAAAGACAAGCACGTGGCACAATCATCAGCGGAAGTTCAACAGCTGAAGATCACACGGTATCCTTGATGATGCTGACGAATGAATCATGTTGTGTTGGGAGGCCTTGCCAACAGCCACCGGATGCATACTTTGATAGGACAGTGAGGAGCAAGGCCCGGCCCGACGCAAATGCGTTTCCGAATATATAGTGATATTCTTAGTAGAGCTGAAAATACTCACACTTCGTAGGACGGCAGGGACTCTTGGTAAACACAACATCCTGAAGTTCTTTACAATACTCTGTTCTAATGGGCCTACAACCGTACGACACTATACTGAATTTATTTTTTCTCTGAACATCGACATCAAAGTTAACGTGTGCAATTATCATCTACTAGATGTGCATTTATAATCTATGCAAAGCCCCGCGTACGCAGTTTGATTCAAGCGCCCGACTGAATGAGATTATGATCGGCAGTTATTCCATGATTTAAGGGGAAACTACGATATCGATAGTCAGACCAGGCCAGGGCCAGACTTTGATTATTTGGAGCCGAGGCTTTGTACTTTTTCTCAGCTTGCCATTAAAATACCTATTTCAACAGCCTCATCCCTAGCCAGTGCGAGTCATGTACAAAACGAATCAACTAAACAGATATCTTGTATATAAATTCTAATCAATACAAGTACACTGTTCTTTGACACAGCAAATGTAGCAGATGTTATATTTGCAAACATTTTAACTTGATGTGTGTGTGCCTGCAGTAAGAAGTGGTGTGGTTGATGATGATAATCTTGCTCCGCTTATATGACTATAAATCTGGACGTTTATAACAGAAAATTAATTGTTTATAAATTTACGGCTGTTCTTAATTGGAACAAAATGTATAGCCATAGGTATCTTCTGTTTCATAGTTCCCCTGCTGTCAGAAATGACAGTCTCCCATTGTTACGCCAGCCAAATGCTGGGGCTGTACCTTAACTACGGCCACGGCCGCCTCCTTCCTACTCCTACTCCTTTCCTGTCCCATCGTCGCCGCAAGACCTATCTGTGTCGGTGCGACGTAAAGCAATTGTACATCAAAACAAAAAAGACCGTTTGACTACAAAAAGTTTTCGGGTTGTTTCCAAGACTTAGCTCATTTATCGTGTCTAAAGAAGAAATACAGACTTAAAGCAGAGCTGAATAATGATACATTCTAATCTGATCCTCCTCTATCAGATACGGCACTGTCAATTCAAGCTCACTATAAGACTAGGAACAACTGTTTGAAAGATGGCTGAATTGCCGATATTGAGTATCACAAAATCATTCGGACAGTGTTTCATTACATAGCAATATAGGTGGACAAAATTCAAGCGATTGGTTTGTGCAAATGCAGACGTACAATCCACACAAAACCTCTCGAACTGGGTTGGATCGTCTACCAAAGGCATGTTCTAAGGCTTGTTCATTCGATATGAGTTTTAGTTCACCGAGCTCGATAGCCGCAGTCGCTTAAGTGCGGCCAGTATCCAGTATTCGGGAGATAGTAGGTTCGAACCCCACTGTCGGCAGCCCTGAAGATGGTTTTCCGTGGTTTCCCATTTTCACACCAGACAAATGCTGGGGCTGTACCTTAATTAAGGCTACGGGCGCTTCCTTCCCAGTCCTAGCCCTTTCCTGTCCCATCGTCGCCATAAGGCATATGTGTGTCGGTGCGACGTAAAGCAAATAGAAAAAAAAAGTTTTAGTTCAATTTAATCAAGTAGATAAATAAACTGTGTTATGCCAAAGGTGGATACTTGTAGATTTTAGTGGATGTTATACAGGGAGTACCGCTGTGTCAGCGTTTCAGGTTTGCGCTATTAGATGGGAAATTTAACCTAGAATTCGAATCTTCAAAGAGTCTGCGCATGACGTGCTTTGTGATAATTTTCAGAGAACTCGTGGGTTTTATCGAGAGTGGAGATTTTGAATTGTCTACGAGGAAGGAACATCGGAAAAAGGTGGAAACGAATTTTTTGAATACATAAAGTAAATATTAAACTTTGTTGCAGAAGAAGCCGAAATTAAAAACAATATGCCTGAAAAAATTAAAAGTAGCAGATGGCTGGACCGAACCCCTGACAAAAAAGTACACGGACTTGTCTGAAGAAACATCCATGTGTTCCATCTCAGAAGCACTCGAGTTGCTGGATGTTCAAAGTTCTATCTCCATAAATGAAACGGATAAAACCGAAAATGATTACATTACACAGTTCACGACTACGGGCGAGTCAGTTAATGAATGAACCTTGAGCCCTTTGCCCGTTTAAATAAACAGCCCTGGTTAATATTTTGCATAACATTTCGTGCTCCATATTACTATATAAATAATTACAAATTGTCACTTTGTTACCAGATTTCATGAAACGAAGCACGTTTTTTAAAATCATTATGTATTCTGTTTAGAACAAACGGAGGTCAAATAAAATTTCATCTCTGTGTATGGCACTTCTGTCTGCCTCGCCAATGTACCGTGATTTTAAAGTTACGCATATGGAAAAATATTTATTCCCTTCATGTCATAGATGAAGCCAGAAATTAATTCAGCGACTTAGACAACATAACAAACAGTCTTTGTAACGAAACATAGCATCTTTACACAGATTACTTTCTTCCAACTTTATGTTCGATTCGGCACACTGTGCGATGCTCTGATCTTATCAGTGACGTGCACTGAACCCCACTACCCCAGCGCTGTTGGAGTAAATCATTTTGTATTAACATTTTATTATTCCTTAGAACGCTTCCTACAAAGTTTAGAAAGACTGCGAATATCTAAGCCAAGTACAGCTATCTCGACAATCCGCTCGCACTACAGCTTTTCCAGCGAACTGGACTTCCTTGCCGGCGCGAAAGAGAGCTACCCCAGCGAAATTTAAGTCGCTTGGTTGACGCATGCACTTGAACCTTCCTTGTCCTGGGAGCGGAGCGGGGCTGTGGGCCCTCCCCCGACAGCAATTTACGGCGACAGGCCAGCTAGCTTAGGTAAGGGATGTTAGTTTTAATACTTCACACTTGAAGTGTTCAGCGCCTCACATTAGAGACTACAAGAAAAATATCAACATGTTAACAGTATAGCACATCATCTTACTAATAAAAAGAGAGCCAGTTTATGAAATCAATTGTAATATATAGAAGAATTTATTTTATTTTTGGATTTTGGCATGTATAAAGTTTTTTCGAGCAATTCATTGATGGCATGTGTAGAGTATGTTTTGACATAGTCGCAGAAAAATATTTAGGTTGCCCAGCATGAACACAGAGCTAAGCGCGAAGTGAAAGAATTTTGTATAGTGGTATATAGTGAATTTTTGTAGTGCTCCTCTTGGATTATAGGTGAAGTTTCGTGAGTTGAATATAACGTGTGTTACACGTCGTGACGAATATTTTCCCTCGTTTGTCGTTGATGCACATATACTCAGTAAGCGAGTGAAACTACAGAACTTCGGCGACGGTAAAATATCAGTCAAATTTTGCTGCTCAGTTTAGGTTAGGCTTTTTAATTTTAAAACAAATCTTTAGTCCCAGTGTATTTTTATGAAAATCATGACTGTACTATCAGGAAGCTTCACCGGATGAAACTGTAAGTACACTGTTTAAAATCTGCTCTAGGTTAAGTTATGATGGTATCGTCACTGCCGTGAATATCTATTCGGAAATACGTGCGAGTGTGTGGTTGAATATATTCCTGAAAGACCTTTCTCAGGTAGACATTTCCATGAAAAATGCAGCCTTATACAATGGTAATGTTGACAATTTAGAGAGTGTACTGGGGCTACGATTGCTTATATTTAAAGAAACATTTTAGCAGCAGGGATAACGAATGTGTTCACCGCACGCCACTGGATCGTATATTCCTTTTCTGCCGTTTCTTTTCTTCACATTCTAGTGGGGTTGCGGATTCAATGTGTCACGCATGTGGACTTGGCTCAGTTGTACGGCTGGATACCGTAGTCTTTCTGACGCCAACACCATGTGGAGGGGTGTATTCACTATTGCGCGTTTCTAGGGTCGTTAGTAGTGTTACGCGTTCTTTAAAATATTTCCAAAATCTCAGACTCAGCCAGGACTCGAACCCGAGACTATCTAAACAGAAGGCCTCAGTATCGAATATTCAGCCACGGAGCCGGACCGAAAGTCTCCGATAATTATCGATAATTAATCATGTTCTGAAAAGTGAATTCAGTTTGGAAGAACCTTAACATTTTGCATATTCATTTTTATTATTTGCTCCTAAAGCAAAAACAAAAAAACAAAAAAAAACAAGAAAGATCTTTCATATTTAATTGAACGTGGTTCACGCAACCTCGTATGGTTAACTTTTTTTTTACGTCGCACAGACACGACGATGGGACAGGAAAGGGCTTGGAGAGGGAAGGAAGCGACAGTGGCCTTAATTAAGGTACAGCCCCATCATTTCCCTGGTGTGAAAATCGGAAAACACGGAAAACCATCTTGAGTTCTGCCGACAGTGTGTTCGAACCCACTATCTCCCGAATACTGAATACTGACCGCACTTAAGCGACTGAAGCTATCGATTTCTGTCGTGTAGTTAACTGATGAGCCGTCTGGTATAAGAGGAAAGGACACGGTTAAAAAAGTCCAGAAAACAGATGAGGAAGTCATCACACTGATCACGTGCCATTCCAATATCTGCAGGCCGTCTTGGTCAGCAACAATCGTCATGACATTTTTGTTCTCTCTAGTGGTTTAACGTCGCACTAATACATTGAATGTTTTCGGCGACGCAAGGATGGGAAAGGGCTAGGATTGGGAAGGTAGTAGGCGTGGCCTTAATTAAAGTACAGCCCTAGTATTTGCCTATTGTGAAAATGGAGAACCACAGAAAACCATATTCAAGGCAGCCAACGGTCGGCTTCCAACTCTACAGTCCTGAATGATTTACGATGTTCCAACTCCCAGTCCACACGATTAAATTGCTTGGACTAGCCGGGAATCAACTCGAGGACGTACTACTCCTACGCTATGGAGCTGGTGGCCCAGGAACAATGATCAAATAATTGCTATGATTCTGAAATTTGGCTGAAGGCTTTATTCTCTCATACAGCCTACTGGATCTTAAGATAGCCGAACCTAACAAGCATAAAAATAAGAATAGACTAATGTTACTGGTTTTACGTCCCACTAAGTCAATCCGGTTCCATGGCTAAATGGTTAGCATGCTGACCTTTTGTCACAGGGGTTCCGGGTTTGATTCCTGGCATGATCGGAAATTTCAATCACCATTGGTTAATTTCTCTGGCTCAGGGGTGTGTGTGTGTGTGTGTGTGTGTGTGTGTGTGTGTGTGTGTGTGTGTGTGTGTGTGTGACGTCTTCATCATCATTTCATTCTCATCATGACGCACAGGTCGCGTACGGGAGTCAAATCGAAAGACCTGCACCTGGCGAGCTGAACATGTCCTCGGACACTTCTGGCACTAAAAGCCATACGGCATTTCATTTCAAGCAAGAAAACACCATTCATCCCATATTAATCCGTTATATTATCTTCTAAAATAGCAAACCTGCAGTGTCAGAATGTATCCTTCATTTGGTTTCTAAAGGAAACATTTGCCTGCAACCATCGACACACTTTTGCTGACGTATCTTTTGTTATTAGTTTCCATGCATTTCTGCGCGACTGCTGATGTAATTACATTGCTTCAGTGGTGATGAAAAGTGCGTTATCTCACATTATAATCGAACAGTACATCATACGCCTACCCGACAAGATCGGATGATAACACTGTTTTAATGTGAATGGTAGAGAGAAGGTACTGGTGAAATTCTCTTTTGTCTTATTGTTTGTGAAAAAATGGCGCTATCACTTTATTACGTCGGGCCAAGCAAATGTCTATTCAATAGTATTTTAATACACTTTTGTTTTGCCAAATGATTTTCATTTAATTCCTCAATTTAACTGGTTTATTTTCAAAACAAATGAGGAATACACGTTTGTAACTAAAGAACGTCAAACATGATAATGGCTGAAATACCAAGGTCATCGCCCTCTATTAGTATTAACCAACATTAACAGTTACTGAAACCTACCACTCTCACGGATGGATACGAATACCATGATACATTATTTCTTCATGTTTTATTCCAATAAGGATTAAAATCATTCATAGGATGGTTTAAAAGTAGTCTGCATAAGACAATGATACAAAAACAGAGAGAGGTAGTAATATAGTATGAGTCAAAACAAACATGTAAGGTGACAACGGTACAGCAAGTGCTCAAAATGTGCAGCCTCATGTCTCACGCATTGTTGATAACCTTCTCTCGTATGAAATAATCCGTTTTCCAGTCAAATGATCTACGTTGAAATCCTTCCGAACTGCGAGAGAAGACACAGTCATGCTTGTGTCCTTGCGACAACCTGTGTTCATCATGTTCAACAACTTACACGACCGTCCTGAGCGAGGTGTGAGGGTGAACATTTTGAACACATGCTGCACCGACGCAGTAAGATATGCGTGCGTTACAGTCGCCACCTTGCGTATCATAATGACGTATATTGATGTTCAGAGCATGTTTGTAATTTCAGTACTGTTTGCTTTTTCGCATACTGTACTAGTGCAATTAAATAACAACCATAAGAATAATCATTCGTTATTAGTTACATGACGACAGAGCCTCCGTGGCTCAGGTGGCAGCGCACCGGCCTTTCACCGCTGGGTTCCGTGGTTCAAATCCCGGCCACTCCATGTGAGATTAGTGCTGGACAAAGCGGAGGCAGGAAAGGTTTTTCTCCGGGTACTCCGGTTTACCGTGTCATCTTTCATTCCGGCAACACTCTCCAATATCATTTCATTTAATCTGCCATTCATTAATCACTAGCTGAAGTACCCGTGCTTGGCAACGGGACATAAATTACAATGCGAAGGATAGCTTACTCGCACAGGCTGATAGTAGCCAGCTCACTGAACACCTGCCCAACCCAACGACAAGTGCACGGCCGGCAGGTACGCGTGGAGGGGATAGGCGATGTGCCGCGCGGTGGCCGTGTTTTATAGCACAAATTTAGGTTTTACTCGCTAAAAGTTGGAGATACAACGGAAAGTAATAAGGACCTTTCGTATATGAAATTAAATTTTAAACCTCGTATATGCCATCAAAAGTTTGCTATTTATTAGCGTTCTCTTTTTATTTTAAATGGAATTATGAACGTTTGAAACCAAAGGGTGTAGTGACGTCACTAAAATGGTCGCCATCTTTAAATAATGCAAAATATCGAAATCAAAAGCAGCCTATATGTTAACCATGTAAATAAGTTATAATCATGCAAAATTGCATGTAAATCGGACCAGTGGTTCTTGCGTGATAAGGCCAGCCCCGTGGTGTAGGGGTAGCGTGCCTGCCTCTTACCCGGAGGACCCGGGTTCGATTCCCGGCCAGGTCAGGGATTTTTACCTGGACCTGAGGGCTGGTTCGAAGTCCACTCAGCCTATGTGATTAGAATTGAGGAGCTATCTGCCGATGAGGTAGCGGCCCCGGTCTAGAAAGCCAAGAATAACGGCCGAGATGATTCATCGTGCTGACCACACAACACCTCTGCCTTCGGGCTGAGCAGCGGTCGCTTGGTAGGCCAAGGCCCTTCAAGGGCTGTAGTGCCATGGGGTTTTTTTTCTTGCGTGATTGAGTAACACACAGACACACACCATTTCATTTTTATATATTAGTAGAAATATAGAATACCCCAGAGGAGTGCGACGGGCTTCGGCAGCCGGCAAAATTCCTACCCTCGCCGCTAGGTGGGGGTTCATTCATTCCATTCCTGACCCGGTCTAATGACTGAAACAGGGTGTGGATTTTCATTTTCATTCAGTTGCACGACGATCGGCAAAATGTTTGTAAAAAATAATTATCCTCAAAAGTGGTTGGAAACGCTTGAGACAGCCTATCAGTGTTACGATTTATATTTCAAACGAAACAAATCAACATAAAGCAAGGTGCTGAGAGTAGATACATACAGTAACGTCAGGATCGGCTAGAACAGTGTAAAGTTACACTTTTCACTGATGAGAAATTGTAATGCATAGGAAATTATTACAGTGAATCCGTATGAGTGATGGAAACTACAGTATTTACAACAAACAAATAATTAAAATTAATCCACAGAAAAACTTTGAGAGTGGTTATGTAA
Source organism: Anabrus simplex (assembly GCF_040414725.1). Taxonomy (NCBI): domain Eukaryota; kingdom Metazoa; phylum Arthropoda; class Insecta; order Orthoptera; family Tettigoniidae; genus Anabrus; species Anabrus simplex. The sequence continues at coordinate 566,856,885 of NC_090265.1, read as the reverse complement.
CATCATGATCGGCAAAAAACGCAACTGCTGGAGCCTCCAAGAGGTAGGTCTACAATACCACTAAAACTGAAGTCTCGCAACTTCATATGCAGCGCTAGAGTTGACCGTAGGTGCAGATGTAAGATCTCGATGAAGCATATAATAATAATAATAATAATAATAATAATAATAATAATAATAATAATAATAATAATAATAATAAATCTCGCAGCAAGTGTTCATATGAAGAATTTTACATTGAAGCAATACTTATCAACAACGTTAGCCCCTGTGACATATCGATTTAGAATCCGAAAATTAAAAATTGTAAAGAAAAGTAGTACTGATAGTGGAGGTATTAATAAGAATGCAAATATTTTAGTTCCAGTGGCTTTGCATTACACACAGCGAGCAGAGGACACGAAAGTACTAAATAAACCACAATTGTTAGCAAGAACCTAACACAGTGAACCTGGGCGTGATATCGGTGGCCCTCGAGAGAAATCACTGAACTCTCTGACGATATTCTCGAGATTAAAATATTATTTCTCAGCTTCTACGAAGCGGACTGAGATAAAGTGAGAGTTAGGGAAATTCTGGATGTCTCTACTTTAATAATGGATGATTCATGAAAAATGGGTTAGTAGTTATTGCGGTTATTCCATTTAAACAGAATGATACGACAGACAGATATAACTTTCAAAAATGATGGATAACGTCTCCACACACGGGCAGATACTACATTCATATAATATCAGTAAGATAGTAGGCCTAAAATTACTTCTACTTTCTTCCTCTTAATTATTATTCTTCACATCCTGGTGGTGTCGTGGGTGTGAACTGTGTCACACATGTGGACCTGCACTGTTTTACGACCCGATACCTCTCCCGACGGTGATGCGCGTTTCAGTGGTGGAAAACGAGGACGTGCGTATTTTGAAAAACACAAACATTCAGCCCCTGAGGTAGAAGAATTAACCACACGCGGCTAAAGTAGCCGTCCCGGTCGGGCATCAAACCTGGAATCCTCCGAACCGAAGGCCAAGGCTGACTATTTATTCGTTATGTGAAAACCTACAACCTGTTTTCCAGTCATTGACCGGGTCAAGGAATATGGAATGAATGAATCATATATAGGCTGTTAGTACGATGGGGTCGCCACTCCCAAAGTGATTATTCATGAATGATAGATGCTATGAAATGAGAATGGAGATTGTTGCTGGAATGAAAGATGACAGGGAAAACCGGAGTACCCGGAGAAAAACCTGTCCCGCCTCCGCTTTGTCCAGCACAAACCTCACATGGAGTGACCGGGATTTGAACCACGGTATCCAGCGGTGAGAGGCCGACGCGCTGCCGTCTGAGCCACGGAGGCTCCCCTTATTCGTTATAGTTAAATCAAAATAAGATTGGCCACACTTATATAATTAATAAGGTTTGAATTACATAATTTAGAAGAGTGAATTTAAAATTCTGGCAAAAAGTGATAAAACGTATGACGAGGTCTGCTGACCGCTCGTCATCTCGGAGTATGAGGAACATGGTGTCGTTTAAAATTTTGGCCAGGTTTATGCACTCTGAGAAAATATGTACGATGAGCAGACGAGCGCCGCAGGTGTACATTTGATACATTTGAGGGAGGGGTTCTTCATGTACCAACAAGCAGGAGTGCGTTACTGGGAACCTCGAAAAGAAATCTTCATGCGTTTGTTATCCCTTTTATCGACCTCAGCTCATTAGAGGGAGCTATGGCCTGTCACTCCTCCTGCTAGTAAAACATTAGACCATGTCTTAACTGTGAACGAATGCCATTTGCTAGAACCTTGTTAACGTAATGGGGTCAGTGCGACTGCCTCTCCTGCAGCCTTTTCAGCTATAACCATGTGACTTGGAAGCCCACGAAGGTAATTCAGGTGCTCAAGACATATAACCTAGTCAGCAGGTTATCAATATGAATGAAATAGTGTATATATGCCTAATTTATACGTATTCCTAGAAACAACTGGTAGATGGTCTCAAGTTGCCTTCATTATCATGGTAAATCTTGGAAACAAACAAAAAATGGTCAATGTTGTGTTGAAGCCATGGCCATCGGGCACAGGTCTTCTGGGCATAGAAAGCGTCACGTGGGTGTTGGGTGGACGTTACGAATAAGTAAACGAGCTGAAAAAATGTATTTTTATCTGGGGTCTCTCTTTCGAATGTTGTAAAATCACACACTATTTCCAAACTTCATAGATTCGATTACATCTTCTTAAGTGTTTTCGGGAGTATCTAAGATCACAGGCTAGACAGGAGAAGTAGTCTCGGTTGCGGCGTTCGGCCACCTCGGCTTTCTTACCTTGTATATAGTATGCTTTCTTACGCTCAGCCTCGGATATTCTGAGCATGTTCAAGCAGAGTGCGCTTCGGCTCAACAAAGGCTTGTTTTATTAGCCCGGCAACACTGGATTCGGGAGGCGGAGGGGCTGGACCCCACCGCCGGATGTTCTGAGAACGGTTTTCCGTTGTTTTCTATTCTCCTCCACTAAGGCAAATACCGCGCCGCGGTCACTATCCCCTCACCTTCTCCGCACCTCAAATTACCACTTCAAACCCCCTTGGCCTGAGAGAGGGAGTAACCGTCTAGGAGGCCCGCCGTACCCCTTCAGGTTACGAAATGAAAACACTTTTAGTAGTAGCAGTGTTCGATTCCTTTCGACGTATTCCTTCGTCTTGTTTGTTTGTGGTTGGCTTGAACCTTGACATTACGGAAATGTTCAGAAAGTTTATGAACAATTCTAATATTTTCACGTACCTATTCACGTTTCCTCAGAAATATTATTGCAGGCATGAATAGATCCCGCGTAGATGAAACGAATGACGCCTTACAGTTATCAGGTCGCGGTCCCGAGTTATATTCACTTTGCCGCAGGCTCCGAGCTCCGACTTCTCCACAAAATGGTGGCCCGCTCACTACTGCGCCATTTGATATGGAAAGCCATTAGAGCAGAATCTTTGGACCTTCAATATTTCAAGTCAGTTAGATTTTTGCTAACGCTTATAGTTCTGACTTACTTTAAATCTCACATATAATTTAAATTTTTGGGATACATGGAATTTTACCAAAGAACTCAGTACTGAAACGACAGACTTATTCTACATCAAAAGTGTATAAGTTGGATTTCACCCTAGGTTTTAGGGGATCCTGTCCCACAAAATGACAGGTGTTCCCACATTTCGGTCGACCAAGAGTATGATGATGCTGCTGTCATTAGAAGCCCATCGTGTGATCAATGAAGCCGCACTTAACATGATGAAGTACGCAGCCTGGCTGACAGAGCGAATTACTGTCCAACTGAAAGATAATTACGTCCCATTGTCAGCACCTACCCACACGAGATCTGATCACCATCCTAATTGCACGGCCTCTGAACAGGACTCCCATTGTCACACGTTCTATCAGACTGTTTAAAGCCGTTCATTGCCAGCTGTACCTGCTTATGCTCTGGAAGGAAAGTTCTTGATCCTGAAGAGAGGTAATTATATTGCTGGATCACGAATGAACAAGTATGTGTCACGGCGGGTACATTACAGAGTTGTATTGCTTTGCTTAGAGAGAAGGTTATTAAATAATTGGTGCGCAGGAAATAATTGGTGCGCAGGAAATAATTGGTGCGCAGGCCACATTAGTCCTGTCGATTGGCTTTCACATTTAACATCTGTATTTCCCCTCGCCAGAATCCCCCTGTGGGTGGGAGTTGTAGAATACATCCACCGTATACCCTGTCTGTCGCAGGAGTGTGAGATGGCAACCATAGCTGAGACTGGCATTATTTCCATTTACTTTTACCAGGCTCCACCTCATTTTGATATTTCATGTCCAACCTCCCTTGGTCAACTCTTGTTCTCTTCGGACTCCGGCGGTATAAGGTTTCACTCTCACGGCCTCCGTGGGCCTCCCCTTTCTTTTGCCAATACCCCTATTCTTCGAAGGGTCATAATTTTTCCAGTTTTTCCTCTGATTAGTTACTACATAGGGGACGGTTACCTTGTTGTACTTTCTCTTGAAACAATACCCATCACTACCACCGCAACGAAGTGTATGATTTTTAATGTTTAAACATTTTAACTGAATAAAACAGTCCAGCTCTTTGGCTGAATTGTCAGCGATGCGGTCTTCGTCTCAGAGGGTCTCGAGTTCGACTACCGGCGTCATTGGTGATTTCAGCTACACGTAGTTCTCTGCTTCAGGAACTGATTGTTGGTGTTTGTGTTAATATACACATTTTCCGCCACATTACAATCACAAGTATCTCAGAAACAGGCAATAGTTCAATACACCCTTCCACACAGGGTTGGTGTCAGAAAGGATATCCGGCCATAAAAATGTAAGAAGTCCACATGTGAGACACAGATCGCACCCGTGCCTTTACCAGGGTTTAGGGAAAGAAAGAAAGAAAGAAAGAAAGAAAAAAAGAAAGAAAGAAAAGAAAATATTTTAACCAACTCGCATACAATACAGAAAGGCATGCATGGACAGAAAGAATGGTCGTAAATTTCTGTACATCATTTTAAGGTACATTCCTTGATCAATTCTACATAGATATAACCCAACATACATGTGTACTAATTGTAACAGTTTACGACAACGACGAGCCAAAAGTTAAGGACTTTGGCGGACGATTTCTGAGGAAGGAAATGTTAATCTTATTATCCTTATACAATATTTGCTGTAAAATAAATCGTTCTCGCAAGTCCCCAACTTTTGGCTTGTCTATCTCGTAAACTGTTAGAATTTATACTAAGGGGTGTGTTTTTTATCCTGTTGGTTTAACGCCACCCCAACTGAGCAGACTTTCTGGCGACGACAGGATAGTAAAAGAAATAGGACTAGGAAAGAAGCGAGCGTGGCCTTAATAATTATAGGACAGCCCCCGCATTTGCCTGGTGTGACAATGAGAAATCGCAAGAAAAACATATTCAGGGTTGCCCATAGTGGAGTACTGGAGTTTGCATCCACTGTCTCCCAAATACAAGCTAAAAGCTACATGGCCGAACCGCGCAGCCATTTCACTCCGTGTACTAAAGCATGTTGAGTAGAATCTATGTGAAGTTCAACAAGGAATATGCCCTTAAGATGATGCACAGGTAGTTACGAACAGCCGGTATATCACATGTAAAGAAAACTTCACTCAACTGCAAAAGAAAAAATGCGCACCATCAAGGAGCCATTGCAGGAGCTCGGGAGTGGGTACACGCACAGGAGATGGTAGTATAAAGAAAACTCCAAAATATTGCACCACACCAAGCATCTACTGCAAGGTAAGAAACACTTGCAGAATGCAATTAGTAGGGTGTTAGACCACCCGTAGCACGAAGACAGGCGGCGATGGGCGATACGGTCCGACATGGAGGCATACATACATCTGATGTTCTCCTTGGGAAGATCTTGCCACACCTGTCGCAACTGACCATGCATCTTAGTTGACGCTGTCCGACTCGTTGGCTGAATGGCCAGCGTACTGGCCTTCGGTTCAGAGGGTCCCGGGTTCGATTTCCGACCGGGTGGGGGGTTTAACCTTCATTGGTTAATTCCAGTGGCTCGGTGTTTGTACTGTCCCCAACATCCCTGCAACTCACACACCACAAATAACACTATCCTCCACCACAATAACACGCAGTTACCTACACATGGCAGATGCCGCCCACCCTCATCAGAGGGTCTGCCATACAAGGGCTGCACCCGGCTAGAAACAGCCATACGAAATTATTATTATTAGTTGACGCTGGTCGAAGTTGCCGTCCAATTTGGTCCGAAACGGTCTCGGTGGGCGAAAGCCTGGAACCTAACTGGCGAATGAAGCATGTCGACATCGCGAAGGCAGGCTAGAGATACTCGTGCTATGTGAGACCGGGCATTATCCTGCTGGAAAATGAGGTTGACGAACTGAACCAGGATGGCAAACACACACGGTCGTGGAATTTCCTGAACATATCACCGCGCCATCAGGGCTCCTCATCACCAGCAATTGGAAGCGGGAATCACAGAAAATGGCACCTCACACCATGACACCTCTTACCGGGTCAATGTGCTGCTCTACAGTGAAGAGTGGATCGTTGTGCTGGCCAGGGCGTCTTCACATTCGAATTCAGCGGTCGCCTGTATCCTGACAGAACCGTGTTTCGTCGCTAAACATCACTCACTGCCAATCCGCAAGCTGCCGTGCTGCCTGTTCCTGGCAGATGTTCAAAAATGCTCGGCGATGCACATGCCATAATTGAAGGGACGTCGCGACGACAGATCCTGGTCTGCTAACCGTCTAATTACGGTACCAGCGGACAGAGGCTTATCTCCAGTTGCCGTGATATGTCTCTCTGCCGGTGGAGTACTTACATACAGTCTGTCGCAGGATGAAAGGAGTCTCTCTGCTAGTGGTCCACCGGGGTGGATCCGAGTCTTCTCGATGAGTGTGTGTACCCTAACATCCCCACTGCGTCCAACATGGACGCGCAGTGTAGTCAGAACGGTTCAAATGGCGAACAATGCGGCGAAATGTCCAACCTGTCTCTCTTATTCATCTAGCCGATCCACGATTTGTCAAATGTACCGTTGGGGCATCCTGCATGTTCGCTCAACTTAGCTCTGTGGTTCACACTATTCACATTACTAGTAAGGCCTTATTCGGTGTCTTGCATCTATGAAAACAATCAACATTAAATGCAAGTGGTACTCATGTCAGCAACCTATGAGGATACTGCGTGGCAACCTTCAATGTACTTGCGCAATTTGTTCACTGTGTGCAATTTTTAAATTATTTTATTTTTCAAGTGATTATATTTCAGGAGCTGATTCAATTTTTCTGTTCAATGAAATGTGTACTTATATTACATGCGAAGGAGCATGGCCGTTTACCATATTAAGTATGACCACAGTATTGTTATATGACAATCACTGTACCGTACATCCATGCGCGCAAATGTTGAATTGGAATTAAATCCCATTCGTATTTTATCCTATTCCCAGCTCTGTCGCACTTTGAAACTCATACCGAGTCGCCAGACTGATAGTTTACTTTGTCCTCTTTCGATGATTATTAAAACTTCAACTCACATAACGCTTTATACAGGGTGTTCTGAAACAACGTGAACCTGGTATATGAGCGTTAGAGGGTTGGCCATGCTGATAAATAATTTGAAAGAAATAATTCGATATCTCGCACCGTTGCCATTTTATCAGTTGCTGGAGCTAGCCAATCAGATCACTTCGCGGGCGAATTCAAATGGACTTTGCGAGGCGGTGTTGCTAAATCTGTACGTGGCTTAAGACCGGAATGAGAGCACCAGTCGAAGAATGAAACTCCGCCAGGGGAGGGGTTCGAAAACAGACTTTCGAACTGACAGAATCGCGCCAAATCAAGTAAGCCACGGTCACACTGGCTGAAAACCACGGTGTGTTTGTGTTTGGTGCTGATTTCTTGATATGACTCTAAAGCCGTTCGTAAGTCACGTACACATTTAGCAACATCGCTGCGCAAAGCCCATTCGAATTCGTCCGGAAAGCGATCTGATTGACTAACTTGAGCAGCTGATGAAATGACAACGGTACAGGATATCGAATTATTTATTTAAAATTATTTATCAATATGACCAACGCTCTAACGCTCATATACCCTGTTCACGTTGTTTCCGAACACCCTGTATAAAGGTTTATGTGAGTTGAAGTTTTAATAATCATCCATACAACATCGGACAACGAAATTGTGTGGGGTCTTCATCTTGATCGTTCATAACGCAGTCAAACATGTGATACATTAGGGCATCCTCTCGAAGCGTACACTGTAAGACAGTGTTACAGAATAGTTAGACAGGCGACAGTGTGACGGGGTCGTAAACAGCTCACATAAATCTCAATTAGGTTTCATTCTGACCGCTCTAAGAGTCCAGGCGGCTTTAACTGCACCGCTGTTCTTCATGTTCAATTCGCATGTTCTGTATTGAGATTTTTTTTTTCACTACGAAACAAAATAACTCATGCAATAAGAAACAAGGACGTGTTTACTGTCTATCTGTGGTCTGTGGTTTTGTTTTCCTTTTCACTAAAAGTAGTGTTTTTAGTGTTTGGTTTGGTTCTCTTTCAATTTTGGTAGTTCGATTGGGCAAACCTGGAGAAATATACAGTACTTCTCTCTCTTTTTAGGAATTTTCGCGAATGTTCAGACCAAACAAATATCATATTTTACAAAGGATTCAGGATTATTTACTTCCTTGCAAACTATGTGCGTGCCTGCCTCTTACCCGGAGGCCCCGGATTCGATTCCCGGTCAGGTCAGGGATTTTTACCTGGACCTGAGGGCTGGTTCGAGGTCCACTCAGCCTACGTGATTAGAATTGAGGAGCTATCTGACAGTGAGATACCGGCCCCGGTCTCGAAAGCCAAGAATAACGGGCGAGAGGATTCGTCGTGCTGACCACACGACACCTCGTAATCTGCAGGCCTTCGGGCTCAGCAGCGGTCGCTTGATAGGCCAAGGCCCTTCAAGAGCTGTAGTACCATGGTGTTTGGGGTTTGGTTTGGTTTTGTAAACTATGTATGTAGATGTGACACAGGAGTGAATGCCGTCTAAATTAAATGGAGACATTTGATCTGAACTGTGTTCTAGGAGATGCTCAATCGGTGAACAGCTAGGGCTATGGCTGAGGAAGCCAAACAAGCATGAAATGAATCAGGTTGCTATGGAATGAACTCGCACCACAGAAAAAGGAAGTTCCTAGGGAAAATTTTTGAAAGAAGTAAAAAGAATGTATTTGTAATTAAACCTTCTGTACATAACGTAATTTTATATCCGTGTAAACGTTCAGTATGCACGAGAGGACGGATGGAAGTTTATGTGATCCCTAGTGTGAGATCGTATATGGGTATGAGTGAACTGGCCTAGCTGAAGTATACGTATGTGGGGATTCGCGCGTGTATGTAAGTAGAATTATATGAATGATGAACATATCCTGTGAATATTACGTAAGTACCGATATGTAAATATGGATATTGTATACAAGCACATTCTCTAGCCTGTAATTGTAATTATTTAATATTGTAATTTTAAGTGGGAATGAGGGCACCTTCGTGTATGTGGATCCGTACAATTCACCATTCCTGAATTGTATATACAATTTGTGGAAAATAAATACACAAATACATAAATAATAATAATAATAATAATAATAATAATAATAATAATAATAATAATAATCGTATAAGTACCAGTGTTTCGCCCCAGTACGGGTTGGGCTCATCAGTTGGACACAGTATAGCTTGCAATGGTGTCACCAAGTCTCTAGAATGATAATTTACTTTGTTCTCTTTTGATGACTGTAAACACTTCAACTCACATAGAATCTGGATATCCATATGATATCGGAAAACAAAATTGTGTGGGGATAACTTGCGGTGTGTCTTGAAGATGTGCGGTTTCCAACTAACTGATGAGCCCAAGCCGCACTGGGGTGAAACACTGGCGCTTTTACGATTGACCTACCCGAATTTATTTAATGTTCCCAACAGGAAGCGATTAATATAAGTCTCCTTATCAAGAATGTTTTGATTAAGCACGAAGTAATGTTTGCTAGACTGTAGTGTATTTGAAAAAAATATATAATGAACGAAGAATGATTTTTGTGCACTTTTCCCCTAAAATTAACGCCATCAACAGGGTAATATGCTCTTTCATCGTTGACATTCTCCGATTGTTCAATGCCCTGTTTAAACCAAATCGTACAGTCGATTACTAGTCCATATCTGAAAGTTTTGGAGTAAGTAATTACGTCCACACGACGCGTAGCGTTCGCACTAAGGTCGACGACTTCTTCATGCAAATTGAGAACTTTCTTTCTCAACGCAGAGGCTATCTCGGACCTAAGAGAATGATGATGAGAATTTCAGAGCTACAGTTTACGGTTGCACAATCCTAGAACATGTCCTAGAATTTCAGTCGCCGTGTACCAAGCCGGGACCCGTCAGGTAAACTCTTAACGGTTGCTACATTAACACTCATTTTCAGACAGGTTATTCATTCAGATGTCGAGGGAATTGCTTTACTTGAAATCGAACGGCTCATCCCTTCATTTCCCTGATGTTCCCCAAACAAAGAACGAATATTAGTGTTTGGTACTGAAAGTGTGAGAAGTGTTCTTGGGAATTATGAAAAATAATGTAACTTTCTTCGTTGACGGTGCATTTTATAGTTGTTTGAAAAAATTCAAACAGATATTCATCACCCATATTGATACTGGAAGTTGCCACAAGGAGACCAATGGTGTATGTCCAGTGCTATTTGCACTGATATCCAACAATACAGAAGAACGTACAACCGTGCTTTCTGCTTTCTGAAAAGCATTTACCCTGAATGGAAACCGCATTTAATGAAAGCAGAATTTGAAACTGCTCCCTGAGTAAAGTACTAATACACCGGGCGAGTTGGCCGTGCGTAGAGGCGCGCGGCTGTGAGCTTGCATCCGGGAGATAGTAGGTTCGAATCCCACTATCGGCAGCCCTGAAAATGGTTTTCCGTAGTTTCCCATTTTCGCACCAGGCAAATGCTGGGGCTGTACCTTAATTAAGGCCACGGCCGCTTCCTTCCAACTCCTAGGCCTTTCGAATCCCATCGTCGCCATAAGACCTATCTGTGTCGGTGCGACGTAAAGCCCCTAGCAAAAAAAAAAGTACTAATACATGGCTCTCTGGCTGCAACTTCCATCTCAATCAATGACTATAGAGGAAAATTCAATAAATTGGATTAACCACGGAGAACTGCAGAACTCAGATGTGCGACTTTTGTGCAAGATGTGTGCAATATTGGCTCTAGCACCAGCAGAAGTAGCTGAAGACTCCTGTTGGAAATTATGTCTACAACTCCACAGAACAAAAATTTATCAACATTTTTCGATTACTTTTTAGAGCAGTGGTTGAACAACATAAATATGCCGGCAGAACTCTGGAATGCTCATGGCAAACACCACCGCAAGAACAACGCTGTGAAAGGTTGGAATACAAAGTTAAACAGCATAAATAGAGTAAGAATGCCTAGAAACTGTCTCACTACTCACTTTCGTAGTAAGTCTCGTCAATGACACCTAGGCATCGTATGACAACTGATCATCGCACTGTTGGGGACTCAACCAATCTTCGAGCGGAGGATTTAGCAATAACACCTCTACCTACGTCTTATCGTCAGGAAGAATTTAATTTGAACTTCAATTTCCGAAATGCAAAATAGTCATGGCTAAGTCCACGAATAATCAGCCATAAGGATACCTGAGAACAGTGACCCATTTCCATTCAATGTTTCCACAACAAGCAAATTATAGTTTTACGTGACTGCTGATATCGTGGTCACACCCGCGGAATCTCCAGATTTTCGTGGAATACAAACTACAGAGATGTGACATTGCATTTCAAATATACCACATTCCTTGGATGGGATTCGAACCATGGATGCCTTGGTGAGAAGCCTATGACTGTGGCACTCATATATCACGTCCCCCACTCAATGTTTTTGGCTGCGCAAATGAGGAAAATCACAGCTTATTTCCCACTAGTACAAACTCTGGATGGAAATTAATTTTTAAGTTTCGCCACGTAAATCTGACAGCCACCACGGGTGGTATTAGGATGCAGTCAGATCAGGAAATATCTGAAGGTCAGCAAGAAGTATCTACAAAAATAGCCAGTCCGCATACATCGGCAGTACAATAGCCAGCTATTTTTGTCTCTCCCACGCAAAATCTTAACGACAGTAGCGATTTACAACACAGCCTCGAGAAGGTCAGGTCAGGTCAAGCCTGAAGCGGAGCACCCACACACATTGCTACAAATACACTTTAGAACTTGGTCACAATGTTCGTACTATTTAGCTTACATCACTACTAACTTCACGTTCTGACAGTCAAGTTTTTTCACTGTCTTCAAGGATGTTCTACTGAACCTGTTTCACATAAGGTGGTTTATTAATTCCACGCCTCCACTAGCCAACAGAATACAGTCATCCATCCATGTTCTAACCAGGATCAATGTTGTTTAACTTGGGAGATTTAGCTGGGATACATTTCAGCTTTGTTACGGCATGTTTTTACGAGTCACTAAATCACAGGTCAACAAAACTTGAAGATAGATTTCCTCTTATAAGCGTATTCGATCAACATTAAACGCCATAAGAACACGGTTTTTTCTGGGAATATTATAACCAAAAATGGCAAACCCCATAGCACAACAGCCTTGCAGGGCCATGGACTACCAGGCGACCGCTGCTGAGCCCTAAGGTCTGCAGATTACGAGGTGTCGTGTGGTCAGCATGACGAATCCCCTCGGCCGTTGTACTTGGCTTTCTAGACCGGGGCCGGCATCTCACCGTGAGATAGCTTCTCAATTGTAATCATGTAGGCTGAGTAGGACTCAAAGCAGCCCTCAGATCTAGGTAAAACTCTCTAACCAGGACAAGAATAGAACTCGGGGCTTCCGGGTAAGAGGCGGGGCCGGCGTAGTTTCAACACCAGAATTACATTTAACATTAATGACGCTATTTGAAGAGGATTTCCATTGTGCTACTTTCAATATGTGGATTGGGACATCTCGGTAAGCAGTCCCGTGTAATGATTCGGAACGGACTTGTTGGCTGCATGATACGGGTCGTGTAACCAGAAGCTTACCTGCAAGAGATAGAAGGTTCAAACCCCACTGTCAACAGTCTTGAAGATGGTCTCCATGATTTCCCATTTTCACGCTTGGAATATGCCTGGGCTATACTCGAGTTAACGCCACGGCCTTCTTTCTAGTTCTTTTTCCCAACTCCGGAAGCCCATCAATATTGGTGTCACGTTAAAATGCTAGCGTCAATATATGAATATCACCTGCTTTCAAAGGAAAGAAATAATTCATTATAGCATGAAACCACCAGGGGTTGCCTAGCTGATGCGGAAAAGGTGTACTCGTTCCCCCAGAAGAACGTGGGTTCGATGAGATTTACAATTCCGAAGAAGCACGTGGCCTTGAGGTTTACTCGGAGCAAACAAAAGTCAGTATCACGTTACATCGTGGGGGAAAGAAGCCAACCACTCGAGGTTATGAATAGTCAAAGCCTTTACTTTCCACACCTCCATGGGCCTACATGATCTATATTGAGATAGCTTCACTTTGCTCCACTTTCTACCGCCTATTGAACATTGCTTCAACTATCAAACGGTCCTTAGATATACCGAAATGCGGGCTATTCACCCTGGAAAGATGTTTTCAATCGTAACAATATATTAATAAGAGTCTCTCGTATTTAAGCATCCTTAAAATCCAGCCGGCTGAAACTGGATTCCATTCTACAACCCTGTGAAAAAGAGATGAGAGTCTAACGAATTAAGTTATGCAGACGACCAAAAAGAGAGATGAATGATAAAGCTAGGTTCAGGAAAAACCCTCTGCCCTTATGATAGGAAGAAGGAACAGTATTAAGGTAACAAATTTTTATTTTTGGTAGTGGCTTAGCGTCACATTGTCACTAGAAGATGTTATCGGCAACACAGTGATGGGAAAGAGCTAGAACTGGGAATATAGTAGCCGTGGACTAAATAAAGGCACAGCTCCAACATTTGCTTGCTGTGACAATGGGAAACAACTGGAAAGCATCTTCAGGGCTGCCGATAGTAGGATTCAACTCGAAACCAACACCTCCCGAACGCAAGCTCACAGCGGTGCGACTCAAAGCAGGGTTAGTAAAATAATGAGATTTTGCCAAGGGAAAGAAAAAGGTACTAGAAAGAAAGAAAGAAAGAAAGAAAGAAAGAAAGAAAGACTCCTCAAAAACAAGACGTATAGTCACGTACTGCGATTGAGAAAGGCAGAATGCTACTATACACTATTGGGAGTGGCAAAGAAAGTCAGATTACAGTGAAATCCGAAGGAGGAATGTGGTAGGAAATGAATCCGGAAGTGACCTTTGCTTTTATATGAGGGTGAATACGGTTATGATAGAACCCAATATTAGAAAAAAGACATGTCCACAAATAACAAATATAAATTAATAATAATAATAATAATAATAATAATAATAATAATAATAATAATAATAATTTAATAAAGAATATAAAATAAAGGAAACGGGGTGGTGGTGCTAGTGGTGGTAGTGGTGGTGATTATTTTTTAAGAGGAAGTACAACTAGGCAACCATCCTCTATACAACACTCATCAGAGAGAAAAAAATGGAAGGGATCCGACACTTCGAAAAATGAAGGTATCGGCTAAAGAAAGAGAATGGCCTGGAAGTGCACGAAAATGAAATACTCCCCAGCTCTCGAATGCTCTAATAGCATCAGAGTCGGAAAAGAACAAGAGTCGATCAAGGGAGGTCGGAGAGGTTATTTGCTTTACGTCCCATCTACTTTTACGGTTTTCGGAGACGCCGAGGCGCAAGAATTTGGTCTCGCAGGAGATGTTTTACATGCTAGTAAATCTACCTGACGTATTTCAGCACCTTCAAATACCACCGGATTGAACCAGGATCGAACCTGCTAAGTTGGAGTCAGAAGGCCAGCGTTTCAACCGTCTGATCCACTCAGCTCGGCAAAGATGAAACTGAGGAACCTGGCACGAGTAAGTGGGAACAATGTCAGGACTCAGCTAAAAGCCCCGTGATCGCCAACCCACGCTCTCAAGTTGAGAGAACCCGGGCCCCTTTTAGTGGCCTCTTACGACAGGCAGGGGATACCGTGAGTGTTACTGTACCCCCCCCCCACCCACAGAGGGGAAGGAAACGAAAACCCGCAGTCTCACCAGTTACATTACTGTGGACGTTGCTGAAAGAACTCTCGTCCTCAGGAACACTGCGTTAAGAGCTAAATGAAGTCAAACAGATGAAGAAGCACTTGTCGGTGTCTCTGTACACACTTCCGTAAGTGCCGTAATTATTAATGAGATGACCTCGAGAATGACAAGCTCGACAACAACCCACTCGGGTAAGGACAGGCCAGCAGCTGGGCGAGGCGACTGGCTGTAATATTGGGAGTGTCTGCACCAGCATCCAAGGTTTCAATGACCTCAAGACAATGAACTAATCCGTCATCGCTCATAGCACTAGCGCGACTTGCCCTAGATCACAAACTATGAGGTTAACAGCCTCCACTTGGGACATAGCGAAAAATTTGAAAGGTCATCTTTCAGTGTTGCCTGCAAGCCCTCATAAATTAAGTAGGCACCCCCATAATCCTACATTTGCAAATACAGTAGCTCAGTGGCCTTGTTTGATTCCACACCTGACCGAGCGCGTGGCTGTGCGGTTTGGGTCATATAGCTGTCAGCTTGCATTCGCGGGGTAGTGGGTTCGAATATCAGCGTCGATATTCCTGAAGATGATTTTTCCGTGGTTTCCCATTTTCACACCATGTAAATACCGGGGGTGTACCTTAATTATGGTTACTGGTCACTTTCTTTCCAATTCTAGCTCTTCCCTATCCCATCGTCACCTTAAGATCTGTGTCGATGCGACGCAAAACTAATTCTAAAAGAAGCAACTGCCTCTCTTGCCCTCCAAAACCAGAGTGCATTACTGTCCTAGATAACCCATCCTCCATTCGCCTCACATGACCCCACCGTGAAGCCAGTTCGTGTGTACAGCTTCACTCATAGAGTTCATTCCTAACTTAGCCTTTATCTCCTCATTCCGAGTACTCCCTTGACATTGTTCCCAACTGTTTGTACCAGCAATCATTATCGTTACTTCCAACTTATAACATAAAATCAATTTTATTTTGGATCCGTATTGACTATTATGTTATATAAATTGAAAAATTAGTATAATGGTTCCACCTAGTTAACACTTATAAGTTATTTACTATTTCAAAGTTGTAAAAGCATATTATTAAACTTACAGGACATGTTTCGGCCGCATTAGGCCATCTTCAACTGTTTAAAATAAACTTATAATCAATACACTAATAGTTGCAAAACATGGACAAATTTCAACTTACAAGGTATCCTGAACCTACCCAGTTTTCACTCTCGTACAGTGAAGCTGACTTGAAAACAGATCGACGTAAAGATAGTTTCGTCCAAGAGCTGACGATTTCTTGAGAACTCACTGCATTAGCTTTGTTTCATCTCGATTCATTTTCACTCAGTATAGTGTACTACCATCCTGGGAGAATACACGTCCTAAATACCCACTTGAAATGATCCACCTGTTCCAGTTTTGCCTTTCCGCTTTGATATTAAATCCTCTTAAGTTTATTCCCAACAGACTTCACTTTAAATAATATCATATAACGAACTTGCCAAGTTCGGTTACAATTCTCCACTACTACTACTACATGTTTTCATTCTTGCCCTTTCGTTGCTGGACAGCAGCACAACTGGAATGTCGGAATTTTTAGGCAAACCGCCTAGAGGGACTTCAGAAGGTCTACAACTCGTCACTGACGCTTACAATTGGCTTTACGTCGCACCGACACAGATGGGTCTTATGGCGACGATGGGATAGGAACGGCCTAGGAGTGGGGAAGAAGCAGCCGTGGCCTTAATTAAGATCCAGCCCCTTCATTTGCCTGGTGTGTAAGTGGGAAACCACGGAAAACCATTTTTAGGGCTATCGAATGTGGGATTCGAACCCAATATCTCGCGGATGCAAGCTCACAGCTGCGCGCCGCTCAACGCATGGCCAACTCGCCCGGTATTATTATTATTATTATTATTATTATTATTATTATTATTATTATTATTATTATTATTATTATTCAAATTGCGATGTTATTTATTATCTTTTTAGCCCGGACAACTCCCATCACATGACACTATGCCGGAAGTATCACCATCTTGTTTAATGGAACGAACAACTAGAAATGGGTTCTGACATTTTGTGACCAGGCTGTGAACTACTATGGAGTGTTGCATTGGCATGTCATTCGTTCATGTATCCCTCCGGTCATTCGCCATGTACATGCTCAATAACAACTTTCCTGATCAATCACTTCATGTCTCGCAATGCTGTTCAATTGATAAAAGTTTCAATCTAAAACTTGAATGAAACTAACTTTCTAATCTGCTTGCTATAAATGACCTTTCACACAACCAAATCTAGGTATGGAATAATACTTGTTAGGAATACAATGATCTTACAAATAATATTCAGAGATAACGAACTGCAAATTATATAAATCCCAGTACCAACAAACGATATCTGATAAGTTTGATATAGTCTACTGTATTGTTACGACGTGATATCACAAGCGTCATCCCTATGGAAGCCCACTCTGGTAATTCCTGGAAGGGATGGTTGAGTAGGCCGGCAGGCTTAACAGCCGGCTTAAAGGCATGTGACGGACTCTGCTTGTTTTGTGCTGGTATCTCCCTGGACTTTCCGGAAGACGAAACTAGAACTTTCCTATTCAGGACGCATCTCTAAGATATTAGAACTTCACCTGGAAGTATATGAAAGCAGGATCGCCACGGGCAGAGATAGTCCGTGTTGAGTAGGTGTCGTCGTAGTAGAATTGAGAGTTGTCTTCGTTATTTAGTGGTTAATGTTGAGCAGTGTTGTTTAGTTGTCATGCCAAGTGATCTGCGTTGAGTAATTTAGTGTGCGGAGCAGTCACGAGAGTTGGTTGTCTAAGATCGGTCTTGCCTTGAGTCGAGCACAGTGAACAGCAGTCGTGCGTTGTGATAGTCAACAGACCTATGTTCCAAGCTGTCAGCATGGAGCGGCTGAGAGGTAAGGTTGGTGCGTGCGAAGCCATGTAAAATGTGAAACCTATCGATCAAGATTAAAGAACGACGCCCGTTTCAGGTAAATACCGATCAGCCATAAACCTTCTGTGAGGACCAGATACTTTTATAAATAGCCAATAGCGAAGTGCTGCCATTCATTATCAAGTTTAATTGTGTGCGTGTACTAATTAAGTCATCTAAATTAAATTAGTCCAATACAAGAGAATAATTCATAACAGTATCCGTTACCAACTATTGGGATTGTTGTTATTACTGTCTTAAGAGGAAGTACAACGAGATAATCGTCCTTGCTCAACTCTAAAGTAAAGAATGAGACAGATTATATCATGTTATCGGTTTACGTCCCACGAACTACTTTTACGGTTTTCAAAGACACCGAGGTGCCAGAATGTTGCCACACACGCGTTGTTTTGCGTGTCGGAAATCTACCAACACGAGGCTGGCGCATTTGAGCACCTTCAGATACCAATGGACTGCGCCGTGATCGAAACCCCCAGCTTGGGCTCTACCGTCTAAGCCACCCAGCCAGGCGAAAAATGCAGAAGTACAACCCTCTGGAGACTGAAAGTATCAGCAAACAAAAGGGACAAGGCTTGTAAATGAAAGAGCCTTGGTCAACTCTTCTTTTCCGACCCCGACGGTATTGGGTATCGAGGCCTATGGAGTCTTTCATTTTCAAGCCCTTTTTTTTAAGTAGGTCTTATGGCGACGATGGGACAGGGAAGGGCTAGGAGTGGGAAGGAACCGGCCGTGGCCTTAATTAAGGTACAGCCCCAACATTTGCCTGGTGTGAAAATGGGAAACCACGGAAAACCATTTTCAGGGCTGCCGACAGTGGGGTTCGAACCTACTATCTCCCGAATACTGGATACTGGCCGCACTTAAGCGACTGCAGCTATCGAGCTCGGTTTCAAGCTCTTTGTGGCCCTTGACTTTATTTGGCCGATACCTTCATTTAGCAAAGTGGTGGACCCCTTCAATGTTTTCGTCTGATTAGTGTTAATAGATTATGGTTTCCTAGTTGTACTTCCTCTTAAAACAATAATCACCACCATCACCACCGCCGCCGCTCACGCAAAGTATAGTAAAGCAAACTAATTGCCTCTACCTTGAATATAACTGACTTACGAAATTATCGTAATATAGTACGCCTCTACTTTTAGTGACACGTTCACGGACTCAAATACAATACGTCAGATATAAAATAGTGAACAGCAGCTCCAATTAAATTAGGAGACCTGTGGTCATGCAGATGTTTTCTAAAGGCAGTAATTAGTGTCGGCACAACTCATGAGATTTTAATGAACAGCCAAGTATTTATATTACACGTGACAAATTGCATGAGTAAATCCTGGCAGCACGGTCGCTGCTATCATGACAATAATTTTAAACATCGCAATATTAACTTGCTTTAACGGTGGTGGTAACTGTTCTAAGGCGAAATACAACTAGGCAATCAACGTCCCTAACTCTAATTAAAGAAAATTGGAAGAGGGACGACCCTTGGAAGGATGAGGGTGTCGGTAAAAGAAAGGGAAAGGTCACGAAAGGACCAAAAATGGAAGACCCCCAAGACATCGCAAATCGAATGCCGTCGGGGTTGAAATTTTTCATTTTTTTTCTTTTTGCTAGTTGCTTTACGTCGCACCGACACAGATAGGTCTTATGGCGACGATGGGACAGGAAAGGTCTAGGAATGGGAAGGAAGCGGCCGTGGCCTTAATTAAGGTACAACCCCAGCATTTGCCTGGTGTGAACATGGAAAACCACGGAAAACCATCTTCAGGGCTATCGACAGTAAGGTTCAACCTCACTATCTCCCAGATGCAAGCTCACAGCTGCGCGCTTCTAACCGCACGGCCAACTCGCCCGGTCGGAGTTGAAAAAAGAACAAGAGTTGACTAAGGGAAGTTGTCGGCATAAGTGAACGTGAAAGCAGTGCCACACTCAGCTATGGGCCTCGAGGTAGTTAACCCATGATTCCAAGATGAGAACCTTTGGGGTTCCCCTCTTAATCGCCGCTTTACGATGGGGAGGGTACACCCCGGATACGAAAAAGAAGCAGGAAGTGAGGCAGGAATGTAGTTTGTCTTCCCTGCATTTTAGTGCACATATAGAGTAGGTAACAAAAAAAGAGTCGAAGGAATGTGAAAAGGGTGTCGTTATTCGGAAGAGGCGATTAAAGCTCTCAGATTTGTCGACGGTAGAGTAATATTATCCGAATCAGCAAAACGTTTGAAACAATCTTTGAATGGAACAAGAGTTTTATTTTTTATTTTGAGAATTTGTTTTGCGTCGCACCGACACAGAGAGGTCTTATGGCGACGATGGTATAGGAAAAAGCTAGGAGTGGGAAAGTCTGAAGGAAGCGGTCGTGGCCTTAAAATTATAGTACAGCCCCAGCATTTGCCTGGGAAAACTGGAAACCACGGAAAACCAACTTTAGAGTTGCCGATAGTGGGATTCGAACCCACTATCTCCTGGATGCAAGCTCACAGTTGCGAGCCCGTAACGACACGGCCAACGCGCCCGGTGAACGAGAGTAAAGGAATAGAGTTAGGTCAGGTGAAACATGTATAATAAGACTAGGAAATGAAATCATTAAGAAAGAGAAATTTTGCTACCTAGGATATAAACTAACCAATGACGGATTGAGCAAGCAGGATATAAATTATAGATTCGTATTAGCAAAGAAAGCCTTCATAAAAAAGAAAAGTCTGCTTACTAAAAACATAGATATACATGTCCGATTGTCATTTCTGCTCTGAAGGTACTTGTCTGGAACGTTACACTATATGGGAGTGGATCATTGACAATAACTGCTGTAGAAAGAAAGAGAATAGAGACCTTCAAAATTTGGTGTTACAAAAAAAAATGCTGGGTTAATCGAATCACACACGAAGGAATATTGCACCGAGTCGGTGTGAAGAGAACGATTTGGCGAAATTTTACTCGAAGGAGATACAGGTGGTTTAATCACATTCTGAGACATGAATAAACATGTACGGATTGATGTAGGAAGTTCTAGTTATGAAGCGATGATATTGGCCTAGGATAAGATACTGTAGAGAATTGCGTCAAACCAGGCTAATCGGGCACTATCTTAACATTCATGGTATCTCTTCAGAAGGCCGGGAGGGATGAACTTGGGTGTTACCCACCGGTAAGTCGTAGTGTGTGATAAGCATGACATCGGTGACCACGGAATGTTGATTCAACCTCAATTTCCTCGCTTCATCCCAATCTGACTTCCCTTCGTTAACTCTTCTTTGATTTCGATTCCGATATTATAACGTACTGAACACCTAGGCATTCCTGAGAATGCTTTACTTAGGCGAAGTGGAGAGGCTCAAAGAGTTGGGTACCAATTTAACTTTTAGTAGATCTAGAAACTGTATTGAGTGAAACTTTTTTTGTTTCTATTTGCTTTATGTCGCATCGACACAGATAGGTCTTATGGCGACGATGGGACAGGAAAGGCCTAGGAGTGGGAAGGAAGTGGCCGTGACCTTAATTAAGGTAAATCTCCAGCATTTGCCTGGTGTGAAAATGGGAAACCACGGCAAACCATCTTCCGGGCTACCGACAGTGGGGTTCGAAACCACTATCTCCCAGATGCAAGTACACAGCTGCGCGCCCCTAACCACGCGGCCAACTCGCCCGGTGAGTGAAACCGTCATTGCCTGTAGGCCTTTCAAGCATTGCTAACTCTCAATACCAATGAATTATGTGTAAAGGATGTTTCTACGCTCGTAGTGCGAAACCAGATTTCTCAAGAAGATTGAAGAAGTAGCAGGTTGGCGCCTATTCGTATTGGATTCAAGTATATTACCGAGAAAGTATCAAAAAGCAGAACGAGGTTTCAAATCAGGCTACGGCTGTATTCAGCCACTCTCTCCAGTGTATTTTTCTCTGCATTTTTTCACACTCACCGGAAATAAATGCAAGACAGGTACTATATTTCTAACTCTAAGCTCTAGAAAAGAACCAAAAAAACCCACTTAAACCTACTAATCGAATCTCTATAGTATTGCAGAATACTTAAATACTACAATGAAGGCCTCGATTTACCTTTTTTCTGAAATGGTTCCAGTTATCTTTTCTCTGACTAAATATACTACATTGATGGCTTCGATTTATCTTTACTCTGATAAAAATAACTTCAGAAAATATTCGTCCTTATGTGCTAGGATGTTACAGTCGGCTATGGCATCCAATGCTTTTCATGTGAGCATCTAACAGGGTGTAACGTGTTTCACCTGTATGGGAACGAGTTTCCACTTTTCGTTACTTAATTGTCGAAATGTTTGCCTGGATACTATTATTCCTTGAGTAGTTTTCATTCCAAAAATGTAAACATGAATTAGTCCACGAACTTAGCAACTATTTGTAGTCTAATATTTTGGAAATTATCCTGGAGTGAGTAGGAAGTCCTCAACTGCACACCGCGCACCTGCTATATTGCCTAATTATAGGACTTAGGCACCTATCTAAAGCAGACATACGGGTACCATTTACTTCTGCATGCGAACACCGCCCACAACCTCACAATGGCAAGGGCACCTAATGAAATACGAACCCCTATACTTTGACACAGCAGACAGCCGGTAGAGCGAATGACCTCTTATTTCATTTTGTACTCTAGCCTGCTTTTTCTATGTAAGCATAGTTGTATGCAATGCACGAACCAAAGTGGTGAGAAGTATGAGATAGTCATCATCTTTAAACTACCTTATGAAAAGATTTTAAAAAATGATGGCATCGGCAAAATAAAGAGTATGACCATGAAGGGCGTGTAAATGAAATACTCCCTAGGCTTCGCAAATCTAATACTCTCGGGTTCGGAAGGCAACAAGAATTGTTCAAGAGAGGTCCGATAGGAAAGGAGGTGAAAGTGCGTCACAAGTAAGTGTTAATAATTCCAGACTCAGCTGGAGGGGCAGGCTGAGTGGCTCAGACGGTTGAGGCGCTCAGACTCAGCTGGAGGGGCAGGCTGAGTGGCTCAGACGGTTGAGGCGCTGGCCTCCTGACCCCAATTTGGCAGGTTCGATCCTGGCTCAGTCCGGTGGTATTTAAAGGTGCTCAAATACATCAGTTTCATGTCGGCAGGTTTCCTGTTACGTAAAACAACCCCTGCGGGACTACATTCCGGCACTTCGGCGTCTCCGAAAACCGTAAGAGTAGTTAGTGGGACGTAAAGCAAATAACATTATTTCAGCTGGAGGTCTGGAGATACGCAGTCCACGCTCCCAAGTTAAAATTTTGAGTCGGAGAACTATTAGGGGGTGTGGGGGAAAGGCCCCCTTTCGTAACAAACGTTCCCTTTCAGGGTTTTAATTATGAGTTTCTGGAAATTAATCTCTTTTAGTAGTACGACAGGCAGGCGACACCGTGGATGTAGAGTATTGTGTTCCTCTATCACAGGCGTGAACCAAAAAGGCTGACTCCAAAATAAATTTGACCCTTTGCGCGGAAAAAGGACCCGACGTCGGCAATGGAAATTTTACAGTAGAGCTGTACAAAATTGTGTCTGAGATGTAAAAATTGCATTTCTATGTTTTGACTTCTTTCGCTACCTATTGGTCTTCTTAACAAACTAAAACACGCAAAAGTTCGAGTCTTCACCACTCGATGTCATCAAAACTTTGTACAAATGGTAAGAAAAATACACTTTTCTTAATAGCAGCAGTCAATAATTAATTTCTTCTGAAGTATTGCACCTAAAAGCATGAACTCTTTTTTTTAATTGGCTCAGTAGGCTATCTTATCACGATTTTAGAACCACAAAAATCTCTAAAATGAAACATTTGCCGGGCTGAATGGCTCAGACGGTTGAGGCGCTGGCCTTCTGACCCCAACTTGGCAGGTTCGATTCTGGCTCAGTCCGGTGGTATTTGAAGGTGCTCAAATACATCAGCCTTGTGTCAGTAGATTTACTGGCACGAAAAAGAACTACTGTGGGACTAATTTCCGGCACCTCGGCGCCAACGAAAATCGTAAAAATAATTAGTGGGACGTGAAGTAACCTTTTTAATTATTTAAAATGAAAAATCCGACTTTAGGTGTCGCGCAACGGGTCACACATGTGTTTCATGGGACCTTGGCTTATTAATTGACGGTTGGTTTCCTTGGGACAGTACCAGGTACCGTTTGACAAACCTAACCATACTGGTGATGACGTCAATGTGCGAGATCGTTGTCGCTGCCTTTCACATCCGATATTTTCTCCATTGTCCCCAGGAAGATGACAATGCCGTTCCAGGATCGAACAGGGAATATTCGAACATCAGCCACCACATCAATCGTTCGAATAGCGTGGTTTACACTCACAAAAGGTGTAAATCAGCGTTGCCAACCCACCGACGCAAAACTCTTCTATCATCATATAATTCTGATATGACCGAAACTAGTCTACTGCTTCCTATCAGTTGACTGAATATGAGGTATATGCAACGATAGTTTCAATTCGAGAAATAATTCTCTGACAGACTCCAGAATCCAACCCTTTCCTTTCAAACTGAATTGTTAAAAAAAAATTATTAAAACTACAAGGA
This sequence comes from Anabrus simplex, assembly GCF_040414725.1. NCBI lineage: Eukaryota > Metazoa > Arthropoda > Insecta > Orthoptera > Tettigoniidae > Anabrus > Anabrus simplex. The sequence continues at coordinate 566,832,615 of NC_090265.1, read as the reverse complement.
ACGTTTGCCCCTGACTTTGTAAAGAAAAGAAAAATAGATTGAACAAATGTTTTTCGACGACTGTATCTTTCTTTCTTAATCTGCTTACCCTCCAGGGTTGTGTCCTAGAGCGTGAGACATTGGGTCAGGGGTTACAACTGGGGAGGATGACCAGTACCTCGCCCAGGCGGCCTCACCTGCTATGCTGAACAGGGGCCTTGGTGGAGGATGGGAAGTTTGGAAGGGACAGACAAGAAGAGGGAAGGAAGCAGCCGTCGCCGTAAGTTAGGTACCGTCCCGGCATTTGCCTGGAGGAGAAGCGTGGAACTACGGAAAACCACTTCCAGGATGGCTGAGGTGGGAATCGAACCCACTTCTACTCGGTTGACCTCCCGAGGCTGAGTGGACGCAGTTCCAGCCCTCGTACCACTTTTCAATTCCGTGGCAGAGCCGGGAATCAAACCCGGCCCTCCGGGAGTGGCAGCTAATCACACTAATCAGAGGCGGAATGACGACTGTATCTTCGACTAAAATATTGGTTCGCATCTGGTATATGCAGTCAGTGGACTCAATTCTGGTGTACATGACAGAATTCTGCTACAATTGACAATGCTGATTTGAACCAGCAAACAGCTATAATAATAATAATAATAATAATAATAATAATAATAATAATAATAATAATAATAATAATAATAATAATAATAATCAGGAAGCTAACAAAGAAAGAACTGCTAAACTGCAAAGGGCTTACAAAATCACATGGAACAGATACAACAAAAGATGTATATCAAAAAATGCAAAATTACGACACTACAATACAGTCATCAAACCAGAGGCACTTTATGCATCTGAAACACTGATCATTGGCGGCAGGTCACAAATGAAAAGCATTGAGAAACAAGAGAGGAAAATTCTCAGAAAAATCCTAGGACCAAAGTTCGAAAATGGAATTTGGATGAAAAAGAAACCACACGAAATTTTTCAATTCACAGAAAAAAATCACAGATACCATCAGAAAGAGACGACTAAAATTCTACGGACACCTACACAGAATGGATAACAACAGGCTGACAAAGAAAATTCTAAATCTAGCTCTAACCCTGAAAATCCGCAACAATTGGTTAGCAGAAATACATGAAGATCTACAAGAAATGGGTATCGAGGACGAAACCATTCAAGATAGAATGAAATTTAGAAGCTTAGTAAACAAACATAAATTTGCAGAGAAACCAACAAGAAAAAATACAGGCTGGACAGAAACACGCAGAAAGGAACACAGTGAAAAAATGAAGAGATATTGGGAAGAAAAGAAGAAGAAACATTGTGCAAAATAAGTTCAAACGCGCTCCACAGCTGGGCACAACGAATCAAAATAATAATAATAATAATAATAATAATAATAATAATAATAATAATAATAATAATAATAATAATAATAATAATAATAATAATAATAATAATAATAATAATAATAATAATAATAATAATAATAATAATAATAATAATAATAATAATAATAATAATAATAATAATAATAATAATAATAATAATAATAATAATAATAATAATAATAATAATAATAATAATAATAATAATAATAATAATAATAATAATAATAATAATAATAATAATAATAATAATAATAATAATAATAATAATAATAATAATAATAATAATAATAATAATAATAATAATAATAATAATAATAATAATAATAATAATAATAATAATAATAATAATAATAATAATAATAGGTAAAGCTTCCGTACCCGGTGTGCGAAAGTGAGGTTAGACATCCAACATGCTGTGACACGGGCGACGTCACGTAACACTCGGGAGGCTTGCCAACTTACGCATTCTTAGTGACAAGACCAGAGCATGGCCTGGATTTGCAAAGATAGGTTAGAGCTGCTAAATTACTTTTTTTTTTTTTTTTTCTTGCCGTGCGGGCAGTATGCGCCGCGGCCATAGTTAAGAGCCTCTCGAAGGGAGTGTTCTCATGGCAGAGCTTGGCCCGGATTTGCAAAGATAGGTTACAGCGAGTTAGGAATTCATGGTTCTCTTACTTTTAGCGAATATGGCAGCCCTGTACTTGCACACGATGCGAGCTCTGTCAGAGACATTAGAAAGCTTGTCCGGCGAATAGGAACTCTTCGCGAACATTAGCCGGCCAATAGGAACACAGCACATGGTCGCTATCATATCATTTACACAGTCTCAGTTTTAGTTTTTCAGTAAAGAAAGAATATTTTTTTGGGGCGGGATGGTGGGTTTCTGGCAAGCATGAAGGAAGGATCTCTCCTTTCTGCTACTTAAGGTATCGTTGCACATCATTCTTATATGATTTTTATCATTCCTAAGTCTGCACACCGGGTACGGAAGCGGCACCAATAATAATAATAATAATAATAATAATAATAATAATAATAATAATAATAATAAAATTGGTCTTAAGTCTCACAAACCACCTTTTTTAAATGTTTTCGGAGACGTTAAGGTGGACAAATGTTGTCCAACAGGAATTCTTTTAAGTGCCAGAGTTACCGATAATGTCATGAAGTGACCGAATGGAATTACTTCCAGCTGGAATATTATTTAAAATGTATTAATTTCTACATTTTAAAATAAATAGGCGAGTTTGTACTTTTACGTGACTGCCGATATCGTGATCATAGCCAAGAGACCTCCAGTTTAACATGAAATTCGAAACAAAGGGATTTGTATTTTCACGATTTGTATTTTCACTTCATAAGTCCCGCATGTACTAACCGGGATTCGAATTGCGGCTGCCTTGGCGTGAACCAAAGACGGATACCATCCCCTTCCCCTCCTCGAGTTAAACGATTTATTGGCCCAGAAGCTGCATTTCAAATATATTCCGCAGGAAGAAACGTTTAAATTGGCTGCGAAAGCGTATGAATTCAAGAAGATTAGTTCTTTGGTGGTTTAAGAGGTGATTGTAGTTTGTTTAGGAGCCAAACAATGCAACAAATAGCTTCTCGTAATATTAGTAGTAGGCGATAGAGGAAGAGTTCATACTCCTAAAATATTTTATCACCGAGCTCGATAGCTGCAGTCGCTTAAGTGCGGCCAGTATCCAGTAGTCGGGAGATAGTAGGTTCGAACCCCACTGTCGGCAGCCCTGAAAATGGTTTTCCGTGGTTTCCCATTTTCACACCAGGCAAATGCTGGGGCTGTACCTTAATTAAGGCCACGGCCGCTTCCTTTCCACTCCCAGCCCTTCCCTGTCCCAATGTCGCCATAAGACCTATCTGTGTCGGCGCGACGTAAAGCAACTAGCAGGAAAAAAAAAGTATCAGTTAAATAAAGGGAGGAGTTATGAAAGATGAGAACATAAAACGTTTCCACCATCGGTATCAAACAAGATGTGAGAAGATGATCAAAGGGAGTTGTACATGAACGATGACAGGCGGGTGAGTTCGGCTAAGTGGAGGGAATGTGAGACTGAATTGACGACCTTGGTCTTACCGACATCTAACAAAATGCCATCACCTTGGAAGAGGATTATCTTTAGCGACCGTCAACACAAGTGCATAGAGAAGAGCTGGTCACAATTTCCGTACATTTTCACTGTCGGACTAGTCCATCATTATTCAATCCGAAACTAAAATACGAACCTAGGTGTTCGAGTCACTAGGGAATCACAGAGTTCTGTAATCAGGGAAGTGCATTTGAAGCATGAGCCAGTCTGCCTGTCTGTTGGAAGGGGAGGGGGGGCTTTATTACTAACGCCCTCTGGCGCCATCCGCTATCGATTGCCAAGTTAACTAAGCACGTGTTCAGCAAGAGGAACTGCTCACACAAGGGCTGACCTAAACTATAATTATACTGTAGAGACAGAGCGATAGATATTTCATCTACCTGTATCATATCACAAGAGAACACCCAATATTTCACTAAGTTTCGCACATGAATGAATCCATAAATTTATACCAGCGTTGTTTAATATTTAAGAGACGGCAGAGATTTTCGGATTTCCAATGAAAAAATGGTCCTTAACATGCCAATACCATGCAAACTTTACCACTCGGAAGCGCTCTTCAGTTGGTACCATAAATTGAACAATGGTGATAAAAAATATATTACTTTCAGGGTTTAATCCCCTCGACGTGCATATGAGTTGAAGTTTGTATGTGAATTTCAAGTTCTCAGCATGAATGTCCGCTGTATCCTGAATAGCTCCATCAGTATTCACTGACTGTCTAAGCATCAGTGAAGAGGTATACTAGGGCAAGGAATAGTGAGGTGGTCTCCCGCTGCTTTCCACCTTGCGCCAGAAAGTGCCGTTACATAATCAGTCTGTCAAGCGCACTGAAATGTACACCATCAGTATTCACTGACTGTCTAAGCATCAGTGAAGAGGTATACTAGGGCAAGGATGAGTGAGGTGGTCTCCCGCTGCTTTCCACCTTGCGCCAGAAAGTGCCGTTACATAATCAGTCTGTCAAGCGCACTGAAATGTACACAGTAGCTGAAACTACGAGCAACACATTCACACCATTCATGCCAGGGACTAGCTGCGTAAGGAATGGCTCATACCTCAGTCACTTTCGTAATGTCAAAACGAGGATGAGACTGACACAGGTCAATGAAAGTAACAAATTTGTTCCAGCCCAGCCACAAGACAAAAACAAATTAAGATCAGGTCACACTAGAAGATGTATCTAGGCAAAAGATGAGTTAAAAATCATTCAAAATAAATTTACTGATTTTTTTTGCTATTTGCTTTACGTCGCACAAACACAGGTAGATCTTATGGCAACTATGGGATGGAAAGGCCTAGGAAGGAAGCGTCCGTGGTCTTAATTAAGGTAGAGCCCCAGCATTTGCCTGGTGTGAAAATGGGAAACCACGGAAACCCACATTCAGGGATGCCGGCAGTGGAGTTCGAACCCACTATCTCCCGGATGCAAGCTCACAACTGTGCACCCCTAACCGCACGGCCAACTCGCCCGGTACTGAAAATTTTCGTACATGTTTCCTTACAGTCTGTTCACTGACCAAGCCTTTCGTACCCATCCTTCGATACCGTAAAGCAACTTCACTTCACTTCACTTCACTTCACTTCATGCCAACGAATTTTGAATCGGAGGTCACGGTTGCACTCAATATATTTTTATTTTAGGAACACATTTCTTGCAATGCCGATTCTGCTTTTGATTTATCTATCCAAAGTATATTATTATTATTATTATTATTATTATTATTATTATTATTATTATTATTATTATTCCCGCCCCCTTGGCTCAATGATCATTGAAGTGAACTTCGGTTCAGAGGTCCCAGCTTCTATTTCCGCCTCGGGGACTGTTTGCTTGTGCTGTTCCCAACACCCCTGCATTTCACACACCACACACAACACTATTCTGCACCACAATAAAACGCAGTTTCCTACATACGGCAGATGCCACCCACCCTCACCGAAGGGTCTGGTTTACAAGGGCTGCAAGAGGCTGGTAACAGACACAATAAATTATATTATTATTATTATTATTATTATTATTATTATTATTATTATTATCATTATTATTATTATTATTACTGACTCCATGGGCGAATGATTAGCTTCCTGGCCTTTGGTCCAAGGGATCTCATGTTTGATTTCCGGCCAGGTTGGGGATGTTAACTTTTATTGGTTATTTTCTCTGGCTCGGGGGCTGGGTGTCTGTGGCGTCCTCAATATTAGAATTAATTCATGTTAGGTGGGGCCCTATCCTACAGGGCGTGAAGTCAAAACTATGCTTCTCCAGAAGTCACACGCCATAATAATAATAATAATAATAATAATAATAATAATAATAATAATAATAATAATAATAATAAAATATATTATTATATATTATTCTAATTATATAATGTATTATTATTATTATTATTATTATTATTATTATTATTCATAACTTGGAAATGACCGACATGAAAGCAGTGAGAATTATTGCTGGTACAGACAGGTGGGAAGAATGTCAGGAGGGTACTCGGAATAAGAAGGTAAAGGCTTAGTTAGGAATGAAGTCCGTGGATGAAGCTATGTGTATTAACCTGCTTTGATAGTGGGATCATGCGAAGCGAGTGCAGGACAATAGGTTACCTTAGAGCGCAATGGAGTCGTCCATGGAGGGTAAGAGAAGTAGAGAGATTCCATGAATAAACTCGGCTTTTAATTATTTTATGATAAGAGATGTAGAACTAAATACCTGGAGCGTGAAGCTTGCAGACTGAACGCCGTACATGCCTCGCTCTTTTCTCCGACAAACCGGAGAAACATTTTTCATACCAAAGGGTGATATTCAAGATTTATTTAACTCTCTGGGGCGGACAGGGTGGCTAAGACGGAGATCACCAGTTTTCTGAGACAAAGTTGGAGGATTCGATCACGGCTCACTAAGCAAGCCTCGCTCCCCTTAGCAAATATGATTTTTCGTATTTTTCGGTGCTCAAAATCTTATTTTAGGTACCTAAAATAGATTCTGTCCCAATGAAAAACACGTTTCAAAGAGAAAAGTATGTTTAAAAAAATAGACAACTGTTGTAAATCATCACAAATTATTAAAATGAAATAATGGATTGTGTAATATACATTAGTACAATGCAGGAGAAATAAACATAAAACATCTGCACACTTCTTAATTTTTGTTTCATGTAGTTATATCGAACACAAGCTGATTTATGTTTTAAATTGGCAGAAAAATTACACGCCCACACTACTGTCTACAACCAGTTCACAGTAAAGAATATTTTTTTTAAGATTTTGCGAAGAAAATTACATCTCTCGTCTATTAACGTTAGCCGTAAGCAGAAAATGAGACATCCACATCAACTAATGTCACTAGAGCATAATTAAGTCTTGGTATGCGACGCGGGGGATTATATATGAATGTTGTGCAAATTTCCCATACAATTCATTACCCACAGTACAAAGTGTTCATAATCCTGTGGTTTTTTGAAGCACTGTATAATATTTATCACAAATTTTATCCCCAGGACGGCCAGGGGCCAATTTCTTTTTCTTTATTTCAACTCAGTTGCTTGTAGATAGGTTCTTCAAGATATTCATGTGCAGTAAAAATGTGATTAGATGTACTGTGTCATGGCAAATTGAAGAATTCTTCGATATATCTTTAGCTGAAACAATACATGCAGCATCCTCGTCTAGGCTTAGAAAAATGCCATGCTATAAATTTCCTCCAAATGTTCATTGCAATATTTTACAACCCGAAGTCAAGTTCGCCAGCCGATACGGATGGGTTGTGATGATAATAGTACACGCGGAAGCTTTCCTCAAACTAACTGAACCCTCGCAGGCGCCTCCACAAGATTTTTTAAAATTGTGAAAACAATTTTATTCACTGTAGGAAATTCAAGACGTATCTTCTCAACTACGCGATTCAGGATATGGCAAGACAAAGTATATTACAAGTACTTTATTCTCATCCATGATGTTTGAGAAAAGCACTTTGAGGCCATTATTAACAGAGATGGGGAATCTGTTTTTTATAAGCTCTGCTGCAGATTAACACGTCAGGATTTAATTTTCTGAAAATCGAATTAGCTACGTAACGATCAGGTCTCTCTCAACTCAGATCCAAATGTATGCATCATCTATAGCTTCCCTTATCCTATCCAATGTATCCTCATTTATTTCACTCTCCCGTATTTGAAATCTGGTTAGTTAAGAGTGGCTGAAACACGAATTACTTTGTGTATTCGCCTGATGTTTAACCCCTGTCACGTGTTAACATAAACGTGACCTCCATTCACAGGATACCTAAAACAATAGACTGTAATTAGTTTTATTAAATTCTTGTAATCAAAACTATTTAGAAAATTGTGTGCGCTTTAATAGAACTTCAATGCCGGTTGATGAAAGCACGAGAATTTACTATCTCAATCACATCACCACTATTTTTATCTCAATTCAAACTTCGGAAATAAAGTTAAAATATCAAACTATGAGCTTTCTACTAGTGGCCGTGTATAGATCTGGTAAGCCTACAATCACTCATCACAATCACCAACAATCACTACTAACAAAATAGTGAACATTCATGAAACATTTATATATTTACTAACCTCTTAAATATGTCACAATGGAGAAACCTGACGTCTGTAGACAAATGGGTAATTTCCATATCCACTGTCGAATTGATGATGCTTGTTGTTTAAAGGGGCCTAACATCGAGGTCATCGGCCCCTCACTGTCGAATTAATGACGACTTGGCTGCCGATATTTTCGGCATACGGACAATTTTCACAAATACATAACCGATCTGAAATCCTCTACTAGAACGGATGCGAGACTTAAAAAAATCCCCTTTAAAGCTTTCAACTCGTGGTGTTCACTGCGGGAGGTTAACAATGTATCATAGTCTGTCTGTTAGGTCATCAGCCCAGAGACTGGTTGGATCCTCAAATAACACCACCAAAGGTTATGCGGTTATAAGGAAACCCCAAAAACCAATGGCAGCACCAAAATGAGGCGTACTAGGCAAGATAAGGAGTGAGGTAGTTTGCCATTACTTTCCTCACTGGATCAGAAAGTACTATTGCAGCACGACTGACCCTATGAGCAGCACCTTTCATAAAACTCACATGCACTAGTCATGCTCTGAATGTCATTACTCAGCACTACCCATACCCCAGCAACTTCCATAGTGTCACAGCCATGGATGTTGACTGGGACTTCGGTGGAAGCTACACTTTACTCTGACCTGTGCCAAGAGATGAATGCAAAAGTACTGTATCCATCAAGAAATGACAGCAGGCAGATGTATCACAGAATAGTATTTAAAGACATTACCTGTCACTTCCGGGCCGTGCTCTTTTACTGTTTCCGATTTTTGTTTGCCATCTGCAATTAACTGCCATCCGAGTCGTTTACTGTAGCTTCGGATTGCAGTACAAAACATACTTTGAGTACTGTTGAATTTGAATAATTACTATTGCTAATAAAATGTTTATTTAGTTTTGTAAGATCAAACTGGTCCGCCTCTGTGGTGCAGTGGTTAGCGTGATTAGCTGCCACCCCCGGAGGTCCGGGTTCGATTCCCGGCTCTGCCACGAAATTTGAAAAGTAGTACGAGGGCTGGAACGGGGTCCACTCGGCTTCGGGAGGTCAACTGAGTAGAGGTGGGTTCGATTCCCACCTCAGCCATCCTGGAAGTGGTTTTCCGTGGTTTCCCCACTTCTCCTCCAGGCAAATGCCGGGATGGTACCTAACTTAAGGCCACGGCCGCTTCCTTCCCTCTTCCTTGCCTGTCCCATCCAATCTTCCCATCCCTCCACTACGCCCCGTTCAGCATAGCAGGTGAGGCCGCCTGGGCGAGTTACTGGTCATTCTCCCCAGTTGTATCCCCCGACCCAAAGTCTGAATCTCCAGGACACTGCCCTTGAGGCGGTAGAGGTGGGATCCCTCGCTGAGTCCGAGGGAAAAACCGACCCTGGAGGCTAAACAGATTACGAACGAACGAACGAAGATCAAACTGCATTTTTGTTCAAAATACGTAAAACAGGTAAAACTGGGTTCTAACAACAACTTAGGATCTTTAGGTACTGGTCATATGATTACGTAAGTCGTGTATATATTAATTTATCTTGATGTGTTTCATGATGAACAGAATAGGCTTTTACCTAAAATCCGATGTCTGGCCATGATACAGTACATTAAAATATTATCCCATATTCTGTAGAGTATCCTTTTCTTCTTGCTTTGTTTTTCCGTTTACTTGCAGTCACGAAGTACGTACGGATTTTAAAACAAATTAATTGCAATGCCATCAGAATTTACTGTTGAGAGTTATTGAAATCGGAGTTACTGTAGTACAAAACAATTCACCTACGCCCGATGAGCGGTGTTTTGGAGATAACGACTCGTTCAAAGCGTTGACTGGTGTGTGACTCTAGTCCATGTTGTAGCAATAATATCTCGTCCAGCATTGCAAAGGACTGTCCAATGGCGTTCATTCCGTTTGTGTAATTTAAAAATGGATTACAATAATAGAGTATTAAAATGAAATATGCAACAATAGCACGTCCTAATGGCGGCCGCATTGAGCATTAAAAAACCATAAAGCGGAAAACAAAATATTACTACATTAATGTGGCGTCATGTGCATGAGCAAGGATATCAGAGTGTACAACTGGATGTAAGCCATTCAGATGAAAATAATAATAATAATAATAATAATAATAATAATAATAATAATAATAATAATAATAATAATAATAATAATAATAATAATAATAATAATAATACCAGAGTGAGTGGCTGAACATCCCAGCTCAGTCAGGCGAATTACACAGATATGCCAGCCTCGTGATGGTAGATTTGCTGCCTCGTGAATGAGCTCCTGTTGGAAAAAAATCAGGTGCCTCATTGTCACTGAAAACTGTAAAATTAGTGGGAGAGACGGGCGTATTTGAATTGGGCTCATGAAGCTAACCACTCTGCTCGGCGTGTTTTTTTATAGTAAGTTTTTATCTTTTCGTGCTATTGTTATCTGGATTTCGAAACCGAACTTCTGGACCCCGAGTTGGTTCCCATAAGTTTTGGGCCTTGAATTATATTGTAGTTATATCGAGCGACTGAGTTGGCCACGTGTTTAGGATCGCGTAGCTGTGAGCTTGCATTCGGGAGATGGTGCCGTCGAATGTCATCGTCGGCAGCGCTGGAGAAGGTTTTCCGTGGTTTCCCATTTTCAGACCAGGCAAGTGCTGGGGCTGTACATTAATAAAGGCCACGGTCGCTTCCTTCCCACTCCTAGCAATTTCCTATCCTATCGTCGCCATAAAAAGCCCCCAGACGATTTGATTTGGTAAGGTAGTCAGGCGGTCGGAAGGCGCGGCCACCTGACTGCACCCGACAAGAGTTTTGTCGGACGACACAACTATCACACAACCTGACTTAGCGCCTGATCTGACGAAATCCACCTGACTGACTGACCAAATCACATCGTCTCTAGGGCTCTTATCTCTGTCGGGATGACGTAAAGCAAATTGAGAGAAAAATGTGTAGAAGTGTACTGAGAGATCATCTTTTACACTTTTATCATTCACATTATAAACATAATTTAGGCTTCATTTCATTTTTGTGTGTATATTTGCTTTATCTCGAAATTAGGAAATTAATTCTGATACTGTTGAACAGCATTTTTACCGTACCTACTGCAGTAGCAATAGATAGTTTTCAGTCTATTAGAATTCGGAAGGAAAAATGATGTTTACTGGAGAACCAACTCCTGTACTGACCATTCAACAGTTTGGGAACCAGTTCTAATGTCTTCTCGAAAATGTTGGGAATCAACTCCAGTCCACACTTGATAACGTTAACATTCCCATGGGACCTATAGTTTTACGTAGAATCCGAATCACTGGGACTTAGATGTTCATTTCAAAAGTCCCCCATGCATTCTCTGGATTTTTTATTTTTACAATTTGCTTTACATCGCACCGACACAGATAGGACTTATGGCAACGAAGGGATAGGAAAGGGCTAGGAGTAGGAAGGAAGCGGTTGTGGCCTTCATTGAAGTACAGCCCCAGAATTTGCCTGGTATGAAAATGGAAAACCACGGAAAACCATCTTCAGGGCTGCCGACAGTGGGGTTCGAACCCACTATCTCCAGTATGCAAACTCGCAGCTACCCCTGTAAGCACAGTTCATGGAATATGCTAGCGAAGCTATAACTGCGTTCATTAATCACATTCTGTACCACTGTCATTTCTGTACAATAACTGTCGGGTCCACCCCACGGCCTGCTAGCTCGGTGCATTGTCCGGAATTCGAATCGTGGCCTTCTTCATGAGAAGCAGCTGATGATACTCGGGTATTACTCACCAGACAGCGTTTGCAGTTCACTTTTGCGTTATGCAGCCTATCTATTCGTAATGAATGACAGTACTTTGATCACACTAGGTCTATCTTGTGTTAGATAATGTCGATATAACATGCACCCATATCCGACACACTGGCCCTCCTGTTGCTCCGATAGATGTCGGCCATTCACCTCTGCTTCTCGGCTTCAAATCTCGTTCACTGTTTGTGAAATTTGTGCTGGATAGTTAGTTTTATTTACCGTATGTCTTTCAGTGCCCGGAGTGTCCAAGGACATGTTCGGCTCATCTGTTGCAGGTCTTTCTATTTGATTCCCATGGGCGACCTGAGCGTCTCGCTGCGGGATGATATCAATGAGGTGGAGAGAGGGTAAAACCCGGTGTCGGCACAAAGCCTCCCATCCGACGGACGAATCACCATCATCAGCGTCATATGCCCTCACTCCTCTGCGGAGAGGTTTGGAATTGAATCCAAGCTTTTGGCTCACAATCTAGTGATTAAAAGTGTATAAAAATTGTCAACATTCTGATGGTGAAATTTTTTTCACCAGGCGGGCTGCTGCACAATGATAAGGCAGAGCAAATTTTCTCCTCAATATCAGCTTTACCTTGCCAATATCATTCCAGTAATTCTTAATGAGCACTTCTACGTCATCGCTCCGCACATGTGTCACAGGCCGGTGACTTAATCTGCTTCGCACTAAGGTGGTTGTTGTCGATACATCGTCATCATCCCCTTACAGGTGTATTAAGTTCTAATCAGCCGACTGCAGTTGTAGTGGAGAATAAATACTGAGTTGTATGACATCATACAGGTGTTAATGTCGGCGTATAGTCCAAGACGAACATCTTCATGCACCAGGCAATGAACGAAATCGAACGCGACAATATACGTTTAGAAGTCAATACTGTAAACCTGACCACGATTGGAATAAGTAGATACCGTTAGCAATGACAGAATGATGAATACTTCTGTATTCATGGCCTTGTCCACTGCGAAAACTAACATTCTGAAATTCCAATAACAATTTACTGGAATCCGTGAAAAAGAAATTTCTAACAGTAATGTCAGTAACATTTGGAAAATAACTGTCATTACATTTTTTTTTGTATTTCTTATGCGTGGTGTATGGTAATGAACATTGCAGGCGGTCATCTCATGCGGATATAAAACAATTTCTGCTCCCATAAGCACAGTTCATGGAATATGCTAGCGAAGCTATAGCTGCATTCATCAATCACATTTTGTACCACTGGCATTTCTGTATAATAACTGTAGGGTCAGCTAAAATACAACAGACGTGAAAGTGATCGGTAACATCTCTGGGCCCAGTTATAAAACAAGCCAACATCCGCCTACGTTATGTACTACCCTACTCTCAAGAGTGATGATATAACCCACCACACTTAACAGGCTGGAGCCTTAGTGATAAAGAGGAATCATCATCATCATCATCATCATCATTCGCCACCCTTCTTTCTGGCTTGATTGGGCACTAAGAAGGCTGTCTTTTATGGATAAAGATGGGCGTTTGTCACACAACTTTTGTTCCTCTTCCAGAATCCTTAAGAATACCATTCACCGTTCACATTTCTTGACCAAGTACATACAATTTCATCCAGCGATCTCACAGACGTTACACGAGGTTTCTACTGAATTTTCAATGGAATGTCGCTGGGATACGAACGTAAGACACGAGCTGCAACGTTAGTTCCTAGTCTACTGCGTCACAGCTCCAAGAACAACAAACAAAAATATACTACTACTAACGTCATATGTATCTTATCTTACTTTGGAGTAATGATCTGATGGGATTCAAAATATCAACGATCCGATCCAACATACTCACCTATTGTGTCGGGACAGAAATTTCAACAAAGAACAGCGACTCACCTGGAACAAACAGGAAGAAATCGGTAAAACATTTAATCAGCCAGTAGTACAAATCAATACATTTGGAAAACAAAGAGCTATATGTGCCAAGGCTATATTCTTAAGCAACCCTCGTCGGACGAGGGTTCTAACCAGGTTACAAATAGACACACAAATTTTGTATGTATAGTGACTCACGGTACACCCAGGTATATGTTTACTTTTACTGACGTAAAAGTCCACAGTTCTAACCCTTCGTGCAAACAACTCAATGTTGAAAACATCCTAGGGATATGAGCTACGAATCTTAGATGAAAAAACTATAATAAAGTATGATATTCTTTATTTCTAAAAATTGCAATCCTTTTCTTAATCATCGGTATCCGGTCGATTACATTAGCAGCTTGTCTTTTTCTGCCACTACGAGCGCTAATGTGAGTCATTCCATTGTTTCACTGAAGCACCACTACCAGCGTTAATGTGAGTCAATCCATTGTTTCACTTAAGCACCACTACGAGCGCTAATGTGAGTCAATCCATTGTTTCACTTAAGCACCACTACGAGCGCTAATGTGAGTCAATCCATTGTTTCACTTAAGCACCACTACCAGCGTTAATGTGAGTCAATCCATTGTTTCACTTAAGCACCAATACCAGCGTTAATGTGAGTCAATCCATTGTTTCACTTAAGCACCACTACGAGCGCTAATGTGAGTCAATCCATTGTTTCACTTAAGTATCACTACGAGGGTCAATGCGAGTCATTGCATAGTTTCACTTAAGCCCGTATAACCACATGCGGTGCGGACATTTTTCAAAAATAAAAATAAAAACTCTGAGGGTATTGAACCAATGGACACATTGCAGAAATAATTATATAAATAAATTAAGTTGGCTAGGATTTGAATAAAAAAGGAAACAAGTAAAGAAACAAGCGATTATAAGCTGTTTTCCCGGAACTGCATTTTGGCCGGAAGTGATTTTCGATTATTTTAAAGTTTGATAGAGCTATCCAAGACTCACAATTTGAAAATTTTCAAGGCCCTTTATCCCTCCAACTTTCGACACAATTGAGGAAATTGCTTAATTTTACGTTTTTCGTGGTATGGAGACCACTACTTTGTCTGCTGAGAAATGTTTCCAACATTAAAATTACACTGTATGCAATTTAATAATAATAATAATAATAATAATAATAATAATAATAATAATAATCAAACCCCATGGTGCAACAGTCCCGAAGGGCCTTGGCTTACCAAGATACCGCTGCTCAGCCTGAAGGCCTACAGGTTACGAGGAGTCGTGTGGTCAGCACGACCATTTCTCTCGGCCGTTATTCTTGTCTTTCTAGACCGGGACCGCTATCTCACCGTCAGATGGCTCCTCAATTGTAATCACATTGGCTGAGTGGACCTCAAACCAGCCCCAGGTTCAGGTAAAAATCCCCGACCTGGCCGGGAATCAAATCCACGGCCTCCGGGTGAGGGACAGGCACGCTGCCCCTACACCGCGGGGCCGGCAATTTAGTAATAATAATAATAATAATAATAATAATAATAATAATAATAATAATAATAATAATAATAATAATAATAATAATAATAATATTAATAATAATAATAATCAAACCCCATGGTGCAACAGTCCCGAAGGGCCTTGGCTTACCAAGATACCGCTGCTCAGCCTGAAGGCCTACAGGTTACGAGGAGTCGTGTGGTCAGCACGACCATTTCTCTCGGCCGTTATTCTTGTCTTTCTAGACCGGGACCGCTATCTCACCGTCAGATGGCTCCTCAATTGTAATCACATTGGCTGAGTGGACCTCAAACCAGCCCCAGGTCCAGGTAAAAATCCCCGACCTGGCCGGGAATCAAATCCACGGCCTCCGGGTGAGGGACAGGCACGCTGCCCCTACACCGCGGGGCCGGCAATTTAATAATAATAATAATAATAATAATAATAATAATAATAATAATAATAATAATAGTTTTTCGTCCGGCTAACTATTCTTTTGATTTTCGGAGATGCCGAGGTTTATCCCGTAGGAGTTATTTTACGTGCCAGTAAATCTACCGTGGCTGACGTATTTGAACACCTTCGAATACTACCGGACTGGGCCGGGTTCGAATCCGCCAACTTGAACTCAAGAGGTCAGCGCTCTACCCCCCCGAGCTACTCAGCCCGGCCATAATATAGAATTATGTTCTAACACCTCATCAAATTTCTAACCTGGAATCAGTACGCAAAAAATACACTACTCTAAAAATTCTGACAATTCTGTTTGTGTTTTATCTTCGATCTGGCAACAATGGGTGAGGGTTTCCTAACGAGTGCGAAAAGTAGTCAAGCCCTAAGGCTGGTCAGCTTATCCAGGAGGAGCGTATTTAAAGCAGGCGGGGCAAACAGAGGTACAGGTGCGGCTAGTCGCAGGTAGTGCCTCATTGTCCAAGCGTCATGACGTCATAGTTCCAGTGACTGATGATGAACCACGTGGTGGGAGCGGCTCGTGCTGCCTTTTACCTGCAAGGCAGTCCACCAGGCATACGCACCTTACTCTTCTGCTAGACACAATGTTACGAAGCTCAGATATTCATACAACAGACAAAGTACGAGTGTGTCTTTGCAATTAGAGGGCAGGCTTCTTTGTATTGCCAAACAGATTACTTCTTAAATTTCAAGGTTAACAGCCCAGTAACTAGTCTTTACACACAGCACCAATTACCTAAAATGAAAATCCTCATCCCCTTTCCAGTCATTCGACGGATCAGGTATGGGATGAATGGAGCCCTCCTCCCATCCAGCGGCGAGGATAGAAACTGTGCCGGCCGCCGAAACCTGTTGCACTCCTCTGGGGCAATGATTAATGTGACTGACAGATGAAATGAAATGATAATTGGAGTGTGTTGCTGGAATGCCCGGAGAAAACCCTGTCCCGCCTCCACTTTGTCCAGCACAAATCTCACATGGAATGACCGGAATTTGAACCACGGAACCCAGCGGTGAAAGATTGGTGCGCTGTCGCGGAGAGCCACGAAGATCTACCAATCACCGAATGTACAATATTCTTTCACCTGCTATGAATTCTATGCAGTAAACAGCCTATAGTTACCATGCAATTATAAATTAATACTTTTATCTCTAAGACAATGATAAAATTTTAGTTGCAAAGGCAAAACCTTACACCTGAATTAGGCTATCTTATGGTGAATGCAAATGTACTTTGATCAAACAATCACAAAGGAAAGAGGATCTCCACGAACATTCCAAGAGAACTTCCCTTTTCTAGCAATATTTAATTTTTTGAACTATTCAATTTATAAAACGCATATTAGAACTATATTTATTTAAGGACGTCTTCCTGAAGATAGGATGGTTAATGATTCTGTTGGTTTGGCTCATATTCCTCAACCGGCTCCACCATATTTTAGATTTTTGATATGGAGTGTGTGAGGAAATAATCAATGATATTGGCTTTAAGTCTCACTAACTACTTTTACGGTTTTTGGAGACACCGACGTGCTGAAATTTAGTCCCGCAGGAATTCTTTTACGTGCCAGTAGATCTACCGACACGAGGCTGACGTATTTGAGCACCTTCGAATACCACCGGGCTGAGCTAGGATGGAACATGCCAAGCTGGCGTCAGAACGCCAGCGCCTCAACTGTCTGAGCATCTCAGCCCCGCGAAATAATGTATAACAGTTATGAGGGTTAAGAACATATCTATTGCTCTGATAAGGAACACCTGAGAAAACCCGAATTGTTAATTCCAGCTGCTTGCATTTCTAGAGAGACCAAGATAACACCATCGGGCTATATCAACACTTACAATCTGGTTCTTGAGAGTGGCTACCAAATATTTTCTAACGTTCTACTAACTAATTACGATTGTGGAGGTGTCAGAAACGTTGTCCAGCAGGAGTTCCTTTATGTGCCGACAAATCTACCGACACGATGATGAGGTATTTTAGCATCTTCAAGTACCTCCGGACTAAGTTGAGATCAAACCTCTTGGGCTTAGAAAGCCAGCGATCCATCACCTGAGGCACTCAGTATGGCTATAGGAAAATGAGCAGTGGAGCAAAGTAGTTTCCCGTTACCTTTTTCACTATGCCAGAAGATGCTATTACATATCAGTCACCCAAGCTTAGTGAGACGTACACTCCAAGTAACCCTCCAGAAATAATTTACTACAGGGATAAAGTCACACATTAGACTGAGACAGGTTGATGAAAGTATGCTTCTTGAAGCCCATATCAGAAAATACAGTACACAATTGTATCGGGATGGCAATGAAAAAATGTGCATGTAAATTTTATGCAAAAGTTGTAGCCATAAATGTAGCCACTCCACTAAAGCATTCGTGGCATTTAGAAGACCGCAGCCACAACAATTTCAGTAGAATGAAGGGATCCGTGCACAAGTATAAAATAATACATTGATTTCACAACGTTGCATTCAGTAAAATGAAAGAATGCATATGCTTGTATTTAAAAAATGCTGTTACGATTCTGTTTCATTAACCTCGACGGTTATTGAACTATCGCTTCTATAGATCGCTTACAGTTCTAATAAACTAAGGCTTGAATGCGATAGAGGTTATCTCCGCTACGTTCCTGCTTTATGACCATTTCTTACGATTACAGCCTCTTATAGGCTTCAGTACCACACAGTTTAACTGCTATTTTATTCTTTGCCACAAATACTTTCGCATGAAATAGTTTACAGTCCTCAATGGATTTACTGGCTCACAAATCAGTAACAGAGTAGAGGATAAAACAAGCTATCCTGCCTGAATAGAATGAAGTAACAGAGATGGTAAAGTATAGAGAATCACAAGGACCGTTTTTAATTAAGTTGCAAGTGAGTGAACATAAAAAATTAACGTAACATGATAGAGATTACTAGAATTATATCAAAATTAATGAGGTAAGAAAAAAGTATTATCTGGAAAGTGCGATTACGAAAGACAACATACATGACGGAAGTGAGGAATAACCTCGTAAAACAGGCATTTATGTCAAAGGAAAATATAATCTGCGCACTTTTTAGTGATAGATTTACACCCTAGTGCTGAAGCGGTCGACTTTGGTTATCTTCGAGATTCGTATTGGCAACCTTTGAAACACAAACTAAGAATCGCTTATCATCGCTGTGCGCCATCTGGCGTACACTTTAAGTACTCGTACTGTTGTTGTTTACACAGCAAAGCTAAACTATAGAATTCATGCTAGGAACACTTTTCGTAACGGGAAACGTTATATAGTAATAAATATTGTGTGTGTGACACAGTTGTTTGCTTAAAATAATAAAGGTTTATAAAATTCATATCGATCAATCATATTATCGATTCAATTCAGATTTCATTTCCATTCAGTTGGCAGTATTAACGGAACCCTTCTTACTTCTCCAACGAGTACAAAAATCTATCACTAAAAAGTGCGCGGATAATACTTTGACCGGTAAGCAAATGAACATACAGATTAGGAAATATTTTGCAAAATTATTTGTATGTTGGGAAGTGAAGACGGGACGTTAGGAAAACAAGCGCAGAAGGCTTGAGGCAGCAGTGGATATGGCGCAAAATTCTAGGAACCAGCTGGACTGAAAGGAAAACAAATAAACAGTATTTAGAGAAGTAAATGAGGATGGGAGGTTGTTAAAAGAAATGGAAAGTAGGGAAATTAAATTTACTGCATATATCAGTAAATACAACATCTTCATTACTAGCATTTTATATTTCCGAAGGTGAAGTGTTAGGAAAGAAACACAGAGGCCGACCTAGGAAAATTAATCTAAAGGACATCACAAAGAGAAATATGATGTGAACTAACACGAAGATTATACGAGCAGCAGAAGTCAGAGAACAATGGTTGTACCGACAAGGCGTAGCCTTTAGAACTTTTGAACATGAATGAACAGAGTTAGTGAAAATGTGGAAATATATCTCGAAACTCTGGACGACGGTCGGTCATATAGTTTCGCTTTCAAGTTTTCTTCATTGAAACAAACACATTTCTTTTATTTTCATTTTGAATTAGGACATCACCGCAATGAAAATGAAAATCCACAGCCTGTTTCCAGTCATTCGACTGGGTCAGGAATGGAATGAATGAATGAATGAATGAAGCCCCCATTTAACGGCGAGGATAGGAATTGTGCCGGCTGCCGAAGCCTGTCGCACTCCTCTGGGGCAATGATAAATGAATGACAGATGAAATGAAATGATAATGGCGAGTGTTGCTGGAGTGGAATATGACAGGGAAAACCGTAGTACCCGGAGAAAAACCTGTCCCGCCTCCGCTTTGTCCACCACAAATCTCACATGGAGTGACCGGGATTTGAACCACGGAACCCAGCGGTGAGAGACCGGCGCGCTGCCGCCTGAGCCACGGAGGTTCATTCACCACTGCAATATCAATTTTAAAATGCACTCACCTACTGTCGATGCCAGATGCTCCTAAACTAATACAATATGTGCAAAATAATGCTATTGGTTTTTACGTCTCACTAATCGGATTGATCATTCCAAGTTCATGTTTAAAAAATCTTTATGCGGTGATTATTATTATTATTATTATTATTATCATGGTTTTTTAAAGTTGATTTACGTCACACCGACACAGATAGGTTTCATGGCGACGTTGGGATATGAAAAGCCTGGGAGTGGGAAGGAAGTGGCCGTGACATTAATTAAGGTACTGCCCCAGCTTTTGCCTTGTGTGAAAATGGGAAACCACGGAAAACAATCTTCAGGGCTATCGACAGTGGTTTTAACCCACTATCGCCAGAATACAAGCTCACAGCTGCGCGACCTTAACCGTACAGCCAACTCACTCGGTAGTTGTTTTAAAGCAGCCTAATATCTAGCTCATCATCTCTAGTCTTAACTCGTTAAAATACAAAGCGAGAGTGCAGTGTTACCTTATCAAGCACACTGAATTCAGAACGAGCGTAAATTAACAGAACACGAAATGAATGCCAACGTGGTGGATAGAAATTGATCGTGGCCTAATTAGGATGCTGGAAAATCAAAGAAAACCATCAACAGGGCTTCGGGCAGCGAGATTCCCATCTAAACCATTTCATAACTAAACTCGCTCATGGGAAGGAAAAATCCCACAGAAATTTCTAACATGAGATCAGCAAGGAAAACAAAAATCATTATATGCTAATTCGCGCGCTTTGCTTGTTTACAAAGGTATGTTTTTCCTCCAATAAAACCTATGGACATAAACTGTTTCTTAATCCATAGTCAATACGTTACGCTTTAGAATGAGAAAAAAGACGATCCCCTAATAAAGACCAATCGCTTTGAAATACGTCCTCTCTTTCATATTGCTTCAGTTTGTATTTTCGATAGCTTTGGAGAAAGATTTATGTCTGAAATGAAAAAATAGACATGGTCATAATTCACGGTCATTCACATACTTACCGTGGAGCGTAAAATCTGTTTCGTTGAGCACGACGCGGGCCATTAAAGCAGTGCTCTCTATATGTAAACAGTTAACAATACCACGCGGAAAGGAAAAGCACACGAAGGCTATATTATGAGCAGTGCATTTGACTTCAGTGTTCAGTGAACTCCTCAGGACAAACAGAAGCATATATATATATACAGTGCATAACAGTCTTGTTTGTACACCAACTTATTGCAAAGAAATAACGGTTAAACTTTTGTATACAATTATTGTGTTGTATTTTATTGCCCATATCGTAATAGATACACTAATAAACATTGTAAATAATAAAAAAACTGATCTGTGATCTTACAATTTAACACAAATTCAAGCAATGTACAAAAACCAGGCGTTTCATCATGCAACAATCTTGTTTGTACACTTACAGAAGATAGCAAAATTTTCACACAAAAACACTCGTTAATACCCCGATGAGTATCCTCTGGCCTTGAGAACTGCTTTACACCTTCGCTGCATCGAATGAACCAGTTTCTGACATATTTTTGGGTCGGTTTTACCCCATTCTTCGTTGACTGTACTTCTTAAATGCTCTAGTGATTGAGGTTTCCTTGCATGAACCCTTCTTTTTAGATCGACCCACAAATGTTCTATGGGGTTCAAGTCAGGGGATTGGGCAGGAGTTCGCAGTTGCGATGGTACGTTCCATATCAGCCACTGCTTGCAAATATCAGCTGTGTGTTTGGGATCATTGTCTTGCTGAAATATGTAGTAAGACCCCAACCCCATTTTTACTGCACTCTGTTTGACGCTGTTCTTTAAAAGGTTTAAATAACCCCATCTGTCCATGATGCCACTGATGATTTCCATATTTCCCATTCCACAAGACGACATGCACCCCCAAATGATAATTGATCCACCTCCATGTTTTACGGTGGGTAGCGTATTTGCAGGTTTATTGGCTGTATTAACTTTTCTCCGTACATAACTGTTTCCATCCGAACCGTATAGAGATATTTTAGTCTCATCTGACCAAATAACTTTGTTCCAGAATGTGCAATCCTTGTTTGCATACTCTCTGCAAAATTTCATTCTGGCTTGTCGATTTTTCTTAGTAACAAACGGCCTTTTCCGTGGTCGTCTACCGTGATAATCATATTTCCACAATACCCTACGAATTGTCTGACTTGACATTTTCTTCTTCGTACTTTCTTCCAGCATTACGCGGATCTTAGGTGCACTTAATTGTGGATTCTGCTTTACTTGTTTCACAATATAACGTTCATCTCGCCTATTCAGTATCTTTTCTTTTGCTTTCCTTGACAAATTCTTCGTGGTTCCTCTATATCTGAATTTATTCAACACATAGTGTATTGTGGAATGAGGTTTATTTACTTTGCGTCCAATTTCACGCAAAGAATACCCTTGCAATCCGAGAGATACAATTACATTTTTTAGTTCGTCACTTAACTCTGTTCTTTTACCCATTAGGCCTATGTAACACACGGTCTGGTCCACTAACTGCGAAACTATACACACTAGCACAGCACAGATACACACCAGCTAGCTAGGAGTGTTCCCGAGCGACGAGGTAGCTAACGTGTACAAACAAGACTGTTGCAAGCAAATAGGCCACTACACAACATATATCACTCATATTCTTTTAAAATGGTGTACCGAGACTTTTGATCGCTAACATGAAGTTCTCAACACCTTGTGCAATAACTTATCCATGTCTTGTGCATTGGTTATGTACTATTTAGAAATTATAAAGACATTATATCTGCTAAGTGGGGTGTACAATCAAGACTGTTATGCACTGTATATCGAATGTCGCCACCTGCACTTCCCAATTTCAATTTCAATTTCTTACAGCTAAATCTTGCAGTCCAGGATGTCAGTCGATTGTCGCACATAGTCGAGAAAGATTAATTTCACTACGTCCGACTCGTTGGCTGAACGGTCAGCGTACTGGCCTTCGGTTCAGAGGGTCCCGGTTTCGATTCCCGGTCAGGTCGGGGATTTTAACCTTAATTGATTAATTCCAATGGCACGGGGGCTGGGTGTATGTGTTGTCTTCATCATCATTTCATCCTCATTACGACGCGCAGGTTGCCTACGGGAGTCAAATAGAAAGACCTGCACCTGGCGAGCCGAACCCATCCTGGGATATCCCGGCACTAAAAGCCATACGACATTTCATTTCAATTTCACTACCAAAATAGAACGGCTATATAAAATTAATTTATTGAGGAGGAGTAAGGGATTAGAATAAATATCAAGGGAAATGATTCGATACCTTTCCAAGTTCTTTGAAAGTATTTAAGAAAAGGCTAGGTACATAGTTCAAAAAATTTGGGGAATATAAGATATATTGTAACGTCTGGTATGTGAACTTTAATTGGGTAAATGGGGTTCCTTAGCTATTCAGGGTATGTCAAATCGAAGTTATACTCCATCTGTAGGCGTAGCTATGCATTAAACAGTTAGGTGATCCCTCAAAACAAAAGTGAATAGCGGTGCGTCCGTGTGTCGTGAGGTATACAGACTACTGTAGTCTTCTGAGCACGTTGAACGTCAACCAGCACTTCCAACGAGACATCTTAACGAGGTATAAGTCGCAAGGGCCAGGAAGGCTGGACTTACCGTCGCGTTGCTGTGGATCTCAATGTCTCTCCGTCAGTTATTCACCGCTGGTGGAATCGCTACAATGAGAAAGGCCAGTTCACAAGGAGGGTTGGACATGGACGCATGACAACTCCACAGGATGACCGATATCTGACCATCTGTGCGTTGCGGCGTCGTTCAGCAACTGCCAGAGAACTGCAATATGACCTCAGAAGGGTCACTGGAGATACGATGTCTGACCAGACAGTAAGGAACAGGTTAAGAGAAGTTTCCTCATGACTCAGACGTCCTGTTCGAGTGCCCCGTTTAACGCAGCAACATCGCGCAGCTCGCCTTCTGTTTGCCCGTACCCACGTCAACTAGCAACTTCGCCACTGGAGACCTGTGTTGTTCACGGACGAGTCCAGATTTCCCCTGACACAGCGTGATGGACGTCAACGTGTATGGAGACGCCGTGGTGAGCAGTACATGCCAAATGTTGTCCAGGAAGGCGACCGATTCGGACAAGGTTCTGTGATGATGTGGGGTGGCATCAGTATTGTTGGCCGTATGGATCTTGTTGTCGTCCGTGGTAATCTTACCGCTGCAGGGTACATCGAGCAGATATTGCTACAACATGTGTTGGTTGCTGCATACGGTGTTGGCCCTGAATTCGTACTCTTGCACGAAAATGTCAGGGCCCATGTAGAGCGCATCAGCAGCGCTGTCTTGCTAGAACTGAACATTCAAGAGATGGAATAGCCAGCAGTGAGTACCGACCTTAATCCCATCGAGCATGCGTGAGATAGGCTTGACAGAAGTGTTCGTGGGCGTCCTGTTTCACCACAGAATCTCCAAGATCTCGAACAGACTCGCATTGAAGAATGGGACCTGATAACGCAACGTAGGTGCCAAGCTGTGATATATGCTCGTGGAGGACATACACCATACTGAAGCTCTCCAACTGTGATTAAAAAATCCACCCTGGAGGACTGTTATCACTTTGTTTTCGCCCCTATTTGGACATTTCCGTTAGTGTTTTGAAATTGAACGCGGATCCATCGATGTTCTTTTGTATACTTCAACGATAAAGAACAAAGGTTTAGTTGGTAATATACCTGGGTGTGAGGAATTGTTTTGTGGAGCATGACATGCGTTCAAAACATATTTCCCTAATTTTTCCTCCAATTCTTAAATTTCTGGCAGTACTGGGAATCGAACCAGGGCCCCCGAAGACTGCAGCTAATAACACTAACCGTTACGCTACTGAGGCGGATATTGGTTAATTGACTGACTGACACTGATTGATTGATACAGGTTGTTTAAGCAGTACTACCAGTCCACTAAAATGGGAAACTACCATGTTCGATAGCTGCAGTCGCTCATCTGCGGGCAGTATCCAGTATTCGGGAGATAGTGGGTTCGAACCCCACTGTTGGCAGCCCTGAAGATGGTTTTCCGTGGTTTCCTATTTTCACACCAGGCAAATGCTGGGGCTGTACCATAATTAAAGCCACGGCCGCTTCTTTCCCAGTCCTAACCCTTTCCTTTCCCATCGTTGCCATAAGACATATCTGTGTCGGTGCGACGTAAAGCCAATAACAAAAAAAGGGAAACTTCAAACTTTGGAAAGATAAATTTCAAATCTCATAAAATTCATATTCGAATTCATATTCGATATTCTTCAATAGTGAATTTTTACGAAAATGTAATATGAAGGCTACATTACTATCTTAAGTAAATCAAGCTTGTATTATCACTGCTGTGAGAGGTCTTCTTTGCAATCGGGGTAGCCTAACAGATTAACCTTTTGCAGACACGACTGCGTATCGTAGTTGGTTGAAGCACTCACCCTCAATGCTCTAAGTTTCAGAGTTAAAACTCATAACAGTCGGTTGACATATTATAATAATGCTCAAAATGTCACATGTACCTACCATTAGGCCTTTGTATACTAGCACATTAAAAGATCCCTCGTCAAGGCAAAATTCCAGCACTCCAGCGTCACTTACAGTCTAGAGCAGTCTGTACAGTGTGTCTAAACACACATCAAACTCTCACTCACAGACATTTTAGCAGTCACTTCGACTCCCGACGAATGCCAGGATGGTACTTAACATATAGGCCACAACCTTTTCCTTTCCCATACAATGCGCAATTAAATACGAATACAGATTCGTACTTACACTATAGTCGCGCAGGTTATTCACTATAATTCGCAGACACTAAGTAGGGCCTACACAAAGCTGTTGATTACGATGTCACAAGATTCTACACTGAAACATGAGATTACAACTACAACAGTAGATTATTACTCCAGGATTTGCAACCGATAAGAAGTCAAAACTATTCGAACTCTAAGCGAAGGAGTGTGGCGCCACCACCTGTTGGGTACGTTTTGAAAATAATTAATTGTTCTTTTCACAAGTCCTGAAAATGCAGTCAAACGACCAGATGTTAAATTTACAGCTCGGCCAGGAGTTCATCTAACACTGGTTTATTTCCAGATTTTTCAACTTTAATGTCCACTCCTATTGAAAATGCTTGAATAAAATTTCATTTTCCATAGTGAAAAGAATGATGTAGAACGAATTTGAACAAGGAATTATATTATAGAATATTTAGTTCATTGCTCCAATTACCTTCTTCTTTACCTGTTTACCTTCCAGGATAGGTTTTTCCCTCGGACTCAGCGAGGGATCCCATCTCTACCGCCTCAAGGGCCGTGTCCTGGAGTTTCAGACTCTGGGTCGTGGGATACAACTGGGGAGGATGACTAGTCCCTGGCCCAGGCGGCCTCACTGCTATGCTGAACAGGGGCCTTGCGGGGGAATGGGAAGATTGGAAGGGATGGACAAGGAAGAGGGAAGAAAGCGGCCGTCGCCTTAAGTGAGGTAGCATCCCGGCATTTACCTGGAGGAGAAGTGAGAAACCACGGAAAACCACTTCCAGGATGGCTGAGGTGGGAATCGAACCTACTTCTACTTAGTTGACCTTCCGAGGCTGAGTGGACCCCGTTCCAGCTCTCGTACCACTTTTCAAATTTCGTGGCAGAGCCGGGAATCGAACCCGAGTCTCCGGGGGTGGCAGCTAATCACAGTAACCACTACACCAGAGAGGCGGACGCTCCAATTACCAATCCTGTATAAAATATCAGGAACTTCAACCAATCAACAACTGTCCATCATCACCACATACGTTAACGTTACCAGCCAAACAGTTTAAATGCTTGTACTTCCATGCTGAAGGTTTTGTTCTCTGTCAGGTTATGAATATATATTTGATTTGTTTTACATTTATGTACAGTACTTTCATTGGCACTACTGCAAATAGAGGATTGCAGCGGCGTTTAGTAAATTCACAGAGGCTTTAAAGACTGAACGCTGAAAGGAATAACAGTATATAATGAAGATGTATGTTATTGCTGGGGCTCGGCAGTTGAAGACTATAAAAATACCTAAAAATATCCACTAACAAGCACCTAAACTGGCAAAATAGACGTAAAAATGAGATCCATAATTCATTCGTAACTTTTAAATTATATATTTAATGAAGGAATACAGTACCTTAAAATTTAAAATTCTGGAGGAATGCAACATACAGTGCAAAAATGTGAGTGGAATACCTCTTCTTTCAGCCATTATATATTGTATTTTTAGATTAAAATAATTAAAAAAGGAAATTCCGTGTTTGTTATAGTACTTGCAGAATCTAGAAAGAAATCTTTTTTCCTCCTACAATGAAATCAGCGAGCCCGCAATGGACAACCTGGAGAAAGAAACTGACATCAGTATAACTGGAATCATATTTGGCTTAACCACACGAGGGTTACAGGAAATGGAATTCGGAAGCCTTACCTCAGCTGGCTTTGCAATATACAACAATAGTCACTTACAGGTTCGTAGATGTAAGGGATCGTTCGTTTACAGACAGCACGTTGCAAGACATCGAGAAACTTCTCTCCACATTAACGGCTGTTAAGGGTTCATACTTGAATCAACTGAATCTCCCTCTTCAAAAACACTCACATCAATTTTTTCTCTTTTCAATAATGTAATTAACTTGCATATAACTTCATACCCTGCTTTCTTTCAAGCACATTTCATTTCATCTTCATTTCTCTCTTACTACAGAAAGGATGTTAAAGAGATGATGGATGAACTAACGATGATTCTAATTGAGAATGGGCAGTACAAATGTAGTCGAAACAAGGTGAATTCGCAGAAAAATCCGTTAAGACCTTGAAAAGGCTAAACAGGACCTATAATCCAAAAAAACGCAGAAAAAGGCGTAGAAGGCCTACAATGACCCAGAATGAACAAATATTATGTTGGGCCTCGTCTTCGGACATTCGAGAAGAAAAGGACTTTTCCTCAACTTCCGACCTTAGTTAATAATAATGTTATTGGCTTTAGGCTTTATATCCCACTAACTACTCTTACGGTTTTCGGAGACGCCGAGGTGCCGGAATTTAGTCCCGCAGGAGTTCTTTTACGTGCTAATAAATCTACCGACACGAGGCTGACGTATTTGAGCACCTTCAAATACCACCGGACTGAGCCAGGATCGAACCTGCCAAGTTGGGGTCAAAAGGCCAGCGCCTCCACCGTCTGAACCACTCAGCCCGGCCGAGCCCTAGTTATAAAGATTGATTATTTAATTCTGTAGTTATACGCTAAATAGTCAAAACAAAAATAACGTGAGCACCAGATTCTCTCTAGATAAATTCACTCGCAAACTACGTTGCTCGCGAATATAACAATTTCTGAAGCTCTCGTTGTATTACTACAGATAATACAGTTTGGCGCAAACGCAACAGACTAGGAACCCGGATGTTATGAATAGCCTCAGCTTGCAGATTTAGCAATATTTAAGAACTAGGCGCCTATAAAGAACAAACACGCTCCCCCACTGCCAAAAAAAATTACAAATGTGTACCTATGCATATTTCTGCTCTTTGTTTCTCTTCGTAGGTCTATCTCTTTGCTAGGTCTTATCAATTAAGATTAGAAACATGCATTCTGCAATGAGACGGGGTTATCGCCACGCTTCACGAATGACGGAGAAGTTGCCTACCTATAAGGCGCTGGATGTTTTGATCATAGAATTGATCATTCCGAACCATAGGCTCCCACCTTCAACATTTCTCATGGTCCTCAATATTACCCCTTCAAAATAGTAGAAGTACGATTTTCCCCAACCTGGTCCATAGGAAATGTTCACAATGACCCGTACATAATCAGCAAGTTAATGTGGTTCGTGATGGTTGGGGTTTTGGTAACTCTTTTATATCGGTTTCGTCAATGGGGTTTTTGAAAAAAGATTGGGATTGTAACGACCATAGTCATAATTCATGTACAGTCTGGCATTTTCAAGTACAAAAAGGGAAAATTACATAAACCCATCTTCGGGGTCACCGATGGTGAATTTTCAACTCACTATGTACCAATTGCAAGCTTATAGGTGCCGAATCAGTTCCATATAGGCAACCCTTCCTGTTGAGATATGATAAAATATGATACATGGCATTAGATTCTTAATGAAGCATTATGCTTTTACGTACGTTAGAACACAGAGGCGGGGCCACCTGACTTTGCAACATGTACAATCCCAATATTCTTTTAGAAAAGGAGGAAAAAGGGCTGAGCACGGAACATGTCCGAGAACAAGTTTCGAAACGTACACCACATGCCTAGCAAGAAATTTCCATTAAAACTCTCATTCTTATAACCTGAGGTATCCCAAGATGATGGATAGAAATAACAATGGTATAGAAACAAGCAGAAGTATACGCAGTCGTCCTAGTCTCATTTTAAGGGATACTGAGGCGAACAAACTCGAGTATCCGATTATAACCTGCCTTGATAATGTTCTGCATTAACGTGTGCATAAAATTAAATCACTTAGAATGTTGCGGTATATGCTATCAGAAAACTTTTCATTAGACTGTAATTAGGCTGTAGACGATTCCACTTTTTTCAAAACACGGTTGTCTTAAGACTGATTTTTTCTATCTTTTTTTTTTTTTGCTAGGGGCTTTACGTCGCACCGACACAGATAGGTCTTATGGCGACGATGGGATAGGAAAGGCCTAGGAGTTGGAAGCGGCCGTGCCCTTAAGGTACAGTCCCAGCATTTGCCTGGTGTGAAAATGGGGAAACCACGGAAAACCATCTTCAGGGCTGCTGATAGTGGGATTCGAACCTACTATCTCCCGGATGCAAGCTCACAGCCGCGCGCCTCTACACGCACGGCCAACTCGCCCGGTGATTTTTTTCTATCTATCAGTCATTTTGACTTTACTCGTTGTTCTAACAATTTCGGATCAACAAGGGGCCAATGCCTCATAAGTCACAGGCGATTAGGGCCTACATAGAGATAAGGTAATACAACATTAATAACGCTAAATTGTATGCTGATAGTTTTCATGATGGTTTGTTCAGTCGCTTCCAACCCCTCCCTTCATTATGTTTAGGCTTGGAGGAGGTATTTATTTACACTCTACAGAATATAAACGTCGTCTGCTAGCCAATTCCATCTCTCTCTCTCACTTACATACACACATGCACACGAGATTTCTCCCATTTACATAAAGCGGCAAAATACTGTAGAATTCAAATACTATGTAGGCGTTGTTATGTGCATAGCCGCGAACTGTTTACCGACCTATGTTATCCAGTCTCTTTTACCCAGCATTTGAGATCAGAATTTAGAAGGAAATGTTCGGTTCTATAGATTACTCATAAAGGACTATACTGATCCTATATTTCCTTGCCCTTAATTTCGGATTTAGAAAAAAAACAAAACAAGGAGCACTCCATTTATATACAGAACGTGACTAAGATGTTAATGAAGTACACTTGCGACCGCTCAGGCGCAGATACACTGTATATTTACACTAATATACTCGAATAACGAGCCCACTTTCCATATACAGCTGCTCACTGGCACTCCTTTCCCGTTGGCCTTGTTCGCCGGGTACAAGTGGAAACACATGAGGCGAAACATTTTTCCCCAGCCCAAGACAACACACGACAAGACATGGCTGTTCGCGAAATATTCACAATGGGCTGCAGTCAAGAACCACAGTCATGTTTGCTGGATTGTAAGTTAACTTTAAAAATAAATTTATTTCTTGACCGACGTATTAATTGGACGAACAACTTATTGTTTGTATAATAAGGAGAGAGAGATGTTGCGGTGAACAATTACATGGATCTAGAAGGAGAGAGAGAGAGAGAGAGAGAGAGAGAGAGAGAGAGAGAGAGAGAGAGAGAGAGAGAGATATTTTGTAATTAATTGGGAAGGAAGCAGCTATAATATACATGTTCGGTACCATCCCAGCATTTTCCTCCAGACTGAGAGCTTCTCAACTCAATTACATTTTCACGAATCTAAGTTAAATATTATCCAATCTCACGAACAATTATTAGCAGGGCTGGAAATTTAACTATAGTGGAAATCAAGTTTCTTATTACTAAACTCTAGTGGGAATCAAGTTTATTTCCTTCTTTTTCATCTCACTGACAGTTTTTCAGCTACTCTGGGAGCAGGGTTGGGAATCTTTCAGTCATAGCCTTAATTAAGATGCAGCCCCGTATTTTCCCGACATGAAAATGGGAAACAACGGAAAACCATTCTGAGGACTGCTGAGTATAGCTCGAATTCGCCATCTCCCGAAAGCACGCTCACAGCTACATAGCCAGTATCACAAACTCAACTCGTTTGGTAGACAAGCAAATATGCTACTGTATAAACCACAGTGGCGGAAAACAGCTATAAAATATCAAGCAAGCCATAGGGACGTGACTTTTCATTTCATAAATCCGGCTTCGAATCGCGGCCACCTTGGTGAGAAGCTAGTGATGATGTAGCAAAGATGAAAAATTAATAGTATTCTGAGATCAAGAGCTCCATCCCTCCTACGTTTCTGAATCTTAAAATAGCTAGATCTATAAATAAAAAATAGATGCATAGGAATGGATTGATAATAGGAGGCCCGAGGGACTTGACAGCGCGGTTCGGGCCGGGTAGCTCTTAGTTTGCATTCGAAAAATGGTGGGTTCGAAACTCACTGGCGGAAGCCCTGAAGATGGTTTTCTGCGATTTGCAATGTTCACACCCTTCCCACTCCTAGTCCCTTCCTATCCCAACGTCGCCAAAAGTCCTGCCTGTGTCGGTGCGACGAAAAGGAAACTGTTCAGTATATCCTTCGCTTAGAGTTCGAATCGTTTAAGCTTCTTATCGGCTACAAAAACCTGAAATAATAATATACTTTTGTTGTTGTTGTCGCCTCAGGTTTCAGTGTAGAGTCTTGATACACCATGTCAACGGCTTTGTGTACTTACAATTAGTGTCTGCGAATTACAATTAATAACCTGTGTAACATCCGGCCCCGCGGTGTAGGGGTAGCATGCCTGCCTATTTCCCGGATGCCCCGGGTTCAATTCCCAGCCAGGTCTGTGATTTTTACCTGCATCTGAGGGCTGGTTCGAGGTCTATTCAGCCTAAGTGATTACAATTGAAGAGCCATCTGACGGTGAGATGGCGGCCCCAGGATAGAAAGCCAAAAATAACGGCCGAGAGGATCGTCGTGCCGACCACACGACACCTCGTAATCTGCAGGACTTCGGGCTGAGCAGCGGTCGCTTGGTAGGCCATGACCCTTCGGGGCTGTTGTGCCATGGTGTTTGGTAACCTGCGTGACTATAGTGTAAGTACGAATCTGCATTCGCATCTAATTGGGCCTTATATGGGAAAGGACGAGATCGTGGCCTATATGCTAAGTTCCATCCTGGCATTCGAAGTGACTTTTAGAATGGCTGTGATTGATATGTCTGATGTTATGTTTTACACTGGAAAATGTTTTAAAGAATGCAATTATTTAATCACAGATGTAATAATTTCTTACATTGGCATGTTATTTATATTATAACTTTTGATTTATTTATATACGGTATTCTCAAAATAGTTTCAAAAATATTGCCGGACTGAGTGGCTCAAACGGTTGAGGCGCTGGTCTTCTGATCCCAACTTGGCAGATTCGATCCGACGCAGTCCGGTAGTATTTTAAGGTGTTGTCAGTCTCGAGTCGTTAGATTTACTGGCACGTGAAATAACTCTCGCGGGACTAAATTCCGGCACCTCGGCGTCTCCGAAAACCGTAAAATGTTGTTAGTGGGACGTAAAGCAAAGAACATTATTTATTATTGGTTTCAAAATGGTCTACAGGTTAAAATGAACAATCCGAAAGGGGCGTCGGAATTTGTTCGCAAATATGATCTAGTAGAAAAATACAGTAACCGGAATTTATTAGCAATTCTTATGACCTATTGGCATCAGACATACAGGAGGAAGGCTGTTGTCATTTGAAACAGTGTTAAGTTAATGAATGGAAATAAGTTCCAGCTACATCAGTGGTCGATATTAATCATGTCATCATCTCGCAGACATTTCCGACAACACTAATATGTATATCAGTGGGGGTAATTTCTTGAAGATTCAAAAATTGACTATGTTGAAACCTCATTTAGCCTGCATAGCTATCAGCAATTTTCCTCTTAAACAATGGAAAAACCAAAGACTCTTTGAATAATGGATACTATAGTACGCACGAAGAATCAAGGAGTGGCTGTCTGGAGGCCAAACCACTGGGAAGATTGTGGTAGAACAGAGCGATGAAGTCATTCTCTCATCACGTGCAATGGGACCAAACCACCTCATGTGTGTGGGACGCATTATTCAGAACATAATATGTCTTGAGGTACAGTTGTTACTGCGCTTCGTCCAGACCTGCGAACACTTACCACTTCTGTACATCCACATCGACCGAGGTCACTACACGAAGTATTTACGTGCCTTATCGAAAAGAACAGTGGGATCACTGGTAGGAGAGTTCGGCTCCATGGCTAAATAGCGTGCTGGCCTTTGGTCCAAAATATTTTGGGTTCTATTCCCGGCCGGGTCGGGGATTTTAAACTTATTTGGTTATTTCTGAGTGTGTGCCGCTTTCAGCTTTATAATTCATCACAGCTAGGACCCCACGCTTACAGACAGGCAGGTCGCCTATAGGTGTCAATCGAAAGATCTGCCGCAGGCCATTATTATATTGGCAGAAAAGATGGATGGAATTCAGAGCTCTAGACCAGATTTTCACTGTAGGCCTACAATAAGCAACTGAATAAAAGCATAATAATAATAATAATAATAATAATAATAATAATAATAATAATAATAATAATAATAATGTCATACTTTTGTGTCGGAGATCTAGAGAAGGTGTATGACAGTGAACCCAGGGAAAAGATATTCGCCTAACTGACATCTAGTGAAGGCGCATGACGGAGATGCAAGGGAAAAGGTTTTAGCTCTGCCAAAGATATGACGAGTTCAAGGTTAAGGAGTCAAGGGCAATGATGTTGTCACTCAGGCCACAATGAGAGCTGATGGCAAAATTAGTTCTTGGTTCAGAATACTGTAGTTACAGTTGATCAAGCAGAAGTAGGCCTACCCGTTCTTCGTACGGGTTATCAGAAACTGGCTTTAGTTACTCACACTATCGGTGTGAGCGACTTCATTAGATATTTATATCACTGGTGTATTTACTTAAGTACGTAGAAATTATTTGTCATGTTTGGAATTATAGTGTACCTTCTTTTCTTCATGGGGCCTTCATTCCCACCTAGATATACCTGCTCCCTTCACAAAGCTGCAGGTTTAGTGTAAGTATACTTCCGCTAGATAGTACCACAAATATAAATATTATTGAATGTATTTGTTTGATCCGACATCTCGTAACTATTACAAATGATCAAGGAAATACGTGATGCATAAAATAAACTACTATAATTATCGAGAATAATAATTCTCAGGGTTTGTCACTCATGTCGCACATCATATAATGAATCTGAGTATAAATATTGAGACATTTTTTCAAGTCATGGGCGCACCATCTTGACAATTGTGTACAGTATATAGGTTGTTTTCATGGTTACAATGATCGTAAAATTGGACCAAAATATCGGCACTAATAACATCAGTGGTCCTACTACTCCACGATTTGATAGAAAATACTTTAAACTATAGGTAACAGACTCCGCAAAATGCTGAAACCTAAGCCAGTACGTAAAGATCGAGGCCCGTCGGCAACCGCTGGTCGCTGTACTACGGAGATCTCCGGGGCTATTATTTTTATACTTCACTCCCTTTCCATCCCCGTCCAAAGGAGTGCTATGAGCGTCTTACACAACAGTTTATTTTTTCCAGATAGTAAGTCATATGTGTATCAATTTTGGTTGGCAGCTATGCCCAAACGAACATGCATAATCTAGCTGCTGTAGAATCCTGGAGCTGGCGTTGCTATGGTTACGGCTTTTCGTTTCTTTATCCGATTCCTAGGGCAGGGGTAGTGTGGTTCCAATATCTCCGTAACGGATGGTTTTAGGGCCTTAAAACATCGTTTTCGGGCCCGAAGGGTTTACCGAGTTTTGTTCTTTGCGTCAAGGGGTTTAAAATGAGCTTTGTCTCGTCCTTGTACGACAAATTCGATTTCGCTTATATTAGCCTATTATTTTCATATTTTTATATCTCCCCCCGTCGCCCCCCTCCTCGAATTGTTTTGAAAATAAAATACAGCCCATGTTACTCACTGGCAATGCAGCTTTCTATAGGTGAAGTAATTTTCAAAATTGGTTCAGTAGTTTTGAGTCTATCCGTTACCAACAAATATACAAAATTTTCCTCTTTGTAATATTAGTATAGAAGTATAGATTACGTTGCCGTCAGGAAGGGCATCCAGCCGTAAAACAGGGTCAAATTCACATGTGCGACACAGTTCGCACCCGCAACCCCACAGGTGTGGATGAAGTGATAGAAGAAGAAGATACTCATTTTAAAAATTCACCCGCTTTTTATTCTTTTCACCCCCTTAAGTGGATTTTCCAAAAAGAGTGTGTTCATTTTTAAAGGAGATTCCAAGTACCAATTTTAAAGCCTGTAACATCTTCATTTTTGAGATATATGTATCCTCATTAATTCTCCTTCCTCACTTCGTTTCATCCCCCCCCCCCCCCTTCCCCTTAAGTGGATTTTCTGAAAACAAATATTTGTGTTCTTTTGTTTGTAAAGGGGATTCCAAATATCATTTTTCATGTCTGTAACATGTTAGATTTTTGTGATTTATTGTAGATAATTTCGCTGATGTAGAATCCTGGAGCTGACGTTGCCATGGTTACGGCAGTCCATTACTTTAACCGATTTCTAGAGCAGTGGTAGCGTGGTGCCAATATCTCCGTAACGGTTGGTTTTAGGGCCCGAAGGGCTTACCGAGTTATGTTCTTTGCGTCAAGAGGATTAAATTGAGCTTTGTCTCGTCCTTATACGACAAATTCGATATTTTGCCTATATTAGCCCATAATTTTTATCTCCCTCCCCCCGTGCCCCCCACCTCGAATTGTTTTGAAAATAAAATAGAGCCCATGTTACTCACTGGCAATGTAGCTTTCTATAGGTGAAGTAATTTTTAAAATCATTTCAGTAGTTTTTGAGCCTATTCATTACAAACAAACAAATTTTTCCTCGTTATAATATTAAGTATAGATGAAATCAGAAACATTACAGTGGCAGAACTCACTCGCGTCAGCCAGCATGTGGTTACCAGATACAATGCCTGTATAACCCAGGAAGGACGACACTTCCAGCATCTTTTATAAGGTAAGATTTCATATAATATCGCATACACGCTTAAAGAAGGGCGGCCGCGCACGACATAACTTCAGCTGAGGCAGCTGCCATAGCGCAGAGTACAAACACCGTGCGTTCGGTCTGAGTTTATATGAGAGACCATGTACGGTAACTGTCGACATTAATTTACAGCAGCGGCCCCCGAAGTTGAGGGGGGGGGGGGAGGGGGTTGAGAGTAATGAAAGGGGCGCGGCTATGATCTCACTCTAATTCACCTTTAAAGACTGTTACTGAATACACTTTTATATTGTCCATGTTACCGCGTGTTTTGGCAATATTATTAATATTCATAAGTGATAAGCTTATAAATGTTAGAAACATTCTAATCGATCTAAGCAGCATAGATGTGAATTAGTAAAGAACTAATTAGTGACAAGGTGTCTGAAGTGAAGTGAACCAATTTCTTCATCCCCAGATTATCGTACATGCAATCATTAACATTTCCGAGTTAGCTGAAATATTAAATCGTCGATACCTTCGAGTAATACGAGGGTCGAGTCATAAGTCATGCCAACTATTTTTTTCTCTCGCGAATAGGAGACAAGACAAGATATGCATTTGGAAATATAGGGCATGTACAGTGCCTGAAGACAAATTCTGACTTCAGGAGATTCTCGTAGGAAAGTGACAGAACACGGGCCATTGGTAAACATTGTTTTATTATGGTATAGACAGCAAATACACAAGACTACGTACAAAGGACAGGTCTCCACTGGTTGCAGATCTTCGAAATAATCACACAAGGTTTTCGCTGTGCGTTGCCAGCGGTGGGACAGGCGCTGAATACCATTCGCTGCATGTGTATCGCTAACGTGTGACACCTCTCTCCGAAATGCTGTTACGATGTCCTCTTTGTTAGCAAACCGTTGTGCACGTAATGGCTTCCTGACTTTGGGGATTAGAACATAGTCACATGGGCTCAAATCAGGCGAATAAGATGGGTGTGGAAGAACCTCCCATCCCCACCGTTGTAAGCGACGTTGAACGATGGCTACTGTGTGAGCTGTCGCGTTGTCGTGTAGGATTATGGCGTTGTCCAAAAGATCTGGACGTTTGGTTCGCACTGCACGGCGCAATTGGTACAACAAAAAGGAAATAAACTGCATTGTGCCCCTCACGCACTGGATGACACACACGAACACCTTGAACATCGTATGCCAGGATTACCATAACCTTATTGGGCGACTGATTTTGGTGACCTTGTGTTTCCATGGTGACCCCTGACGACGCCATTCACTTGACTGCCTCTTCAGTTCAGGTTCATAAGCACATGCCCATGTTTCATCGACTGCAATAATGCGATTCAACATGATTTGTCCTTCTTGCTGAAACCTCTCCAGATCGATGCGACATGTTTCGTAACGAGTCCACTTCTGTACCTCAGTTAAGTGACGTGGCACCCAATTGGACCCATGCTTAGACCCACACTGTTCTTTACATACACCATCTAGTGGCATCATACGCAAGCACATACCGTAAGTTTCCAAGTGCATATCTTAGATTTTCCGTGTTATCTCCTGTTCGCGAAAAAAAAATAGCTGCCGTGACTTATGACTTGACCTACGTACAAATACAGAATTATTCTGCTAAAAAATGTTCAACTTTGTTGCGATCAAGGATATTATTTAGTTTTAGTGTAAGTGGATTTGCTCTTTTTTATTTGACGAATACATTGGCTAACTCTGTTTCATGGTCATGCATAAATATACACTGGGTGTTCTTCCTGAGTCCATGTGATTTTTCACGGGAAAATCTCAACCCCGTATCAAAGGTCCTCGAATCTCGGCCGCCGGAATGCGAAAGCTAGCAAAAAAAGCGACTGCGTTACTATGCCTCTCATATTATTATTATTATTATTATTATTATTATTATTATTATTATTATTATTATTATTATTATTATTATTATTATTATTATATTTATAGGAACAAGCAGTAGAGCAGTTTTTGTGCAAAATAAGAATAGTGTGGAGCAAGAAAGAATAAGGGAGGATTTAGCAATTTTATGTTCCCAAAGGGTGCCGGGGAGGGGGGGGGGGCAGGCACGACATAAAAATTGCAGACTATGATTTACACCTTGAACTAATTAATAGACCGTATTTTCGCGCAGTACACATTACGACATACTATATACTACTTTAAACTCATGTCTTGCTGAGCACGGCAGTGGACGGCAAGGTGTAAAAACAACTTTACGTTAGACTACAAAGGGTTCAAACATAATCACCACCCTCAAACGTCACTGACTTAAGTAAGGATCGAACCCACTATCTTGGAAGCAGAAGGTCAGCGACTAACAAACTGTGCTACTGAGGTTAGTACTGGACATATAATGTACGTATTACAGGAGGACCGCTTACCGTTCATTCAAGGGACAAAACAATAAAATTACAAGCCTACGTAAAGTACGGCGGGGATGGGGGGCGTATAACGTCATGTGGAATAAACCTACTTTAACAGAATGTAAGAAAGAAAAAAGACGGTTAAGTACTAGAAATATATCGATACTCTGGAAGTACAGTACAGGGATGCTGTTTCCGAAGCTCCTGTTCCCAAGAGGAAACCTCTTACAATCCTTTCTTTTCTTTCTTCTTTTTTTTTTAACCATCAGTCTTACTTGAAAGCAAGGCCTTTCAACTCATGCCTCTCAGATTTGGAAGATTCAACAGAATGTGTAAAAAGTAGATTAAAGATAATGGGCGCGGAGCAGGCTGCGGGTAATGCAGAAAGATTAGAAAAGTGGAGAAATACAACGGAAAAGTAGATAAAAAGAAGTACCAGACGTGAGAAGGAAGAATGAAAGTTGGAACTCTGGGAGAAAACAGCGAGAAATAATAACCAGATTATGGAGAGAGACAAAAAATGAGCATTATGTAAAAGAGGATAACGTTTTATTTGGTGAAAAATGCAAAGAAACGAAGTAAGGATGGACTATCGCGGCACGTGTTAGTTGAACGGGATTGCCTACGAGATAAGAAACAACTGTTGCCTACATAGAAATGCATGATCATATTTTTAAGTAAATGAGGGACAACCGGTAGGTCACTCATTCGATCTTCCACTCTGTAGCAATTTGTTTATGGATGCAGTATTTTTGCATCTCTTATCACAAACCTGTGTATAAAGGAAAGGGTGATAGACACAAAGCTGAAAATTACAGGCCGGTCAGTTTGACATGTATTGCATGTAAGCTTCGGGAAAGAATTCTTTCTGATTATATTAGACATGTTTGCGAAATTAATAACTGGTTCGATAGTAGGCAGTTCGGGTTTAGGAATGGTTATTGTAGGATTCTAGCAAAGTGTAGTAGATATCTTGGATTCAGGAGGTCAAATGGATTGTATCGCGATTGACCTATCTAAGGCATTTGATAGGGTAGATCATAGTGGACTTCTGGCAAAAAATGACAAAAGAGTGACTGAATGGGTGGCTATATTTCTAGAACTCAGCGAATTAGAGTAGGCGAATCTTTATCTGACCCTGTAATAATTAAGAGGGGAATTCCTCAAGGCAGTATTATTGGACCTTTATGTTTTCTTATATACACTGACTGACAAAGCAAATGCAACACCAAGAAGGAGTGGTCAGAACTTTATGCCGATTGCAGGGTAGACTGACGTCACTGAGGTATGCTCATGATGTGAAATGCGCCGCTGTGCTGCGCACGTAGCGAACGATAAATGGGACACGGCGTTCGCGAATGGCCCACTTCGTACCGTGATTTCTCAGCCGACAGTCATTGTAGAACGTGTTGTCGTGTGCCACAGGACACGTGTATAGCTAAGAATGCCAGGCCGCCGTCAACGGAGGCATTTCCAGCAGACAGACGACTTTACGAGGGGTATGGTGATCGGGCTGACAAGGGCAGGTTGGTCGCTTCGTCAAACCGCAGCCGATACCCATAGGGATGTGTCCACGGTGCAGCGCCTGTGGCGAAGATGGTTGGCGCAGGGACATGTGGCACGTGCGAGGGGTCCAGGCGCAGCCCGAGTGACGTCAGCACGCGAGGATCCTCGCATCCGCTGCCAAGCGATGGCAGCCCCGCACGCCACGTCAACCGCCATTCTTCAGCATGTGCAAGACACCCTGGCTGTTCCAATATCGACCAGAACAATTTCCCGTCGATTGGTTGAAGGAGGCCTGCACTCCCGGCGCGGCGTCCGCTCAGAAGACTACCATTGACTCCACAGCATAGACGTGCACGCCTGGCATGGTGCCGGGCTAGAGCGACTTGGATGAGGGAATGGCGGAACGTCGTGTTCTCCGATGAGTCACGCTTCTGTTCTGTCAGTGATAGTCACCGCAGACGAGTGGTGTGGCGTCGGCGTGGAGAAAGGTCAAATCCGGCAGTAACTGTGGAGCGCCCTACCGCTAGACAACGCAGCATCATGGTTTGGGGCGCTATTGCGTATGATTCCACGTCACCTCTAGTGCGTATTCAAGGCACGTTAAATGCCCACCGCTACGTGCAGCATGTGCTGCGGCCGGTGGCACTCCCGTACCTTCAGGGGCTGCCCAATGCTCTGTTTCAGCAGGATAATGCCCGCCCACACACTGCTCGCATCTCCCAACAGGCTCTACGAGGTGTACAGATGCTTCCGTGGCCAGCGTACTCTCCGGATCTCTCACCAATCGAACACGTGTGGGATCTCATTGGACGCCATTTGCAAACTCTGCCCCAGCCTCGTACGGACGACCAACTGTGGCAAATGGTTGACAGAGAATGGAGAACCATCCCTCAGGACACCATCCGCACTCTTATTGACTCTGTACCTCGACGTGTTTCTGCGTGCATCGCCGCTCGCGGTGGTCCTACATCCTACTGAGTCGATGCCGTGCGCATTGTGTAACCTGCATATCGGTTTGAAATAAACATCAATTATTCGTCCGTGCCGTCTCTGTTTTTTCCCCAACTTTCATCCCTTTCGAACCACTCCTTCTTGGTGTTGCATTTGCTCTGTCAGTCAGTGTACATAAATGATATGAGTAAAGAAGTGGAATAAGAGATAAGGCTGTTTGCAGATGTTATTCTGTACAGAGTGATTAATAAGTTACAATATTGTGAGCAACTGCAAAATGACCTCGATAATGTTGTGAGATGGACAGTAGGCAATGGTATGATGATAATCGGAGCTAAAAGTCAGGTTGTGAGTTTCACAAATAGGAAAAGTCCTCTCAGTTTTAATGACGGCGTTGATGGGGTGAAACTTCCTTTTGGGGATCATTGAAAGTACCTAGGTGTTAATATAAGGAAAGATCTTCATTGGGGAAATCACATAAATATGATTGTAAATAAAGGTTACAGATCTATGTACGTGGTATTGAGGGTAACTAGGGGTATAGTAAGGATGTAGAGGGGAGGGCTTATAAGTCTCTGGTAAGACCCCAACTAGAGTATGGTTCCAGTGTATGGGACCCTCACCAAGATTACTTGATTCAAGAACAGGAAAAAAATTCCAAAAAATAGCAGCTCGGTTTGTTCTGGGTGATTTTAGACAAAAGAGTAGTGTTACAAAAATGTTGCAAAGTTTGGGCTGGGAAACTTGGGAGAAAGGAGACGAGCTGCTCGACTAATTGGTATTTTCCGAGCTGTCA
This sequence comes from Anabrus simplex, assembly GCF_040414725.1. Lineage (NCBI taxonomy): Eukaryota > Metazoa > Arthropoda > Insecta > Orthoptera > Tettigoniidae > Anabrus > Anabrus simplex. The sequence continues at coordinate 566,790,551 of NC_090265.1, read as the reverse complement.
GAGAGATGGCGTGGAATGACATCAGCAGACGAACAGGTTTGAGTGGTGTCCTTAAAAATAGGAAAGATCACAATATGAAGATAAAGGTGGAATTCTAGAGGACAAATTGGGGCAAATATTCGTTTATAGGAAGGGGAGTTCGGAATTGGAATAACTTACCCAGGGAGATGTTCAATAAATATCCAATTTCTTTGCAATCATTTAAGAAAAGGCTAGGAAAACAACAGATAGAGAATCTGCCACCTGGGCGACTGCCCTAAATGAAGATCGGTAATGACTGAACGTAGCTTTCACCAATGTCACAGTCTTGTTCATGGCTGTGACAGTTTGGAAGTTGCTGAGTAACGACTAGACTCCGCATATTTAGGCAGCAGTAGGTTAGAATGCAAACTAATTTGGTTATTAGGAGTCATCGGGCCCATTCTTCCACTGTGTAGGAAGAGTAATATAAATTCTAGGGGTTATGATAGGGCCGTACTCCTAACGTTTACGCAATGCTCATAACACTACCGTTGTGCTGGTAGACTATATTTGTTATTCACTTCAATAAGCCTATAATAGCTTAAAAACCCGGACTCCAGCAATGACCGTACATTCGGAGCACGGTCAGTGAGTCTGGTTGGTGCGAAAGGCGTGAATGATACGGTCAGTACGCTGCAAAAGCACATTTCGGCGCAGTGAGGAAAACAATGGCAAATTACCTCATTCCTCATCATGTCTCATACGCTTCATTATGGCGCCACCATCAGTTATTTGGTGTTTCCCTATAATGGCATTATGTCTGGTGGTGCTGTTCTAGAATCTAACCAGCTTCAGGCTGAAGACTTAACAAACAAACAAACAAACAAAAAACAATCAAACAAACAAAACAAACATTCACAGTTCCAGCCCTTTAGGCAACCAACTCAAAGTCAAAACATCCCAGGGATATGAGCGACGAGTTTTAGGTAAATCTATATATATAAAATAACTTGTCCTGACTGACAGATTCATCATCGCCGAGCCAAAACTACTGGACATAAAGAAATGAAATTTTGGGGATACATTCATATTATCATGTAGGTGCTCGCTAAGGGAGGATTTTTGGATATTCCGTCGCTAAGGGGGGCCAAAAGGGCGGGGGGGGGGGTGAATTATTAAAATGAGGATATCCATATCTCAAAAACCTAAAAGTTTACAGACGTAAAAATTGGTATTTGGAATCTCCTTTAAAACTACGGAAACACGTATTCTTTTGTTTTCGGGAAAACCTTAACCGGGGGGTGAAAGAAATGAAAAAGTAGTTGAATTATTTGTTTAAATATATATAAACCAAAAAATCTAAATATGTTACAAACGTAAAATCTGGTATTTGCAATGCCCTTTAAAAAATAAAGAAACGCGCATTTTATGGGGGGAATCAACTTGGTAGGGGGGATGAAAATGGAGATGAATTCTTTTTACAAGGATACATATATCTCAAAAACTGAAGATGTTACAGTCGTGATAATTGGTATTTGTAAGCTCTTTTAAAGAAACGGGTACTGTTTATTTTTGAAAAATTCACTTGAGTGGGGAGTATGAAAGGAAGTAAAAATGTTCTTTTTTTTAGAAACTTATATCTCAAAACTGCAGGTTACAGACGTGGAAACTGGTATTTGGAATCTCCTTTACAAATAAAGAAACACGCATTTTTTGAGTGGGGGAACCCAACTTAACGGGAGGGGGTGGAGTGAATAAAGAGTTTAATTCTTTTCATGAGGATACTTATATCTCAGAAACTGAGGATGTTACAGACATGGAAATTTGTGTTTGGAATTTTCTTTCAAAGTAAAGACACGTAATCTTTTGTCTTTGGAAAATCTACTGAAAGGGGGTGAATTAATTGAATAATTAGTTGAATACTTTGTATAAGGATATTTATATTTAAAAAACTAAAGATGTTACTGACCTGAAAATTAATATTCGGAATATCCTTTAAAAATAAACATGCATGAGGGGGGGGGAATCAATTTGGGATGGGGCGGTGTAAAAGGAGTTTAATCCCTTTTTATGAGGATACACATAACTCAAAACTGAAGATGTTATAGTCGTGATAATTGGCATTTGGAAGCTCCTTTATAAATAGAGAAACAAGTTTTCTGTTTTTCGGAAAATTCACTTAAGGAGGAAGGTGAAAGGAAGTGAAATAATTTAATTTTTATGGAGAGACTTACATCTCAAAAATTTAAGGTTACACACGTTGACATTTGTATTTGAAATCTCCTTTAAAAATGATGAAACACGCATTTCTCTTTTTTTTTTTTTTTTTTTTTTGGAAAATCGACGTAAGGGGTGTGGGGTTGATAATAAGTAAGCAAGTAGATGAAATATTTTTATCCGGATACTTTATCTTAAAAACGGAAGCTGTTACAGACGTGAAAGTTGGTATTTTGAATTTTCTTTCAAAATAAAACGCATTTTTTTGTTTTCGGAAAGTCCACTTAAGGCGGGAGAGGGGTGGAAAGAAGTGAAGAAGTTGATTTATTCTTATACATTTATCTCAAAAACTGAAGGTGTTACAGACGTACAGGCATGAACACTGGTATTTGGAATCTCCTTTGAAAATAATGATACACGTATTCTTTTGTTTTTGGAAAATCCAGTGAAGGAGCCGAAAAGAATTGGAAAAGTGGGTGAAGTTTTAAAATGAGTAGCGGTTTATCTACATTATATGTCGCCGGGCTGAGTGGCTCAGACGGCAAGGCGCTGGCCTTCTAACCCCAACTTGGCAAGTTCGATCCTGGCTCAGTCCGGTGGTATTTGAAGGTGCTCAAATACGACAGCCCGGTGTCGGTAGATTTATTGGCACGTAAAAGAACTCCTTCGGGACTAAATTCCGGCACCTCGGCGTCTCCGAAGACCTTAAAAAGTAGTTAGTGGGACGTAAAACAAATAACATTATTATTATTACATTATATGTCATAACGTTAACATGTTAATTTGGAAAGTCCTTTAAAAATACAGACACCGAGCAAGTTGGCCGTGCAGTTATGGGCGCGCAGCTGTTAGCTTGCATCCAGGAGATAGTGGGTTCGAACCCCACCGTCAGCAGCCCTGAAGATGGTTTTCCGTGGTCTCCCATTTTCACACCAGGCAAATGCTGGGGCTGTACCTCAATTAAGGCCACGGCCGCTTCCTTCCCATTCCTAGGCCTTTCCTATCCCATTGTTGCCATAAGACCTATCTGTATCGGTGCAACGTAAAGCAAATAGCAAAAAAAAATACAGGAACCTGCACATTTTTGTTTTCGGAGAACTCACTTAACAGGGGGTGAAAGAAGCGAAAAATAGTTGACTTATTTTAATGAGGATACTTACATCCTAGAAACTGAAGATGTTACAAACGTGAAAATTGGTATTTGGAATCTCCTTTAAAAATAAAGAACACGTATTTGTGTTTCCGGAAAATACACTTAGATGGGGGTGAGGGTGGGGTAATGACTGATCAAGGGGTTGAATTGTTTTTATGGGGATACTTATATATATCTCAAAAATAATCTTTGGAATCTCGCATAAAAAACAACATATATTTATTTTCTCGACTTGAAAGAAGACTGTTTCTCACATGTGCAGTTGAATGTCGCATGGTCGTCTTAGCCCGAAAAGGTAATACCACAAACATGGTTTACAAAGAATTTCTGAGGTAAATGATACTCAGTTTCTAGGTGAGTTTATATACTTGAGGAATTTTCAGATAATGTCTTAGTACAATGCCGAAGAACGATTACTTTGATCAAATTACGAAATTCTTTATTCACTCCTAAATATTGCAATCCTTTTCTTAATCATCGTTATCCGGTCGGTTAGATTAGCAGTTTGACTTTTTCTACCCCTGTGAGCACTAATGTGAGTCAATGCAGTTTCACTTAAGCACCACTAAAAGCGCCAATGTGAGTCAAGGCAGAGTTTCACTTAAGCCTTTACGACTAAATTCGGTGTGGACATTTAAAAAAAGCCTTACGGTACTGAACCAAGGAAGGATACATTACAGAAAGGAGTATGTAAATACGTTAATTTGGCTAGGATTTGAATAAAAAAAAGATAACGAGTGGAGAAACAAGCGCTTTTAGGTTGTTTTCCCGGAACTGCATTTTGTCCGGAAGTGATTTTCGAATATTTTTCTAAAGACGCACAATTTGAAACTTTTCCGGGCCCTCTAGCCCTTCAACTTTCGGCACAATTAAGGAAATTGCTTAATTTTACGTTTTTCGTAGTATGAGGACCCTTACGTTGCGTGTTAAGAAATGTTTTCCACATTAACAAACAAACAAACAAACAAACAAACATTTTATCTTACTATTCGCCAATGATTTCAGCAAGGAAAGGACAGGTACAACAGCAAATACTGTACTGTATATTGGCCTTCTCACCTTGAAAACACCAAAAGCTTACGATGTTACTTCAGTGGTTCTTCGGTAACATATCGAGGTCGCAAATATTAAGAGCAGATACTGTATTATGATGATGGTGGTGAACTCAGAGATGATGGGAGAATACAAAACATGAACCTCAAACTACATACAGGACGAGTATCTGTTAGGTCATCAGCCCAGAGGCTGGTTGGATCCTCAAATAACACCACCAAAGGTTATGCGATTATAAGGAAACCCCAAAAACCAATGGCAGCACCAAAATGAGGCATACTAGGCAAGATGAGGAGTGAGGTAGTTTGCCATTGCTTTCCTCACTGGGTCAGAAAGTACTATTGCAGCATGACTGACCCTATGAGCAGCACCTTTCGTAACACTCCGATGCACTAGCCGTGCTCTGAATGTCATTACTCAGCACTACCCATACCCCAGCAGCTTCCATAATGTCACAGCCATGGATGTTGACTGGGACTTCGGTGGAAGCTACACTTTACTCTGACCTGTGTCAAGAGATGGATGCACAAGTACTGTATCCATCAAGAAATGACAGCAGGCACAACAGGACGAGTATGTACAAAAAAAATGTCAAAGCGAATTAGGCACCTAATACAAAAATCGCATATTGAATTTTGGATGAAACACGGGGGTGATAGCCGAACGGTATAGTTACTAGCTTATCAACAGAGTAGCCACGAATCGAATCCTGGCCAATCCATGAGGGACTTTTGAAATGAAACCTCAAGTCCCTGTAGCTCGGATTTTATGTAAAACTGAAGGTCCCGTGGCTATGATGATTTCAACAGTCACGTTTGCTTCCTTCCTTTCGATGAGACAGCAGTGTAATAGCAGTGATTCTCTGTTTTGTTGACTTCGCTTACTGGAGCACTCATTTCACTGACCAAGAATTCAAGAGTGACTGACCGGAACAGCTCAATCGTAGTACTGTGGGTCAAACTGAATAACATCCACAGCTACGAAAACAGATGGTTTAAATTTCATAACAAAGGCAAGTTGGCAGATTTATGCGACTGTTGATATCGTGCTCATAGCTACGGAAGCAATTTTACGATGAATCCGAACCTCGGGAACGAGACCTTTCCTTTTAATGATTCCACCTGACTGCCCAAAATTTGAAGCGCGGCCGCTTTCGAGAGAAGTAGTTACGAACCCACTCCGCTACAACGCCCCACGGTTCAGATGTCACTACTGTCTATCGTTGAAATGGTCCTTTGAGGTTTCAACATCTCCAGGCATATACTAGAATGCTTCGACTCGCATGCTCTTGAAAGCTTAGAGAGAGGGTAGTTACAACCTGGAACATGCTGTTATCAGAATGTTCTTATTTCTGTTTGTCTACATAGTCAAAGAGACTGTTCTTTATAAATTCTCTAACTTACGAGAACAGTGCTAGAGTTCATTTCTACACGAGCTCTGTTTATTTCTGAGGGGAGTGCTTCCTTCCGATTTCACCACAAAGATATTTTCTCAAGACTGCCATTGTCACACTACAAGATGATCCCCACACCCAAACAGTTTGCAGAGAACATCCTTCATGTGTTCGAAGATTCTACATACTGTACCAATCCACATTTAATGAGATTTGAATTTAAAATGTTCACAAATGAGTATTTTTTTCTGTCTGAATGGTCAGCGTTGTGCCCTTCGGTTAAGAGAGGCCCGGGTTCGATTCCTGGCCGGGCCGGAGAATTTAGCCTCATCTGGTTTTAATAATGTTGTTGGTTTTACATCTGGCCAGCAACTTTTGTGGGTTTTGGGGCCGTCGACCCACCGGAATATTGTCCCGGAAGAGTTCAAGCAAGCAAGCAAGCAAGCAAGCAAGCAAGCAAGCAAGTCTTTATTTTAATAATAATAATGTTATTTGCTTTACGTCCCACTAACTACTTTTACGGTCTTCGGAGACCACTGCTTTATTTTAGCTGGCAGGGCGTTCTCTAACCAGGCGCAGGAATATATATATACTGTAGTATTGCAACAATTAGATATATGTGCAGTATGAAGACAGTATTAACATATGGATAATAAAAACAGTCTTGAAAAAGGAAAAATTGCATAAAACTAATATCCTATATGTAAAAAAAAAGGTGGTGTGTGAAATTTAATAACATTTGATGAAAAGGATTAAGAATATTTCTTATACCAGGGCATCCGTGATAACAGAATGGTTGTGCGTATCAGCATAAAATTTACATAGGAACCTTACTCATGCATAAAATGTCTTCAAGAAGCATCTTTGAAGGTGCAGATAGCACGTATTCCTCTGATACTTCCAGGAAGGAGGTTCCACTCACGACAGGCAAGTACTGTGAATGAATGCTCGTAAATAGCAGTTCTATGGGTAGGTAAATCAAGGATGGAATTATTAGTGGATCTCGTGTTAAGACAGGGATAGGATGAGAGGTGATTGAAATATGAAGTAAGGTTATATGGCTGTGAAGAATGAAGGACATTATGGGAGAGGCAGTATTATTATTATTATTATTATTATTATTATTATTATTATTATTATTGGAGGATTCATCGTTTGTTACCATTCGATATGCTTCCATTACAGAGAAACGCACATAACCATGTTCTGATGGAAATAACGACCTTCATATCACCGATATTGTCGAGAACATTGCTTTTGAATTTTCTCTATGGGCCATGTTCCATACTGAATTTCAGTGACCAAAAGTAATGGTATATCAACAAAAATACATTTGTGAGAATTATTTTAATATTATTACGGTAAGAAAAATTTCTCGTAATCGAATCGGTCACTAAAAATATGGACGTGAAAGCAGGCTGGACACAGGATACATTATTAATAACCTAATGTTATTGGTTTTACGTCCCATTAAATACTTTTTTCGGTTTTCGGAAATGCCGAGGTGCAGGAATTTTGTCCCACAGGAGTTATTTTACGTGTCAGTAGATCTACCGGCACGAGGTTGACGTATTTCAGCACCTTCAAAAACCACCGGACTGAGCCAGGATCGAACCTTCTAAGTTGGGCTCAGAAAACCAGCGCTCTACCGTCTGAACTACTTATAAGTTGGAAGTAATAGATGTGAATTAAACTAGAATGATTGTTGGCATACACAGGTGAGAATAATGGCAGAAAGGTACTCAGAATGATGAGACAAAAGCTGTTAGGGATGGACTTGAAGGCGTCGGTGATGGGGTCATGTAAGACAGGTGGACGAAGACAGGTTATCTAGGCTAATAATGAAATCGACCATGGAGGGTAAGAGAAGCAGAGGGAGACTGAGGCGAGGATAGTTGCACTCATTTTTAATAAGGTAAATATATGAGGTGTACAACTACAGTCGAACCTCGATATCTTGAACCTACATTACTCGAACTTTCAGTATCTCAAAGTAACACATTTTTCCCGGCCATTTGTCCTATTCTTCACGTGAATTTATGCCTCTGTTACTAGAAATTCGGTTACACGAATTTCTCGATTTCTCGTAGCAAACATTTTCTCCCTTGAAGCAAAAACATACTCTGTAACTAGAATTTTGTGCAACATTAACTGTGCAATACGGCATTTGTGGTTTGTGAGGAACAGTGAACAAGTAAAGAAAGCGTTACAGTGATGCTGGGAGCTAATATGATGAGAACCGAAGAACTAAAACTTCTAGTGATCGGAAAATCGGTGAAGCCTTGCTGTTTCTCGGGTGTGAATTAATTACCGAAGTCGCGGATAACAAGCTATATTTACGAATCTCGGCTGCGTGGTATTGACGAGAAATTTGAACGTGAAGGTAGGAAAGGTTAACAGTATCAAACGGAAGAGACTAACGGATTTTTTCCAAAGATGTTAACGGAAGTATGTTTCTTGTTTTACTACTGTATCCTGTCTTCTAAAAAGTTACTATAGTAAGGGTTATAATTAAAGTGATGCCGTAAAGCAGAGTTTGTTTGTATATTTTTAAAATACTGTTAAAAATAATGTATTCGGTATAAGCCCGTAGACACTTATGGTGCTCAAAAACGGTGTTCTCTATATCTCGCAATGTCGGTAACTCGAAATAAAATTTAGCTCCCGAAGTGATTAGAGATATCAAGGTTCCAACTGTAAATGAGTCCTCGGAGCCAGTTACAATAATGGTTACTTCGGAGAGACCCGGTGCAGGTCTTTCGAATGACACTCATGGGCCACCTGCTTGTTTGTGAGGATGAAATCTAAGCTCCCGAGCAAGACGAATCAACAAATGGAGGTTAAAATCCTTGCTCCGACCACAAATGGAACTCGGGACCCCTTGGACCGAAGGCCGGCTACGGAGTTAGCTGAAAGTAGAAGATTGTTGAGGCGCGTAGTTAATTCACAGGGACTTACAAACTGAACGCTAAAAAGTTTAACAGTTCTATGATTAGGATGTATGTATAAAAAGGACGTAATCAGAGTACAGGAAGATTTTCAAAAATTTGAAATCTTAAGATTTCACATAACGAAGTATAACAGATTAATTCATTACGAGACGAGGTTTACGTCTTATATGATGGGGAGCAGTGAAGGTGGAATGTTAAGTGACACAATCTGGCTTAAGCAGCTGTAGTGCAAGAGACTAAACTGCTCTCCTGAGAAAGACGAGTCTGTGGTTTGACGAGCCGAGCTTGCAAGTTCGCTAACTTGCACCATTACTTAACTTGTGGTATGCTAACGGTAGTGGAGCGGTTATGAAATAGTACTTGTCATTACCGATCCATCGCCCTCTGTTACATCAGGAAGATGATATTTTACGTTTCATTAGTTACCCTGCAGCTATCCCTTCAGTAAACTACGTGCTTGACGCACTTTGCATGAACCAACACATGCTTTCACAAACGTCAGCAAACAACGAAGGAGCCGTGAAACATCATACGCATAACACTTGAGAAGGTACGAGATTATGAAGCTAGGTTCTTGACTCTTATGTTAAGGTAGCAAGGTCGAATCCTCACATAATCGGTTGGCATCTATGGATGTTTAAATGGGAGAGTCCCGAGTGAACAGATTTAATGTTGTGTTAAGAATATCTTTTGAGCACAAAATTCTGGCACTACGGCGTCCTTTAAAAACGACAGATGTTGAAGGATCGTTAAATAAAGAACATTATTATTATTACTTCATTATATTCAACAGATTCCAGGGCAGTACATTATCAGACTAAACTTTTGTTTTGCACAAATTTTGTTGAGAGTTCCATAGTCTAAAGCGTGTGTTCAAGGTAGTTTAAGGTAAATTAAAATATTCAATTTTATTCATGAATCTCATAAGATAAGTAATGCTACTTGAAATAAAAAGAAAATACGTAGGCCATAATAATTTAACATTTTTAAAATTTCCCATCGTGATCTATATTTTATTCAGGTATCAAATAAATAGCATACCAGAAAAGTCTACATTCTAACGATAAAAAATGTGAAGAAGTAACAGTCATTAGCAATTAATCACCATAGCCATGTATTCATGAAGAACATGTATGCTCCATGAAGACATCTTTGGAAGCGATACGTGAAAGGAAAAGGATGAATGAATCAGAGAGGTGTGCAATCAAAGCACGGTCTTTCCAGTGTAGTTCAGTATTTACAGTCATGTCGAGGCAAATCGAGTTAGACCACTGTCTCACTTAAGGAATGATCATGTATTAGGGGAACTGAACAAGCCTCATCATAGAATTCAATTTCGACGAAGTTGAGGAGTAATATTTAGTAAACGAATAACGTGAGAAGTGAAATCTCGTGGAAGAGAGAGGGATGAAAATGATCTTTATAAAGAAAAGTATTGAAAATCTCAATTTCTACTTTTTCTCAAGAAGATTCAGAGTCGACTCACTTCAAAAGACTGAAAACCACGTGTTTTAAAGTTCAATATTGTGTGAGATATTTCAAAGATTTCTCGCCCTTAATTATGTATGTGCTGCGGGTCAGTATTTCTTCCTTAACATTATCACATAGCGGTTTTCGCAGGCGCGACGACGATTTGTAGAATGCGTCGGACAAAAAGTACGCAAAACTTGGAACAGTGCATTAATCTAACATTTCTGGTCGGAGTTTCTACGTAATTTGTTGTTTAGGCATACACGCAATCATCACCATATGCATGTTAGGCACACCTACATCGTTAAGAACATCCCGAAATGAAAATAACCAATTCGGCGAATATTAACAGTTTAAGAATTGCAGTGATACAAAATTCTCTTTGTTTTCATAAAGCTTCACAAACACTCGGAAATGAAATGGGTCAATTTACTAACTATATGTAACATAGTGTACAAGCGCTGTTATGATGTGCGCAAACTTGATTCATGTGTTGTTAACTTAACGAGTAATTATCTTATGCATTCAGTGTCAACCAGCCATTCAACTTAATCAATATTAATTAATATCAATATCTTTAACACAGTTCATGATGTTTATCAGACAATATTCATAAGAATGAACAGATAACAATACGGGTGATGGTAGTAATTTACGATAATTCTGGCTTAATAATAATGACTCGTTTCTCACTTCTTTTAATTATTATCAAGAGAGCATTAATTAATAATTATATCATCATCGTATTCCTTATGCTGTCATGTGTAGGTATTCTGACTAGGCCTAGTTCAGCTTTTATTTAGCGTATGGCTTCATTTTAGTGCTGGGAGTGTCAAGAGAACATGTTCAGCGCCTGGTGCATGCCTATTTAGCGCCCATGGGCGACCTGAGAGTGAGGATGTGAAATGATGATGATGTAGGGAGAGGGTAACACCCGGTATCGGCACATAGCCTACTCCTGTCGAATAACAGCAACGGGTCGGCTCAAGGCTTAACGTATCCACCCGACGGACGAACAAATATCAACACCGTCATATGCATTCACTCAGTATGAACACTGCAGAGAGTTTGGGATGGAATCCACGCTTTTGGAGCGTAATCTAGCGATTAAAACTCGTATACCAACCACCTCTCCCACCCTGCCTCCAACATTCTGATGTTGACATTTATTTCCACCAACGGGACTCGAACCGGGTAACCACGGTGTCAGACCACAGAGAACAGGCGGGATACTACGGTTAGAGATACCCGGGTTGTCTTACCGACAGATATTCTTGTACATGTTCGTACAGTTTCCATACAAAAGTTCATATGCTGAAACACAGCGTTAAGACATGGGAAGTTGATTCCGTTGGGGCCGTTTTCATGAAGTAAAAATAGTATGTCCTGGCGCAAGTGATATTTAACGCAATAAAATTTTCCGTGGAGTGCACGCATGAATGCAATATAGCAGCAGCTTGACTAGACAATTCCGAGTAGCCCCTCGAGACTAAAAAGCTTCCCATTTGAAATGTATTTTTCTCAACTTCTTATTTATATTAAAAAACGAATTATATGAGATGCAGATATAAATGATAAGAGAAACAATGTGTGATTTAATTACAACAGGTGATCAATGAAGACAGACACACTGTGGTGGCCTTATCTAAACTCTATCGCCCAGCGGTCTCCTGGTGTACAATAGTCGAGGGCGCCGATGAGCGTCTCGCCTCTCAAGACGCCGGGAATAGCGGCGCCGAGTAGCGCCACGTGCCACCAGGAATTTCCGGCTCACATGGGACCAGCATCAGAACTTCGTTACAGTCCCAGATTCCACCTTACATCATTTTACGGCGCTCACAAAAGAGGTCATAAAATCTAACAATAGAGAAGGACAAACAGTAAAATAAATTAAATGTGGATTTTGGAAGTACTCGAGAATATTTATCACCAAGTAATGATATCCAGGATTACTACAGAATGAAATGAAATATATTCGCACTAATCTATCATGAGCAATGTAGTTTAACGAGTGGTAACGGCAATTGTTTTATTTATTTCTGTTTAACATCACGACAGAACACCAACTGAGAGAGGATTTTAGACCCTGATCATGGGGTGGGAAGGCAGTAGCCATAGATAGTACAACACCAGAATTTTCCTAAAACAAAGATGAAAAATACGGAGAACCACTTTCGGGGCTGCCGACGATGGTGGCGAACCTACCATCTCCTGAACTAAAGCTTACAGCTATTGACCGAAAGCGACGACTAAGTGGAAGCAATCTCAGCTATGGACCTTGTCGTCACCACCCTAGGCGAGAATTCCTGAGGGGATAATACATTTCCACAACTTTGTGGCCCTTTCCCTCTGTCATTCTCTGGATTCCAAGACCACAGATGCAAACCAGGCAAAGGTAGTCGAATGTTGAAGGGCGAAAACTAAAATTTTGGACGCTCCATGCCGTACGATGTCGGCATGTAAAAAGATCTCTTGTGACACAATTGGTGTTAACCCGACAAAATTAACTGAAACTCAGCCAAAGACCGCCCAACGGAATTTCCGTTTCTCTGCCATCCGGTGCAATCAACTAAAACGACGAAACTGTCACGCAGGCAGCCTAAATGGCATAAAAATAAAATGCCAGCAACAGGCTATATAATTGCAATAATAATAATAATAATAATAATAATAATAATAATAATAATATACATTATATATAATATAAATGGTTAGAAAGAAAATATATATCATCTCAAGCGACCACACATTCAAGTCAGTAACCCAAAGAGTGGAAAATAAAGGCTTTTGTAACCTGGGTATCAAGAGATCAAGCCCAATATACGACCGTTTTCGCCCCCAGGGATAAACTTGGTACTCAATTTTGTAAGGAACACGTGCCGCCCTCAAAGTAGAAGTCACGTATCTGAACTACTGTATTTCTTGATTTTAAAAATCCCACTCACATCCTGACAGGTGAACCAAACATATCATTACCGCTTCACTGGGTTGTCCTCTAAAAATGCTCGCGATCTCATAAATTTTATAGCTACATAGTTAACATGACAAAAATATTATTGATAATTCGAAACAGGAGGACAGAAGGCATATTTATGAGATGTCTTTCAATGGAAATATCAGGTACAGGTAGGCTACAAAGTGGAGGAAGCGATTTCGTTATACAAACAAATTTAATGTATAGTATTGGTCACCGACCGCAATCGCTATTTCTCATTGGATGCAATATTTTCGCATGTCAATTGGCACAGAAAAGCCTCCCTGGCTTAGGCGGCAGCGCGCCGGCCTCTCACCACTGGATTCCGTGGTTCAAATCCCAGCCACTCAATGTGAGATTTGTGCTGGACAAAGCAGAGGCGGGAAAGGTTTTTCTCCGGGGACTCCTATCATCTTTCATTCCAGCAAAACACTCCAATATCATTCCATTTCATCTGCTGACAGTCACTAACAACTGCCCCAGAGGAGTGCGACAGGCTTCGGCAGCCGGCACAATTCCTATCCTCGCCGCTGGATGGGAGTTTCAATTATTCCATACCTGACCCGGTCAAATGACTGTTAACAAGCTGTAGATTTTAATTTTTCCTGGCCAGATTAAAATATAGTTTCCACCGAAGTCTCAGCCTCATGCATGGCTGTGACAATATGGAAGCTGCTTAAGTATGGGTGGTGCTGCGTACTCAGATTTCTATGTGAATACATATTTGTTTATTCATCAACTACAGTGAAAATGTTGTCATATCTTTACGAATTAGTATATCTGGAGTGATTTAAAACCAGTTTTACATTCTATATTTGTCCATATTTCCAGCTTTAGTACATGTTTTTACATACAGTATTTGAGGAAAACTCTCACATATTTACAAATGTTAACGTTTTATTTTGAATATCATCCATATTTTAAGATTTCGAAGTTATATTCTTCCCAGAAAATAATTTAAAATGTATTTTTTCTAGTATCAATAATTCAAATCTGGATTGTGGTACAGTATTTTTATGAAATATGGAATGAATATTCTGTTCTATGCACATTTTTCCTTTCTTGCTGGCTTTGGCCTTGTCACTCAATCCGCTGTGATCCATATCGAAAAGCTTATATCCTGTGAATTTAATCCATTCATGTGTAAGCAACAAATCTTTAACTCTACCTTTTTTTTTTTTATAAGTATTACATTTTGACACAATATTATTATTATTTACATAAATTTTCACCTAGTTTTTACAAATTAATCCGTATTTCACTCCATATTTTGAAATTTGTATATATATATATAATTTTATTACATATAAATCCTAGCCCTGGTAATGAGTAATGACTATTGGGTCTACATGCTATGAAAGATACAATTCATAGTGCTGGTCGTGCTACAAAAGTATTACTGTGGAAAGCAATAAGATGCCTTGTACGCTTAACTGTGGCGCCACCAATTATTTCCTCTTTTCTTGTTTTATTATTATTATATTATTATTATTATTATTATTATTATTATTATTATTATTATTATTATTATTATTATTATTAAGCTGCTTTAATTCGCACCGACACAGATAGGTCTCATGGCAACGATGGGATGGGAAGGGGCTAGTAGTGGGAAGGAAGCGGCCTTAGCTTTAATTAAGGTACAATTTGGTGTGAACATGGGAAAGCACAGAAAACCAATCTTCAGGTCTGCCGACAGTGGGGTTCGAAACCAATATCTCTCGAATACTGGATACTGGCCGCACTTAAGCGACTGCAGCTACCGAGCTCGGTCAATTTTTATTAATAATAATATTATTAATAATATTATTATAATATTATTATTCGGTTTCCTTATAATTCACATTTGGTGGTGCTATCTGAAAATCCAACTTAGCGTTACGTTCTCTTTCCTTCCAAAGCTTATCTCCAAGGAAGTGTGGAGAGCTCAGTGCCTAAAGTCGGGATCGGGTTTAAAATTGTGTAAAAGCTATTATGTTATTTGTGACAACAAACCTTAATGCCGGAAGGTTTAAAGCTGGAACGACCTGTTGAATACACACCATGTCTAAGTATTACCTGTTGTTTAGCCGGCGGATGTAGTTGTATAAGCATCTTATTAGAATATTAAAATAAAAAGCTCGGAAGTAGCAAGCGGTCGTGGCTGGATCAAAGGGGAACACCTACACCGTATCCCCAATCAGTTCTCTTCACCTTGAGGTGGCCACACACGGTGAAGGAGGCAGCTGGACTACCGCACCTGCAAAAGCTTCCCTCCTGGCTCTGACAACCAGCAGCAACATATGCAGTGCCACAAGGAGTTGCGGGCAATGTTCAGGTTTACTTAAGCTTCTGAGGCGGATTGAGTGGCTCAGGCGGCTGGTTTTCTGAAGCCAAGTTGGCGGGTTCGATTGCAGCTCAGTCCAGTGGTATTTGAAAATGCTTAAATACGCCAACCTCACATCGGAAAAAATACACATGCACGTAAAAAGAAATCGGTGAATTCTATGTCTCCGAAAGCAAAACAAAACAAAAGTATTTAATGGGACGTAAAACCAATAGCTACATTATTATTATTATTATTATTATTATTATTATTATTATTATTATTATTATTATTATTATTCCTGGTATTCTTCCCGATTTCCTGGGATCGAAACTTCGCGTGGATTCGGCCCAGTATAACGGCCGCATCCCACTCCTGACGCCAACACTAGTGTATGTGGAGGAATGAACTGCGTGTTTCTGCAGTGTGTATATAAAGAGGTGTGCAAGGAGACGAACACCAACACCCAATCCCCAAGCAGAGTATTAAACCAAGCACAGTTAAAATCTCCAGCCCGAAAGGAATCGAACCCGGAGCCCTCTCAAGCGAAGATTGCTACCTGACCATTCAGCTGACGAGTTTGACGTAAAACCAGTAGTAGTAGTAGTAGTAGTAGTAGTAGTAGTAGTAGTAGTAGTAGTAGTAGTAGCGAGTTCTCCCAATATTGGAAAACGTTAAGCAAATAAATAAATCAATCAATTCTTCTGTGGGGTTTTTCTTGGGGTTCCAATAGGCTTCCATTCTTTCCGATAAGGCGTGTTTACCTCCTTCCAACCATTTTGTTCTCTACTGGTTTTGTTGTGGTTGCTCTGATATAGCTTCTCAGTTGTTTACTTAGTGTCTAAAGATGTCTTTTTCTAGAATGTCTGTTGAACATATGTTTGCGTTTTCGAGGTCCTTTCGAAGTTCGTTAAGCCAGGATGTTGAGTTCTTAAGTGAGGTTACATAATCGATTATCCTTTTTGCCAATCGATTTTATGGTAATCTAGCGAGATCAGCGAAGAATTTCATTCGTATTTTCCTAATGTCAATTTCGATGTTTGAGAACTTTTCTGTTGTTTTGATTGATTGTAACCTGTAATCGTCTTTATTATTATTATTATTATTATTATTATTATTATTATTATTATTATTATTCATCCGTATCCTCCTGCCCTCAAAAATATGAAAGTTTCACCGCCAATACCATCTAGGGGTTAGCAAAATAGGCTAATTCCTGGCAATTCCACCCTCGTTAAATTTCTAGCTGCACAAGGGAGAGGTAAATATCGTCGCCTGACAAGCATTACCTCGTAAATCACAATGATGCTCTTCCTGTCCATTAGTTCCTTAAGACTAGTTACGCCTCCCAGCTACGTATGGATATGCAGCCCATCAGAACAATTTTCGTTGCGTTCATTTTCCTACGGTTACGTGTAAAAGATAATGAACGTTACCAAACAGCAGGGCCTCTCAAATACCCAACATTTCACGCGTGCAAAGTGCGGCGCAGAGTTCCTGTGCACAGTGCATCGGTCCGACTCGACTCGGCTCGGACCAACGCTTCGTCTCTGGGCTACTCGGCTAAGCTCAGCTCAACTCGGCTCGGATTTGGAGCGCTACGGAGCAAGTGAGGAAAAGGGAGACAGGCGGAGCGAGTGAGATAGGCGTGGGAAAAGAGAGAGAGCGCTATTGCTCCAAATCGAGGAGTGGGGGTCTGCACTCTGGTCAACCAAGCGAAGTCGTCTTTTGCACCGTGCACAGTGCATGCACCCTGAGAGACTCTGCCATACAATACTGTAGGATGCATGTTTGCATGACATTTACGCACTTCTACAGTATATTGTACACAAGGTTCACTTAACTTTATACACAGGCATACCAAAATGAACACAACGGAAATTGTTCTAATTGACTGCATATAAGTATGGGGCTGGGAGGCGTGACCAGTCTTAAGGAAAATAATGGACAGGAAGAGTATTGTGGGATACGAAGAATTGCTTCTTAGGCGACGATATAATACTTTTGGCTAAAGGCGCTTTGGAAACTCTCTCTTCAGCTACCAAGTCCGCAAGACTCTTCTTCGGGACCAACATTTTTGGTCTAGCACCGTACTTTACTATTAATCTGGTAGCAATATTTTCCCTTCTTGTCTCAACAGCATTCGGTTTGCGAGCTGTAGATTCCTTAATTATGTTTCATGGCTATGCGCTCATTTTTGGAAGGGTCCGAACGTTTCCTCTTCTGCTAGTTGTCTTGTCCCTACGGACAACAATCATAGCTACCATTATTAAACGAGTAATACCCGAAATGTGAATTCTTGGTTGGGATCGTGTGCTATCCAAGAAGTCAGGCTGCACCTGGCATTAGAAGGACAGATGTTGCCACAGACAGCGCCCCTTGCTTAAAAGAATCGGCGCAGAAGACTGGGGATAGAATTTAAATAAACATCTGCTCCGAAAAATCAGGACCCCGTTACAAAAGTTATTGATTTCAAAGTTATAGCTTCGATCCTTTATCTTATGGATTTGAAATATCATTATGAGTATTTTTTTTTTTTTTGCTATTTTGCTTTACGTCGCACCGACACAGAAAGGTCTTATGGCGACGATGGGACAGGAAAGGCCTAGGAATGGGAAGGAAGCGGCCGTGGCCTTAATTAAGGTACAGCCTCAGTATTTACCTGGTGTGAAAATGGGAAACCATAGAAAACCATCTTCAGGGCTGCTGACAGTGGGATTCGAACCCACAATCTCCCGGATGCGAGCTCACAGCTGCGCGCTCCTAACCACACGGCTAACTCGCCCGGTAAATGATGAGTATTTATAGTAATTCTATCCTTTATGAGGTGAGACGTATTCAGTATAGCATATTTCTGTGGTGGTTGGTACTGCAGTATGTTGTGTGTTTGTGAGGAGGTGTCTATTAAAAAGAATCCCCGAGCCAGAGAAATGAACCAGATGAGTCTCAATTCTCCGAACAGGGATCGAACTCGTGATTCTCTGAATCGAAGGCCGTAACGCTGACCATTCAACCACGAAGCTCGACTACTATCTACGACCTACGATCATGTTGGTACGGTGGAACTATTAAAAAAAAAGGACAGGTGATCAGTAAATCGCCTAATACAGGCCATCAACAGTACTAAACTATTGAATCTATTTCATGCAGAAGAATTATAATCAAAATATACCTGCAAGAAGAACAAGAAATTCCAACCACCATCAGCCTTTGTGGCTACTCTGACCAATACTCTTATACCTTCATATATTCCACATAATATAAATAACATTTGTTTGAGCGCCAGTTGCTTTTTTAAGAAAAACAACAAAATTCGGTAGAGCATACCTCTTATATCAATTATCTCAAGGCGTGAGGTGATAAACTCACATATCTGGCAATATACAGGGATATGGATCAGGACAATATTAAATTACTGTTGCATTTCCACAATTGAGGATTGTACATGGAACTGGAATCACTTAATTATAATTAAAAATAAAACTGAGTTTATGACTAAATTTACGTCACAATGAACAATCATTTACGTCTTTTACTTTAACAAAAGAAATATATCGTGAGATTTGCGGTACAAAGAAAAGGAAAATTTAATCTAAACAAAAAAAGCTATTGGCATGAACTTGAAGTGAGATGTGATATCGCCGCTGATTACACTCTTCTTCATGTTATGAATGCATAACATGTCTGATGCTTTAATTACCTGTTGTCTGCATACACCGCTGTTGAACTTGAAATTCTTGGGAAAACCTGTGAGCTGAAGTCGGGAGCCGTCTGTTGTAATCTTCTTATATAACAAGGAGTTGGCCTACATACCATGTACGCGTGTAGGGAGCTCCAATGTAATTACGTCCACTCAATATATTTTAAATAATTGGAAAATATTATTGAAACATCTTGTGAAGTCCATCCTCACAAGAAGATGATGTTTCTTTATCAGCATAGTACCCGTCTCTGCTCGGATACAAGCACCACTTGTAGACTTCCTCGATGATTACCTCTTCAAACACAACTCTTAGCTCTGACCATCACACTAAGACCACTTCTTCCATTTGATACATCTGACTGTTACATATGCTCTGCACGATATCAACTGCTTATGAACTGAGTACTATCAACTGATTGATATCATCTGAATCTCTCACTACCGTTGCCTCGACTTATATCACCTCGCGATGACGACTCATCTCCCCACTCACTATTCATCCCTTCCACTTCCACATACAGTAGCTGGCGAATAATGACACTTGGTCGCAATCACGTGTCCACGCACTGATGTCATCAGTCATGTGTCGTCTAAGCGTACCCAAGCGGTCCGAGAATGACTATACCGAATGCGTCACCGGGAAATCTCCTTGTACACAACATTCCCAGTTAAACATAGCCTCGATTGCAAAATACTATGCCAGCTCATCTAGCCAAAGTTACAAGCCACAGCATGACAATATGAAACCAACAAATCTCACTTACTACAATACAGAATAATTACAAATTAATTTCACTTACCTATGATTAAATACAATAATATACGCGATACCTAATTATTACAGTCTAAATGATGAGAAACAGAATATATAAAATCTAATGAATCTGGTTAATAATAATAATAATAATAATAATAATAATAATAATAATAATAATAAATACAGAATGGAGTCTGTAACCCTGTTGTACGGTTACACCTTCTTTTGTGAGAAGCATTTAGAGTTCAGATGCTGAAGTCTTCATCATACGTTGCGCTGTGAGAGCTGAGTGCCTCGTAACAGCCTCAGTTATGCAATTGAACACATCTATCAATTACTGTCGTGACATCACTAACAACACGCTATTCCTGACACTCAAGACAAAGGTGTTCCTTTCTGCGAACACAAAACTCGCGGTTCATTGTCTTCACCTAGGTCAAAACTGGGGGATCATAATCTCTTATAGAAGACAGGGGTTATATGATTAAAAGCGATATTCATAATGGTATTGAACATTCCTTGGGAAGTTGTATTCTCTGATAGTTATACATTGCATTTCACCAACAATTTTATTACGGGAAAGAAGTAGAGGATACGGTTTTGGAACAAGAAGAGGCTATCGATTCTGATGAAATGGAAGGCCCAATTTTGAGGTAAAAACTGACTTTAATTCACTTCTAATGCTGAAACTCAAGTAAACGGGGAAGAGACTGAGATCATAATGATCCACTTCACAGCGGAGTACGAACCAGTAAGAATTTGATGATAAAGGCTGGCATCAAATTTCTTTCAAGTTACTTTACGTCGCACCGACATAGACTGGTCTTATGACGACGATGGGATAGGACAGTGATAGGAGTGGGAAGGAAGCGACCTTGGCCTTAATTAAGGTACAGCGTTTACCTGGTGTGAAAATAGGAAACCACCGAAAACCATCTTCAGGGCTGCCGACACGGATTCGAACCAACTATCTCCCGAATGCTAGTTCAAAGGTGCGCGCCACCTCACACCGAATGGCCAACTCACTCGGTAAGACTGGTATATATATAAAATAAGAGTTAAGAGTTTTGTCTGTACATTGCTCAGAATTTGAAATGAATGGTATTTCTGTATCGGGCATATGCATAGTAACAAGGAAATGCAATTTTTACTTTTCCGTAATTTCTGTCTGTCTGTCTGTCTGTCTGTCTGTCTGTCTGTCTGTCTGTCTGTCTGTCTGTCTGTCTGTACACGCATCACGAGAAAACGGCTGAAGGGAATTTAATGAAAATCGGTATGTGAAGTCGGGGAATGGGCCACTACAAACTAGGCTATAAATAATTTTACTCACGCTGAGTGAAATGGTAGTTTAGGGGAAGAGCTAAAATTGAATTCTAAAATATTTCTATTATTAGTGGCCCTATCGATAAATACTACATAACGAAAGTTATATAGAATTAAATTTCCAATCATTTCTGTCATACGTTGTTACCGTACCGGTTTTGATAACATAGATGTTACTGAATTTGTATTTTTGTTGCCAAGTCCATATCAACGCCGAGCCACGAGAAAACGGATTAACAGAATTTAATGAAAGTCGGTATATAGAGTCGGGGAATAAGAAACTACAGTCTAAGTTATAAACAATTTTATTCGCCCTGGATGAAATTGTAGTTTAGGCGAAGGCGCCTAAAATTTAATTTTTAAATACCAATGTTATTGGTCCTATCGAAAAGTACTACATAACGGAAGTTATAGAGAATACAATTTCCGACCATTTATGTTTTATTCAGTTTTACTACAAACTATAAGAGTGGTATTTCAGAGTCGGAAGAAAACTAAATGTGAACGCCTACAATACTGAAAGCGCATAACATTGATCAACAATAACATTACATTGACCATTGTTTGTTGTGATGTTCTTTGTTTCTTATGCTGCCGCTCAACTCAGATAGATGGGATTACTGCTGCGTACCGAGTATAACAGCCTGACTGAATATTGGCGGGATATAGCTGGGGAGTTGCAGCACTTTCTTATTTAGCATGCTATTCCTCTGGTTATACTTTTTCTGATACTGCCGGTACGTAGCCTAACAGACAGGTTCATCATAGTATTCCAGCTATTCGATACCTACTCCGACGCGCTGTTTTGAATGAGCAGTGTGCACACTTACGCCAGAGGCTCACTTAGTAGTAGTAGTAGTAGTAGTAGTAGTAGTAGTAGTAGTAGTAGTAGTAGTAGTATGAACTGGACCAGAATTCCAATTTAGGACCATAACAAATTATAGCACCACAATTCACTAAATAACTCAAAATTCAACCCTGAAGAGGGCTGTGTCCTAAGCTTCTTCCTCCTCACTTTTCTTAAATTCTACATTCATTTCTTTCCAAATTAGCAGTGAAGAGGCGGTTTCTCCTCTGGCTTGCAGGAAAAATTTTCCTCCAAGTCAGATTTTTTCGCCGCCGAAAACTGTTTGGTCGCACCTTATACCTTGAAAGAGACGAGGTTTTAGTCGATGGGAGGTTTTGGTTTTAATTCCAAGCTCATAATATGTAGTACGAATGTGTTCAGTTGCCACACAGTATCGACATAGACTGACACGTGTCCCGATTGCGTTTAAACCTTACTGCTTGCGCGGAAGTGTCATTAGGGTGCGTACACATCCCTCCCTAAATCACAGATTCAAGATTCCGAATTACGCCTTAGTAGCAGTGTGAACCACAGAGCTAAGTTCAGTGAAAACGCAGCATGCCGTGACGGCACATTCCACGACTTCGACCAGATAGGTCAGTTTGAGAGAGGTTACATCGTGGGACTGAGAGGTAGGTTGGATGTTTCGGCGCATTTCTCTCGCCACTTGAACTGTTCTGACTCCATATGCGTCGATGTTGGGCTCAGTGGGAACGTGAGGGTACCGAGAAGGTTCGGATCAACTCCGGCGGACCTCCGGCAGGGAGGATCTTTTTATCGTGCGGCAGGTTGTAAGCACTGCACAGGCCTCGCTACGCACCATTCCAAGGCATTTCGCGGCAGGTGGGGATACGCCTGTGTCCAACACGACCATATCCACGCGACTAGCAAAGCAGGCTTTATCGTCGCGGCGTCCCTTACGACGTCTACTATTACGACAGAAACATGCAGCATGACAGTTTGCGGGCTGGCGATGAGTAGAATTCAACTACGAACCACGCTTCCGTCTGGATACAAACGATCATCGAATTCGAGTCTAGAGAAGCTGATCTACGCTTCGACACAGAGCGACACATTGCCTCAACGAGAGCTGTCATGGGGTCGGACGCCATTTCCTAGGATTCCCGCTCCCAACTCAAAGAAACCTGAAGGCGCAGCGATAAAAATGAAACTCTGCAGCCTGTTTCCAGTCATGGAATGGAATGAATGAAGCCCCCTCTAGCGGCGTGGAAAACAATTGTGCCGGCTGCCGAAGCCTGCCGCACTCCTCTGGGGCAAAGATGAATGACTTACAGATGAAGTGAAATGATACTGGAGACTGCTTCTGGAATGAAAGATAACAGGGAGAACCGGAGTACCCGGAGAAAACTCGTACCGCCTCCGCTTCGTCCAGCACAAATCTCACATGGGGTGACCGGGATTTGAACTACGGAACCCAGCGGTGAGAGGCCGGCGCGCTGCCGCCTGAGCCACGGAGGCTTAATGCGCAGCGATACCACCAGAAAAGTCTAGGACCACGAGTGCAGCTCGTCAACACCATTTTCCAGCAGGATAATGCCCGGTCGAAGTAACAGCCTGCCTTTGTTTCCAATATTCTGGCATGTCTGCGTAATTGCAGTCGTATGATATCACAGTTGGCTAGTTTCTCTATTGATCTGGAATTTCCCTCTCCTCCCCTTGTCGCCGAGCTCCGCGAATACAGGAAGGGGATGACCTGTGCATTCTATTCACGATTTTGTGGGATCTCATTTGTGGACTTCAGTTTGTGTATACATGCGAGCGCGAGCAGGTAAGTAAGGTTCCCCAAGGGACACCGCGCCGTAGCGCCCTCAGATGGATCACAACTAATGCATTGTGCATGAACCAGAGTGCGTGGAGAGAGGCAATGGCTGGAAAAGTGCTCTTCGTAAATTCTTAACTCGCACCAAGTACACTCACGGGTAAACATAACTTGGCCACTTGTGTTACTATACTGAGAAGTCCGGTTGCTTTATTTCAAGACTAGGGACATCGTGAATACCAGCTATATGTAATTTATCAGTATGAAGTCTGTCTATTAACCTCGTTTTACTGTCTGCATGGAATTTTTTGGAACGAAGATTAGAGAGATATATGGGAACTAACTAGGATATTACCCTAGTACTGAGGAAAGATCTGCACCTAGGATAACCACCTTTAGTCGCCGAGGCCCAGGGCCGATCGAGTTAAGGGGATAAAGTTCGGAGACATAGCATTCATAAAGTAAATAATTTTAAACACCCGGTGATATATAATGAAATCTTGTTTAAAGCTGAACTTCTGAGCAGATACTGCGTCTCCTTTCGTTTCTAATACTGGTGAAGCTAGAGTAAATGAGGCAATCAGCACTGCATATTTTGATAGAAGGGCGGGTTAAGGTTTACAAACACACTTAACTGAAGATATCTTTTGACATTAAACGTCTAGTCGTAATGTCGACGTTAATATCTTGAGGTCAACGGATTAAATTTCTCAAAAAAATTATGGTAAAAGGTTTTACTTGAAAAAACCTTTTCAAATAGAAAGTTAAACATACAACATATACAGTAAAATAATATAATGTTATCTGTTTAAAATTATTTAAATCAAACTGACCTAAAATTACTATAATTCATGTCAGTCTTGTAAATGTGGTTGAGTTCGTGTAATAGTGACCTATATTTAATTAGGTTGAGGATAGTGTGGGTGAACAATAGTTCATAAGTATTTTTATAATATTTTAAAACATACTTAAAAGAAAGCGAAGAAGACCGTAATACAAACTTATCCTAAATAAACAAAAGCTCCTTACTCGAATAAACTACAGTACAACATTAATTGTCACTTTGTATGAAATCAATATGGTTTTATGTGCAGTGGTTGGGTTCCTAATTGTTAAGACAGGTATGAGCACTTGGGACGAGAGCAACAAACTGGCTGGATGGACATACACAAAGCATCATTCAGAACTTAGGAGGTAATATTGAAGTTTACAAACATATAACAATATACAATAAATACAAGACGAAGGAATCTTCAACATCTAATCAAATTAAAGCCATCTCCTTACAGGACATGAAGGTCCTTATTGGAGTGGAAAATAAAGGCTTCCACTGTCCGTAACACCGGTTCTATAAGCGAAAGAGCGGTTAGTCTAATATCTGGCCGCCTTTACCCCCAGGAATGAACCTGGTAGGCTACTCAGTTTTGACGCGAACCTCGGAACTATGTTCCTTTAGGAGTGAATATGTTGTTTCTAAATTTTTTGGCTTTCTGGCGGGGAACTGAACCCAAGTCCTTCCAAGAAAACTGAGTTCACCTTAACCATCTCGGCAAGGTAGTCAGCTGAGCTGAGTGGCTCAGACGGTAAAGCGCTGGCCTTCTGAGTTCAAATTTGTAAATTAAATCCCGGCCCATTTCGGTGGTATCTGAATATGCTCATAAACGTCAGTCTCGTGCCGGTAGATTTACCAGCACGTAAAAGGTCTTTTTCGGGACAAAATTCCGGCACCTCGCCATCCCCGAAAACCACAAGTGTAATTTATGTGATGTAAAACCAATACCCGCTTCTTCATAAGTAAAGAGCATGTTGCAAGTATCAGAAGTCACTATTACCCAGTAATACATTGAGCAAAAACTTCACGAAAGGAATGGAAAAGATACTAATACAGAGTAGGTAGCTGCACTTTTCAATTCTTTGGTAAGTTACAAAATTGTATGAGCTCTCCGTCCCAGTTTTCAAAAGAAGTCTAATCTTACCATAAACCCTGTGAGAATCTCGGCTGTCGACTACGATGATACCCTAGAAGCCTGGAGCAACCGTTGTTCTCCTTTCAGTACAATCCGCTTAACTTGAATGGAAAAAAGGAACATTTCAGATTGTTCCACTATAACTGAGACAGACAGCTCCACATCTCAGAGTTCTATTTTAGTGCCCTCAAGGAAAGACTGTCATCCACTACACTTCTTAAAGAGAACGGACGTACTGAGGTCGTAAGTTCCAACTTCACGGAATTATAGATCTACATCCAGTATTTCCTGCGGAAAACATGCGATTCAACTCTCCTGAGATACTTGTATACAACTACATATTTAACTTTAATAATAATAATAATAATAATAATAATAATAATAATAATAATAATAATAATAATGGTCAGCTCCGTACAGGTCAAGAAGGCCCTTCGAGAGAAGTGGAAGGTAAAGGCTTCCACTGTTCGTAACATAGGTACTATGTGAGATACACTGGTTAGCTCTATGCCCAGCTGCCCTTCCTGGTACTCATGTTTGGTGTAGGTTGAGTGAATCCCAGGAGTGTGTCCCTTTCCGGAAGTGAAAGTTTAGTTTCTAAATTTTCGATTTCATGACTTTCATGCAACTTTTATACCAGTTGTTCAAAGGGAGAAACATAAAATTAAAATATTCGTATACAGTAAGGTCATTATTTTGAGTTCTAGGCTGCCGTTCTGTCGGGCCCAGAACTCGAATAACCTCACGACAGTATTCAGTTATTCGTGGGTTGCATAGCATGTAGTGTAATACAGTACTTCCCGTTTTATAAAGCGATGTGCTAGCTGCGTCGTAATTTTCTCACCAATCCGACCGCAGTTCAAATCCTAGTCAATTAATGTGCGAGTTTTGAAGGTGTTTTTTTTAAACAATTTGTTTTACGTCGCACCGACACAGATAGGTCTTATGGCGACTATGGGGTAGGAAAGGCCTAGGAGAGGGCAGGAGGCGGCCGTGGATTTAATTAAGGTACAGCTCCAGCATTTGCCTGGTGTGAAAATGGTAAACCATCTTCAGGGCTGCCGACAATGGGGTTCGAACCTACTATCTCCCGGATGCAAGCTCACAGCTGCGCGCCTCTAACTGCACGGCCAACTCGCTCGGTGAGTTTCGAAGTGAAAAGTCACATCCCTATGGTTTCGATTCAAAGTATTGCTACTAATTTTCTAACTTGTGATCACAAGGAAAGTCACGAAACTTTGCTCTTGTTTCCCTATTGCATTTATAGCGACTGTAACCCTTACGGGTAATACCCCATATACGTCAATGACAATGTATTATTACTGGCCGAGGCGGTAAAGCCCTGCTCGGTTCGCCCGGAAGGACGTGGGTTCGAATCCCCGTCAGGAAGTCGTAATATTTAAGAAACGAGATTTCCACTTCCGGAGGTGCATATGGCTTGAGGTTCAATCAGCCTACACCAAAATGAGTACTAGGTTAACTAGGTTAACAACAACTATTACTACAAAATGATACCAATAACTGCAAGAATAATTTTAACAGCATTAGCAATCCCAACTAGACAAAGGCGGCCGGCCGTAGAGCTACTCACTCTACCACATCAAGTGCCGAGGTTACGGATAGTGGAAGCCTTTTACCTTCCACCCCTCCAAGGGCCTTCATGGCCTGTACGGAGATTACTTTGCTTCGCTTTTGCTTTATTATTACTGTAAGTACTACACTTACCTCGTTCAGAGGTAATATGTACCAATATACACTACGCATGCGATTCAGCGACATATCCGTGAATATTCATGTAATTCAACATAGTATCCTGCAGTCACACAACCTAACTCGTGACAATGTGCTAATTCTCACACTCCAGCCATTAATAATGAAGAGTTATGACGAAACGTACCCATAGTGCACGTGGTAATTAATTAAATTAAATTCAGCGTGAACTAGTAACGTCCGCGTGCAGTACACCGTGCACCCTAAGATAGGAACTACGGCAAAAACTTTGGTGTAGTTCATGTATACCAATAGTATTCAAACTTTCCTATTCGCGTACACTACCATCGGTCATGATTTTTACTTTACTTTATACTGCCACAGTCCTTAATGCATAATTGACCTTATCTACCTAGGTACATCAGAAAATAACATTACATTCCAACCCAACAAAGAAAATATTTATTAAGTAGACTGCATTTATGAGATCAAATCCGGACAGACAATAAATAATAATAATAATAATAATAATAATAATAATAATAATAATAATAATACCGAGCTCGATAGCTGCAGTCACTTAAGTGGGGCCAGTATCCAGTATTTGTGAGATAGTGTGTTTGAACCCTACTGTCGGCAGCCCTGAAGGTGGTTTTCCGTGGTTTCCCATTTTCATACCAGGAAAATGCTGAGACTGTACTTTAATTAAGGCCACGGCCGCTTCCTTCCAACTCCTAGGCCTTTCCTATCCCATCGTCGCCACAAGACCTATCTGTGCCGATGCGACGTAAAGCCACTGACAATAATAATAATAATAATAATAATAATAATAATAATAATAATAATGGAGCTGTGCCTTAAGGCCACGGCCGCTTCCTTCCCAGTCCTAGCCCTTTCCTGTCCCATCGTCGCCGTAAGACCTATCTGTGTCAATGCGACGTAAAGCCAATAGGAAAATAACAACAACAACAATAATAATAATAATAATAATAATAATAATAATAATAATAATAATATTTGGCTGTACGTCCCACGGACTACTTTAACGACTTTCGAAGACGCTGACTTCACATGAAACGAGGCTGAAGAAATTAGCATCCAAACTCTCGATTTTAAATAACAATGATGGCGAACACTGACACAATTTTGAATCCAGGGTTTTATTTACTTATTTGTCTTGTTTTGCTAGGCCTAGTTAAGGCTAGGAATCCTCCTCTTACACTAAACGAACATTAACAAATACATGAAACAAATACAATTTACAGTAAGTGGAAAATAATTAAAGAACTGACATATAAAACAACAACTACTACTACAAAATGATACCAATAATTGCAAGAATAATTTTAACAGCATTAGCAATCCCAACTAGACAAAACAAAGCAAAGTCATCTCCGTACAGGCCATGAAGGCCCTTAGAGGGGTGGAAGGTAAAGGCTTCCACTATCCGCAACCTCGGCACTTGATGGGGTAGAGTGGTTAGCTCCACGCCCGGCCGCCTTTGCCCCAGGAATTAACCTGGTGCTCATTTTTGGTGTAGGCTGAGTGAACCTCAGGGCCATGTGCACCTCCGAAAGTGGAAATCACATTTCTTAAATTTTACGACTTCCTGGCGGGGATTCGAAACCACGTCCTTCCGGGCGAACCGAGCACGCCTTTACAGCCTCGGCCAGGCAGCTCCTGAACTAGACAGATAACAAATATTTTTTGTACAGGTGTTTGAACGAAGAGCCCGACGTCAGCTTCGTAACTCTTTCAGTACGGAGTTGCAGATCCGCTCTGAGCGTGAAGGAGTGGGTATAGCGTTGGTTGAGTTTTACAACTCAGTGAATTGGAAGCAGACTACGTATGGTTTCTATTCTGCCAAAAAGCCTTGAGCTACATACACTAACCTTTACCCTCTTCAAACATAAGCGTAAATACAAATTCATCTTGGAGTATGATGCTGCAGTATCTTCACCAACATGATCGCCAATGTAATGAATGCCTTGTTCTGATCCAGTACGATAACGAGATAGTATAAATTAGTGGTAAAAATCGGAGGTACACGCACTCCTTCAGGAGTATGCAAAGATATATCTGAGAATGCATACACTTTTCAAATCATTATCGGTAACAGTGCACATCGCCGCACGTACAAATCTCAGCGAGTTTTAGAAAAATGCTGTAACGACAAATGCAAATTACTAACGGAATGGGCTACGGCCTTTGTACTAGGGCCTACTTCAAGTGTCAATGCACGTGTTCCTAAGCACCTTGTTTCAATAAAACTTATACCATATGCATATGTCCGGCTCTATGGTTAAACGATTAGCGTGCTGGACTTTGATCCAAGGGGTCACGGGTTCGATTCCCGCACGGGTCGGGGATTTTAAGTTTGATTGGTTAATTCCTCGCGCTCGGGGACCGGGTATATATGCCATCTTAAACATTAGAATATTCACCACATGCATGGCCCAATCCTCGTTAGACAAGCAGTTCGCCAACAGGCGTCAATTCGAAAGACCTGCACCAGGCCTCTCTGGAAGCCATACGCCATTATGTGCCTGGGTTAGCCCGACATTTACTGATCCAGACAGCACCGACCTCCCAATTAACCCGGAGTAATGATATTTACCGTGTACTGTACTGTCTGTACAGTAGTAGCAGGACTCCTCGCCTGCTGCCAACCTGCAAATGGAGATTTATTTATTCACCAATTATATAGTCTTATTCCGTTAATTAACTTACTACCGGAGCCACTTAGCTGGGCATTTCTAAACATTATTTATTTATTTATTTATTTATTTATTTATTTATTTATTTATTTATTTATTTATTTATTTATTTATACCTTTCTGTACATGGTGGTGCTACTCAAGCTATGAAACCTGATACTATTCCATATCATAAAATTTTACAGTACACCTAAATAAACTGAATGCAGTGTGCTATATAATTATTTAAAATTAACATAAAGTTTAATTTAACTGAAAGTAAAATTAACATAAAACTTTGAAATTATGAAATGAATATAGTTACTAGGATTTTTAAAAATGGACTGTAATATCACTAATCATACATTTTCATTATATTTATATAATAATCTAAATATCGAGGATGTGTCGTAGCCTTTAAGCTTATTTAGTATATCAAGGGCGATGAAAATCGTTAAAGTATGCAGCATTGGGCGAGAGAATTTAGCAGAAAACTTCTAAACTGGCAACAAAGCACAACGATTCCTATGACACCATTAACGACAACATTGTACAGCATGATCTGTATTCTAGAAATGTGCAGCACAGCAAGTGGCACAATAGCTCTCTGGTGGTCACGATGATAAAAGGAAAAGAGCCATATTATGAAGACAATAGAATGAGCCGAAGAGGTAGGTTACTGAGATCTCGAACAACCTCAACAACACGAATATATTGATAATATTTATGAGTTTCTATTAATCAAGCTGAACACGATGAAATGGGGCCAGACATAAATGCTACATTCGCCATAATATCAGAGGAATGAAGGGAAACTCACTCCTGTAAATCTTCCTATACGCAAATCATTTTCGTGTATGAGCTTTATGTAGGTTAGACGATGACAACCTTCCTCCGAGCAACAAGTGCAGCTCTTGGTCAATGTAAATGAAATAAAGCGGAGGCGGAACTGAACCTGTTACCCTTGACCCTTTCATTTCAGAAATATTCATTTCTCACCGTCCACTAGGTAACCATCGGAAGCGAGAATAATGCAACGCCACTATAATACTAGTAATGATCTTTCATCAGATCCAATTTTCAAGCAATCTACATATTTTCTGCAAAAATCTACAATTAAGACACATCTTCCCTCCTTTTCGTCGTTTCGTAGCTTGGTCTATTCAAAATCTTTACTGAATTACAAAGGAAACGGGAATCAGTTCCCATCTATGTTCAACAATATGCGAAGGGTAAAGAACATGTTTGAAAACAACATAATGTAAACCTGGAAGTTTCCTTTCTGACGGTAAAGGTACTGGCCTTCTGAGGTCTCTGGTGGATATTCTCCACACTCTTGCGAATTCTTTGTCCAAGTATTTATATATAGATTAATAAGGTGCTTTAGGCTCCTTGTGCCCATTATTAATTTAATAACTGTCACGAATTCCATAATCACGAGGGCCGATAAAGAGGACTGTATTGCTTGGGGCCAGCTGAAATAGCGAGCTATTTACTTATTACAGTATGTGTCTGTCAACTGATTCATTGGTTAATTAATGAAGTAATTCATAAATAAATAAATAAATGAACGTCAAGTTGAGTAACTGACGGTAGAGGTACTGGCCTTCTGAGGTCCATTTGGTGTTATTGTGAAGGTGCTCAAATATGTCAGCCTCGAGTCGGTAGGTTTATTGCACGTAAAAAGTTCCTGTGGGACAATATTCCGGCACCTCTGCGTTCCCAAAAACCGTACAAGTAATCAGTAGGATGTAAAAATAATAGCATTATTATTATTATTATTATTATACACAAGAAGGCTAAAAAATAGCATGCGGGCAGTAGTAACGACTACACTTTTTAGGGATCATAAGCTGTTTTCTTATTAAGGTGAACTGGTCTCTTTTGACAAATAATTATATAAACAATAAATAAATAAATAAATAAATAAATAAATAAATAAATAAATAAATAAATAAATAAATAAATAACATGTCTTAATTGAAACCGACTTTCAACCTATTAGGTCGTGTTACGTACATTTAGTACGTGTTGAAGAGATGTTAAGTACAGAACAAAAATGGCCAACCAGACACCAGTGGGATCCGAATCCACAACCTCCCGATTTCGTCGGGTGTTCTGTACTTAACATCCCTTCAACACGTACTAAATGTACGTAACACGACCTAATAGGTTGAAAGTCGGTTTCGATTACAATGCGGTCGTGAAAATTCAATATTCAATATCTTAATTATTTAACACTTCATCAATTGCTACAGATTTTAAGAGATGCCATAGAAGACATTTGGCGTTTTATAAGCCAACAACATGCAGCTGTCGCATTCTGACACCATAAAATCCCACCAATCTCATCCGGGATCGAACCCAATATGTTAGAAACAGAACGCCAACGATTAGTAGTTGCTGCGCCAGTAAGGCCTATTTTATGATAGGATCATGCGAGACGAATGAAAGCGAAAACATGAAGAAACTATGGTTAGATTTAGTGTGTAATATGCATTTTAGAGATTCGAGAAAGCAGAAGAAGCCACAGTGCTAGCTATGAATACATCTTCAAAGAAGAGATTGATTTATTCATAGAGACTTGTAGTTACAATAGTGATAGGTTTAACATTTAATAATGACGGTTCTTTAAATTTAAAAAATCTTAGGTGTATTTGCCGGGGTGCGAGCCGCTACGGCCTTGGTGAAAAGCCAGTGACAATACCATTCGATTATCAAGCCCGTTTGTATTTAAGGGCTCTTAGCCTACTCTTACATGTATGTATGTATGTATGTATGTATGTATGTATGTATGTATGTATGTATGTATGTATGTATGTATGTATGTATGTATGTATGTATGTATGTACCAAAACAAAATGACAGCCCGATTAGGATCGTGTTGAATAATTGTATTTTATTATGTCATCGTACTTGAACCGACTTGACCATGAACAATGTGGTCACCCAGTTCACCCTGGTGTCTTAAAACTAGCATGAACCTTTCACTTTATCTCTAGGCCACCGTTACCTACCACTAATCCAGTCCCCCAATTATTCAACAAGGTAATATTGCCGTTCATTCTTGTGGTTTGAGAGCTTCGAGAACATTATAGGCCTACAGCACGCTGACACTCACAGTTGCCACATAGGAACGAGATAACAGAACGGAGCCATCGGGGAAAGAACATGGCTTGTGATTCAAAGCAGATATGCTTTCAGATAAAGAATTATCCATAATATCGGGTCACAAGCATGGGTACAAGATAGTCTGTAATGCATCAAAAATAATAAATTTACTTCTTCCGATTAAACCTTCTACGAAATTCGAAGTAAAAAACTGCTTTTCGTTTTCTGGTAATCAGACGCTCTTTCATAGTAGATAGTTCATTTTGTAAGGTATTGAAATCTTCTGTAGAGAACAGTGCGCTTGAAAAACATAATGGATCAAGAATTTCGTCACTAGTCTAGTAAATTGTGACAGTAGTACTGTCAGATGACTTGTGCAAAATAGGTAACTGCAACAGTAATCATCGGAGCTTATATCGGGATGGTTGCTACCATGGGATTGGAAGTGAAGAAATGAGTGCATATCAGACCGATCGATGATCATATCGTCACTTCCAAATAACAAAATCTGTGAATGTATTCAGATAACAGCGAGTTTAGGCGGAGCCAATGTATATTACAAGCAGGAAGACAGGGTATTCCTTTAATAATATTATAATTATAATTATTATAATAATCATTGGTGGCGGATCTTTAACCAAAGACATTGAGAAACAAGAAAAGAAAGGTTTACGGAAAATTTTTAGCCCAGTTTGTATAGATGGAATGTGGAGAAAAGATCATCCCAGAAGATATATTGTCATTCTGAAAAAAATTCTCATTTTTCGGAAAAGACGATTGAAATTTTATGGACACGTTATCAGAATGAACACGAACAGGCTAACTAAAAGAATTCTCAACCTGGCCCTTTCATTAAAAACCAAGAACAGCTGGCTTCGTGAAATTGAAACAGATCTCCAGGAAATCAACATCTCAGAAGACATTGTACAGGACAGATGTAAATTCAGAACCAAAATCGACAATCACCACTTTGAAGACAAACCCAACACCAGAGCTACTA
The DNA here is from genome assembly GCF_040414725.1 of Anabrus simplex. NCBI lineage: Eukaryota > Metazoa > Arthropoda > Insecta > Orthoptera > Tettigoniidae > Anabrus > Anabrus simplex. The sequence goes on along the minus strand of NC_090265.1, from coordinate 566,756,180 downwards.
TAACTTGGATAGAAGAACGAAGGAAGAAGCTCAGCGAGAGGATGAAGAGATTTTGGGAGGAAAAGAAGGCCAACACATCAGCTAAGCAAGTTCAACCGTGCTCCTGAGTAGGGCATAACGATGTAAAATAATAATAATAATAATAATAATAATAATAATAATAATAATAATAATAATAATAATAATAATACTTTCCAATCACGAGTTTTATCAAATTAGTTACTCTACTAGACGCTTCAGAGACTTTTCTCCGTCGTCATGTGGTAAAATTGTGACATAATTGCTGTTCTACTTGTATTCCTTGTAGGCCTATACTTGTATCAAGTAGAGCAGTATCATCATTGTAACACATGGTAACAGTTTTTATTATTTGATAAAGAATTAATTCAAGTCAGTGGAAAGACTTGCATTAAAACATGGTTGTTTTTTTAAAAAAAATTTACTTTCCAGTCCGCCGAGCGACTGCGCAATTTTTCCGAATGGGATGCAGTAATTGTATAAGATGAGGTTATCGATGGTACTTGCACCTGAACTGCGGCATCGCCAGATCTTAACTACATAAAGTGAGTATTTTTGCAAGCAGATAAGATAAATTCAGACGGAAGTATGTTGACACAGCTTCAAGGAATTTACAGTAAGAAAATATGAGATATTAACGTGGCGTATGTGGCGTACAGGGACACAACACTAAAACTAGCTAAGTTTCATCTTGAAGCAACAACGTGATAAGGGTATCCATTATCGTGGTGGCAGAATGAAGCGAGGGTAGCATGTAAAAATAACAAATACAAAAAGCATGTCAAAAATGACTTCAGACAAGAAATGGTGTAGATAAGAAACAGGAATATGTATTACAAATTCATGACTGCACTTCGGAAATATCCTGAATAAATTGTCGTTAGGCTGCAGAGAAAGAAACTAGGAGAAAATGAAAATGGACAGCGTTCATTTTGGATAAATCATGTCATCTCATAGTGGACACTGCTGAGGCGCTGGACAGACAGAAGGAATGCTGTGAATACCTAATCAATATAAAACAAAAAAAATCCGGTAATGTTTCGAACAGAGATTTTAGTGGGATAAAATGGAGATCAAAGTAGGCCTGAGCCACGGAGGATCTATGCAAACACTTATGTACATTTATTAAAGGAGAAAGGACAAGGTGCAATATCATCTCGCCAGGACTACAAATTTGGTGATGGTATGGGAAATTAGGCTGGGTGAGTATAGTTCATACAGAGAATACAGAAATTGAATGCAGCACAATGTTACGTTTGCTTCACTTAAATTAGGCTATTGTTTGGTAGCATACATATGAATATCATAGCTGCTTAACAACGACGGAACAGACGTGGAAAGGAGAAATTCCCGTTTTATAAGGGATGGATATAAACCGGTTTCTTGTGATTTATATTTAGTGCATCCTAAAATTGTATGGTTGCTTCTTGATTGGTATTAGAGGGACGTTATTTGCTTTACGTCGCACCGACATAGGTAGGTATTATGGCGACAATAATTGGGGACAATTTGGGGAGTCCAAGACATTGATTCTGAACAGATGGCTGGGGTGAGATGCTTGTCCAAGTCTCATTCTGATAACTGGGGTAATATATCGGCGAGTAAGGGATAGAATATTGAACCATGTTTTCTGTGGGATGTTTTTCCGGATAACAGCGTAATGTTTGTCTTTGATGAGTTGTGTTGTTGTTCAGTGATTTGACCATTCAAGACTGGTTACACACCTGCTCGTAGTAAATAGTTTACCAGACTAAAATAATTCATTTTTAATTTAAATGGAACGATGTTCTGTGATCAGTGCAGTGACTGGTTCATATTCGCTGCCCACTGTGCAATTATGAATCAAGTTTGATCATTTTTTGAACTCTGACGATGAGTATTTTGTGAAATGTAACTCGTACCGGCTATAGAACATCATCTTATTTAGACACATGTGCTTTTCTCACCATCCAACAGAAAACATTCCATCGTTCTCTTGTGAACAATGTTTTCCATTAGCAGCTAACATTACACACACGAACTAGACGCTGCGTGGTGATTTTAACGATGTAACAACATTGTGCTTTTCCGACCTTGATGTGGGATGGGTTTCTTGTATCACCATGTCGCCGTGGTCGGACATTCAGTCACTTAGTTTTGAGTCTCTGGTCCTTTCTTCAAAAAAACAGGACACTGAAGGCATTGAAAAAATAAGCGAGTTTCTCATTCAAGAAGCAATGAATGACACTGTCACAAAAAATATTAAGCTAATGTTTTAAATTAACGTGTCAATTAAGTTTCAGTTCATCATTTAATAGAACGTGGTTGAGAGAAATCAAGAGAGAGTTAAATGTTAGAGACGTAAGGTCGTGCGAACGTAGCCCACAGCATAGCATCCTCTACTATATAACACTTATCTTCTTTCTTGCTCTAGACTAGCCAGCCAAGATTACGTAAAATGTCAAGAGGTTAATTGTTTCTACCAGGACGGACATTGAATGCGTAAGAAGGTTTTGCTCCCGGTTCTGTCAGCAATGCTTAGCCTACCGCAGACTTAGGTTAGATGCAGGGGATAGAAGAAGAAGGAGAAGAATAAGAAAGAGAAAAAAAAGGAAGGAATTTTTCGTGTAGGTGTACGCTTGCATTCGAAGACTGCGGGTTCAAACCTCACCGCTGGTAGCGCTGAAGATGGTTTTCTGTGGTTTTCCATTTTCACACCAGGTAAATTACCTCAATTAAGGCCATGATCACTTCCTTCCCATTCCTAGCCCTTTTCCATTGCAGAATCGTCGAACGTCTGCCTGTGTTAGTGTGACGTTAAACTAACAGAAAAATAGTATTATTAGTAGATACTGGAAGAGAACAAAAACTGATCAAAGGAAGTTGAACAGAAAAGAACGCTACGAAAGAATACAAATACTGTTGTAGAATTTGCCTTACGTCGCACCGACACAGACAGGTCTTGTAGCGACGATGGCATAGGAAAGGCCTAGGAGTGGGAAAGAAGCGGCCGTGTCCTTAATTAAGGTACAGCCCCAGCATGCCTAATGCGAAAATGGGAAACCACGGAAAACCATCTTCAGGGCTGCCGACAGTGGGCCTCGAACCCACTATCTCCCGGGAGCAAGTTTACAGCTGACCAGAGAGACTGTTTCTAGCTAAAGGCTAACGTTGCGCCAACACTGAGAGGCTTTGGGCGACGATGGGATGGGAATGGGCCAGGACTGGGAAAGAATGGCAGAGGGAGATAGAAATTCAGTAACTGCTGTCTAAGTTTTATAGCATTCTAATGGAGTAGATAAATACAAATTTTATGTGGATTACCTTGTAGAAGAGAGATGTAATAAACTTCAGCTTGTTCTATATTGACAATGAACAGTGACAGACAGATATATATGACATATTTTATATCTAATAAAGATATTTGGTATTTAATCAAATGGTAGGCCTATTGAATAGGTGGACCTCCCTTCCTCTGTTTGTCACTAGCTCGTAAGTACAAAAGTTGGCAGCCTTGTGCACCGCGCGATCACATCGCCCATGAGAAATTCGCGAGAAAGAAACAAACGACAGTGAAATCGCACCTAGATGTCTACGCCAAAAAGGCAGCACTTACTGAACTTTTGCCCTGAGGAGTAACATAAACTACAGCAACAGCATTTGCCTGGTGTGAGGGTGGCAACCCGCGGAAAGCCACCTTTACAACTGCCAACGGTTGGGCTCGAACCCACCATCTCCCGAGTGCAAGCTTACAGCTACGTGCCCCGAACTACGCAGACGCCTCAGCCAACGTGCTCGGTGTCGTAATATTTTCCTTTGGTGCTTGTAACTGAATGAATCGTTGAATAAGGACACAAGCTTCTAGAATTGACCGAAGGAACGAAGGGTATTAGAAATTCTCAGATACTCAAAGCGTCGTTTACGGTAAAGAACACTGTGATACGATACTAGTCAATGTAAATGCTGAACAAGCTTTGCGATTTCAATGAGCACAAAACTCATGCATACGATATGCCTTCCAACTGCGACATGACACTCATGTTATATCGTATTTCAAAACATTGGGATGGCTACGCATAAATGAACGAAGGAATTTTCACCTAATGACACTTTTTTACCTACTGCTCTCGACGGACACTCCTGCTTACCTATCATCTAATTTTCGTTTCCTTCCTTCATTCCATGAAATTACTACCCGTTCTGGTTCCCTACGAAATTCCACTAAATCGACCGAATTCCTACAATCATTCCTTTTTAGTTACTGCATTGAAACTCTGGAATACACTCCCAATTGACATTCGGCACGTTACTTCCTCTCATAAATTCAAATCTGCCTGCCGAATTTTTTCCTGGGAACATATAACTGAGTTGTGTGAGTCATCGTGTGTTTGTTGTGTGAATGGGTTTTCTTTCATCTATTATGAACTTCAGTCATTATTATTATTATTATTATTATTATTATTATTATTATTATTATTATTATTATTACTATATTCCTCTTTATATTCTGATTATTAGTATTATGACTAATTGCCGTACTCATTTCTGACCTAGTCTTTGTGTATCTGTCCGTAGTATTATTTCTTTGTAGAATTACTATATCTTACTTTTGTTACATATTTAAATTTCATTGTTTAAACTGGTTAAGTGTAAGAGAGGGCCGTGACCCTAACTTCGCCAGAATGCAAGTCAGAAAAAGAAATAAAACACGTTTTGTCTCATAGCTTGTGAGTCCTTTGCAGAGAGCTTAAATATCACTTCAAGTTGGTTGAACTGTGGTCCCCACTGGATGTGCGTAATTGCTCTACTGACGGCAAAGCGTTAAGCATAAAGGATATAAATGACATTTTCTGAAGTCATGTGTCGTGCTCAAGCTGTAAACGTAGAAAATAAAGAGAGAGCATCAAAGTGAAATAAAAGGTAAAGATAACAGGTAGACGAGCCGAAGGAATGAAACGTGAGGTGGGTGATAAACACAACTTAGCTGGCGCCGTCAGAGAGGTAATAAAGGCGCACTACTCCAAGTTCCTCTCATTTCCAATTTGGATATTACAACAGCGGAGAAATGTATTGCAGCCGGAAGAGATGAGCTGTTGATACCTTGAAGCTGTGGAGTACAATGAAACGACGAGACTGGATCAATTCTGCGAAGGCTGGCTTGGGTAACTGAAACTGAATGGTCGAAGTTACATCCAGTCGGAAAGTGAAAGGAAGATGGGAGAGGAGAAATAAGGGCCCATTTAGACACCAGTGTTTCCAGGTCGTACGATAATTATCGGATAGAACCTATATCTGTGAAGTCTTTGATTTGATCCGTAGTTGTCTCAAGTTTTTAATAAATGTATCCTAATTTCCAGGATGCTGTTAGCCGAAAAGTTGAACTACTGAATTCCAGAAGAATATTCTCTGGGGATAAAGGCCGACCAAGATTTCGTCAGTACGTTGTTTTTCTATCTCGTTCGGCTTCTTGTCTGAATGGTTAGCGTACTGGCCTTAGGTTCAGAGGACCCTGGTGAGAATCGAATCCGCAACCTTCCAACGTCATCAACCCTTTGTTGTTCCATTACCGACGTGTATGTTCAACTGCCGCTCGGTGTCGCGAAAAAAAAAAAGGTTCACCAGAGAGAATCAAATAAGTCGGCTTACAAGGCATAAAAAAATAATTTAGATTAATAAGACAGTGATATAAATGCATACGAAATTGCACATCTAGAGACCATAAAAGAAAAGGAGGGAGGATTTTGGGGAGGCATGTTCCGTTGCGAAGCCCCCGACATCGTATTATCTGTCATCGTAGCTTGTTTGACACGTGATTGTTGTGACAGCGGAATAACGACGTCTGAACAGTAAACTTTACCAACCACGCGAGGGAAAGCTGATAACTGGCCGTAGTTTCCTGCCTCCATTACTCACGCCACTCTTTATCACTATCTCCCGCATTTCCTCCACGTTTTGCGTTCGATACTTCCAGCTGATAGGAGCAAACGCTTCCTTCGTCTGTACAGCAACTGTTGGGGGCCCAAAGCGACCGTAGATTTCACCAATCTAAATTTTAATTTGGCGCGGGCGAATAAGACAATTCTGCTTTCTTCAACAAAATAAGCAGGTTAAAAGAGAGAGAGAGAAAGGAAACTTCTCCATAGAGGCAATGGCGGATCATTTACAGTACGCGAAACTTGGAGTGATACCTGGGCTCCCTGGTGCTGAATCGGTAGGCCTCGGTTATCTTCGAGATTCGTATTGGCAACCTTTGAAACACAAACTATGAATCGATTATGCATCGCTATGGGACATCGGGCGTACACTTTACGTACTAGCACTATTGTCGTTTACACAGCAAAGCCAAAATATAGAATTCATGCTAGGAACAAGATTCGCATCGAGAAATGTTGTATAATTTTATATATCCCACTGTCTCCCGAATACTGGATACTGGTCCCACTTTACTTAATTCTAAACAAATATACACAGCAAGAGTTCCCAATCATTTCCCTCACATTGGAGCTAGAAAAATGCTCGTCCGAGGCAACAGCAGCACGGAACTCACCTTACAACGCTCGGCCGCCTTAAATTTGAGACGCTCTCAATAAGCCATTTGACGCTCGACGTTGGTGATTGAAGACTTTTTGTAATGCCGCACTATTCTCTCGAATGCGCCTTTGATCACTTTAAAATCATTATTATATTGTATTTTTACGTGCCACTAACTACTGTTGATGGCTTTCGGAGACGCCGAGGTGCTGGAATTTTGTCCGTCAGAGTTTTTTTTTACTTGCCACTAAATATATCGATACGGGGCTGACGTATCTGAGCACCTTCAAATACCACCGGACTGAGCCAGGATCGAACCTGCCAATTTGGCGTCAGAAGGCCAGCGCCTCAACCTATGAGCCACTCAGCCCGGCATTTTTCTTTTTTTAATATTGACCATACGCCGCGACATTTCACGGAAGAAACCAATAGTTTGCACTTACACCTTTTCTCAACAAGGTTAATAGGGCTATTGTTTTCTGTTTTCTTCGCCATAAGTTCAAAATTGAAAGTTAGTCTGCTTTTCTTTCGAATTCACTCTACGTTTGCTGTTTTATTTCATGTTTCGCACTGTTTGAAGACAAGTGCGAAAAAAATCTCTTTGTACATCTGTGTGTGTGCGCGCTTAAAACAAGATAAACACAGGAGGTATTTCAACCATAATTTATACACGATGTAGCAGTTACGTACGGTCAAACTTTCAGGACACATTCCTCATACGTAGAAGGAGAAAGTATGTTATAAGAACATGGGTCCGAAAACGCTTTATTTTCATATTAGAATTAATTTTCTACAACTCTATACAGAGTGTCCCCGAAAAACACCGACAAGGTTTAGTATGTTGTGCGGGAAGGCGGACTGATCGGTTTTCAAGGAGCCCCTGTACTGAAATGCACGTGGTGAGCGCTGGCGAGCGTCGAAGTCCAAACGGCTGTGACAATTTGTTCCGACTTGGTGTTTTAATACGGAAGGTATGCAACCCTTTAGCCATCTGTGTAATGCAGATGGACGACTTCTGCGTATTAACGTTCCTGCGCATGTGCTACGTTCCTCCACACAGTCCTTGATGAGCATCGCGCTGCATTACTTGTGTTCTGTAGTCTGCCAGTGCAGTAACGATGTTAAAGGCAGTGCGACGGTACCAGTTCACAGCTACGGAAGTGACCGGCATAGCGCTTGCATACGGCTAAGCGGATTGCAATGGTAGAGCTTCTGCAAGATTGTAAGCGGAACGTTCTCCAAACAGACGTACCCTACATCATTCCACGTTCGTGGCCATCGAGACACGACTAAGATAATTCGGATAGTTCCACGTAGGTAATATGAAGAGTATGGTGTATGAGACTCATGTAACGTCAGCGGAGGCCCTTATTGCGGAACGCACACCCTTCTCACAATTCGATCCGCTACAGCGTCCAAGCCGTGCGTTTCTGGGTATGGGTTCCTTCTTGAAAACGGATCTGTTTGCCTTCCCGTACAACATACTAAGCGTTGTCGATGTTTCTTGAGACACCCTATATAGTACATTAATCATGGGAAACACACTGGTACAGAACTTACCTGCATAACACATGAAAATCTTTCTTACATCAAATGTTCAAATTGATTTTATTTTGAAAATTTCATGAGAGAAAGAGTTCCATGACAGAGCGAGCTGGCTGTTCGGTGAGCTCGCATTCAGACCAGGCAAATGCTAGGACTGTACCTTAATTTAAGCCACGGACGCTAACTTTCCAATCCTAGCATTTTGCTCTGCTTGCGTAGGAAAAAACAAGGAAGTTCTATGTCGTATGCTGGTACGTTCTGTTTCTGTGTATTTCCCATTATTAATGTAGTATGTAGAGTTGCAGAAAATGAGTTCTTAAATGGAAATAAAGCGTTTTTGGACCCATGCTCTTATAACATATTTTCTTCCTGTGCGTGTGAAGAATTTGTCCTGAAAGTTTTACCGTCCCTTCTTGTTACAACCTGTATTTGCTGTAGAACGTACCAATTCAAAGATACGTTTTAGATGCGTATCATTTCAAAATTCCTGAATGCACAGTGGATTTGCAGGAACCATGAAACAAAAACAAAAAAAAATCCCAATATCCCCCGTCGATACTCGGTTTACGAAGGAAAGCCACAGAACAAATTATATTCTTTCTGTCACATAAAAAGTAATTCTCAGCAACTTTTGTCCCCTTATACTGACTACACCTTATGTATGAGTTCAAACAATTACCATTCACAGTCTGCTTTGCGATGACAATAAATAGATCGCAAGGACTAACAGAGATAACTGCAGCCGTTTATCTCCACATTCACTGCTTCTCGCACGGCCAGTTACAGTAGGATATATGTTACCTTCTCGAGGGTGAGCAACGGAAAAAAATGAGCTTTTGTTCGTGCTCCTAAAAATACAACTAAGAATGTTTTATATTCAGCGGTATTGAAATAATTTCATACACGTCAACGACAGGCACATTCTACTGGTAAAAGTTATCTTAGTTTATTGTCCCAGACACTTCTTACTTGGAAATACGCTAAGCTTTATTATTTGCCATGCAACACTGTCGCATTAAACCAGAGTAAAAAGTACAGACGAAACTGGTTATAACGGCTCCAAAGGGACCACCAATTAACGGTCGTTATAGGCGATAGTCGCAAAAACCGGTCGTTTCTTTTCTAAAAATCTGTAATTTTTAAGCTGCACACTGATGCAAGTGTAATGGAATAATGTAACTTGGAAACAATATTCTTTAACCCATGGGTAAATAATGCAAACATCGAGCTCGAATTATTATTATTTACGTAGTTATGTCCGGATTTTATTTGGTATTATCATGATCGTATTATTTGTGAGGTTATGTCATGAAACATCTGCTGTATGTATATTAATATGCGTTCATTTAATGTAAGAACACGTAATTAATAGTATATAATTTATTATTACCTGTATATATAATGTATAATCCGATCCTTCGTGGCTCAGGCGGCAGCGCGCCGGCCTCTCACCGCTGGGTACCGTGGTTCAAATCTCGGTCACTCCATGTGAGATTTGTGGTGGACAAAGCGGAGGCGGACAGGTTTTTCTCCGGGTACTCTGGTTTTTCCTGTCATCTTTCATTCCAGCAACACTCTCCATTAACATTTCATTTCATCTATCAGTCATTTATCATTGCCCCAGAGGAGTGCGACAGGCTTCGGCAGCCGGCACATTTCCTATCCTCGTTGCTAGATGACGGCTTCATTCATTCCATTCCTGACCCAGTCGGATGACTGGAAACAGGCTGTGGATTTTCATATGATCGCACATGATGCAATATCGTGTAACACACGGTAATAGTCCAGTACGACGCATCTTGTCATTAGAATTGTATAGAACATTATTTTCATTGTAAATAGGCTAATGGAGAGACTCAAAATTACGAGAAAACACGTTGTGTCATATTCTTCTAGAAGCCTGGCCAGGCAATGCATATAAGGAGGCAGTCTTGATGGTAGAGTTGAGTTGTTTTAATGAGACTTGTGTGGAAGTCGTGTTAGCCGAGTGTTTGAAGTATGTGAATTGGTTACGTTGGTAGTTCGTTGTGACATGCTACTATAGCCGTAAAATATTTGTCAAGATGGCGGTTCATTAGTGCGTGTGTGTAAAATATGTAAATAACTTGTAAATAAAACAGTGTACACAACTGACAGCATTTTGTGTGCGTCTTTGTGGCTACACCAACACTTACACGGTTACTTAAAAGAATAAAGTTAAAACTTCCAAAAAATAATAATATTGTTTTTGGTTTTACGTCCCACTAACTACTTATACTGTTTTCGGAAATTACCGAGATACCAGAATTTTGTCCCTCAGGAGTTATTTTACGTGCCAGTAAATCTACCGACACGAGGCTGATGTATTTGAGCATCTTCAAATACCACCGGACTGAGCGAGGTTCGAACCTGCCAAGTTGGGGTCAGAATGCCAAGCGCCTCAACCGTCTGAGCCACTCAGCCCGGCAAAACCTCAAAACAAGATAAGTGAAATAAGTACTGTATTTGCAACACAGTATTCTTGGACTGACACTGAGAGGAGTTTTCTTTTAATCTTTACACAGTACGTACAGCAACAATATGTCACAAAAGTATACAATAATAAATGATAAGAGAAGTAACAACAATATAAACTGATCAATAAAATCACTCACGATCCTGGCTAATAAACGAGATGTTCTCTTTGGCCTTCCAAATCGTAGAAATCGTTGAGTGTCGTACAACCAATTTCTCCGGGATGCTAACGTTTGTTTCCCCATTTTCTAATTGGTATATTATGTGCGATTTTTCTTCAATATTAAACACTTCGCTTTCTTTTGCGACATCTTTTCAGCGATGTTCGCCTTGACTATTTAGCAGACAGAATCATCTGAAATCTACACTTTACTGAAAATATAAGTTAGGAAACAAGCTTTACACTGTCAGCAATTTCCAAATACGTAACAAACAAAAATCAACATTGGACGTTATAGCCGATGATTTCTCCGAAAATGTGATAAAATACGTCGTTATATACGCCATGTCGTAATAACCGATGTCGGACTAAGCGATTTTGAAATACACTTTTATATAGTATTTAGACGGGATCGTTTGATTTCGCCGTTATATCCAATGTGTCGTTAAAAGGGATGTCGCAATAAATGTTTTCGACTGTATTCTACTTTGAGTTTGCTGATTCAACAGGAAAACACTTAAATAGAGCATGTGTGCTAATGAATGCTGGGGATAAATTATTAACTGTAACAGGCCCTCAAGTCCGCTATATTTTACTTACTTTTTGCTATTGATTTAATACTGCATTATCTCAGGTTTTCGGTGACGATGGGGTAGGGTTAGGATTGTGAAGCAATTGTAGCCTTTGTTAGGCACAGCCTAGAACGTGCTTGGTGTAAAAATGCGTTTCGAACCTTCGATCTCCTGAATGCAAGCTTACAGCCATATTGCGCGTACCGCTCAGGTAGCTCGCTCGGTAGTCTGATATGATGTTTACGTTTGTGAGATAAGAAACGTGTTGAAAACGAACGCCATCTCCCCTCGAAGCCATGCAAACAAAAATCTATAGATATCACATCAGGATTTGGAGGAGGGACACACGCAATTATTTGAAGCGTGGAAGTTTTAATTTGATCAGTCTAAAGCTTTCCTCATTACAAATAATTGAGTACGGATGAAATGACTCGATTTAACTTATTAGAAAAAAAAACTTAAAATAATTTCCTTGTTGAAAGCAAGAAGGATGCAGATTTTTCTTTTGTTCTTAAAAAGAAAGATCGGCTTGTCACTAACTTGCTACGTTTTAAACTTTTTATCTCGTGAAATCTTTGGGGTTAATCAACTTTAGATTGCCAATTACTTCGAATGGTGCCCAAGTAGTGAAACAGCGAAACAGGCCATACAAACGCTACTAGAAACCTCGTGGACTGGGGTGTAAGCCTAATCCTCTTGAGCAATATGGAAAGGTAATATGTGTGGTGCCAGATCGAACATACTGGTCGAGAAAAGGGTAAAGCAAATAAGCTTGTAGTTTTACACGATTCCTGATGTCGGCATTGTACATGGAAACCACAGGGTCATTACTTTTCATATAAGAACTCCCACACGCATTGACAGGGATTCGAACCACGGCCTTCTTGGTGAAAAATCTATGACTACTACTTGACTATCGCAAGTGTCGAAAATGGATGTAGTGTTTCAAACTTTTAGATGATACTACTTAAAATAACCGAATCCTGTCCTTCGAATTCTGTTGTCATATTTAAGAAGTAATAACACTGTGACATGAAGTAAACACAAAACACACTACTATTTAATGAATAGGCTAATATTTAATTAAGAATTGGCTTAGACGAACGTAAGTTTACAGTAGTAATTATATTATAAAGATAGCTTCTACACTGTATTGTACTGTAATAAATCATTGCAAGTTTGCTGTTATTGGAGTGTGCTACCCTGTTGTACACCAAAAATTAAAATATCCCAGGGACGACAGTTGTCACACTTACAAAACCATCAGTGTTATTATTATTATTATTATTATTATTATTATTATTATTTCTAGCTCCTTGGCTGAATGGTCAACGTAGTCGCCTTCGGTTCAGAGAGCCCCGGGTTCGATTCCCGACCAGGTCGGAGATTTTAACGTTTAATGGTTAATTCCCTTGGCTCGGGGACTATGTTAGTACTGCCGCCCACATCCCTGCAACTCTCACACCACACAAACACTATCCTCCAGTACAATAACACGCAGTTTCCTATACACGGCAGATGCCACCCACCCTCGTCGGAGGGTCTGCCTTACAAGAGCTGTACCAGGCTAGAAATAGCCATAGATTTTTTTTTTGCTAGGGGCTTTACGTCGCGCCGACACAGATAGGTCTTATGGCGGCGATGGGATAGGAAAGGCCTAGGAGTTGGAAGGAAGCGGCCGTGGCCTTAATTAAGGTACAGCCCCAGCATTTGCCTGGTGTGAAAATGGGAAACCACGGAAAACCATTTTCAGGGCTGCCGATAGTGGGATTCGAACCTACTAGCCATAGATTATTATTATTATTATTATTATTATTATTATTATCATCATCATCATCATCATCATCATCATCATCATACAGCATAGTAACTCTGTGATATTGCCGCTAGCTTCTCGCCAAAGCTGCTGAGATCGAATTCTGGTCAGTGCTCGTGAGATTTTTAAAGTCGCACACCGATCTGGCTCGGTGAGGAAAGCAACGGGAAACTACCTCACTCCCCATTTCCCTAGAATACCTCATTAGTGACGCCTAGGCTATGAAAGTTGACAGTGAATCTGTTGGGGAATCAGCAAGCCTTCGGGCTGAGGACTCAATATAAAAAGTAATATTTGTATACAACTTGCACATTGACGTGAACTGTGAACCAATATGTTAGCGGAAGGATATTTTACTCGGGATGTAGCAAGCCAGGGAGTGCCGCATTCTCCACAAATACCGGAAGAAGTGGTAACCGGGAATTCCTATTTCCCAGAACAGGTCATGCTGTCCATTTTCCTTGTAGGCGAGAAAAGTCATGAATCTTCGGCCGGTAACAAATTTAAACACATGATGGAAAAAATCGTGACCTACCTGCAATAAATCGTGAAGGATGTTATGTTACTAAGCCTAATTATTATAGGAACACGTGATGACAATAGATAGATAGATTTATTTATCATCAACAGGTTAACTTGTGGCTACTCCGACCACTACTCTTATACTTTCATATCTTCCACACAATATAAATAACATTTGTTTGAGCGCCAGTTGCTTTTTTAAGAAAAACAACAAAATTCGGTAGAGCATACCTCTTATATCAATTATCTCAAGGCGTGAGGTGATAAACTCACATATCTGGCAATATACAGGGATATGGATCAGGACAATATTAAATTACTGTTGCATTTCCACAATTGAGGATTATACATGGAACTGGAATCACTTATTATAATTAAAAATAAAACTGAGTTTATGACTAAATTTACGTCACAATGAACAATCATTGACGTCTTTTAATTTAACAAAAGAAATATATCGTGAGATTTGCGGTACTAAATAAAAGGAAAAATTTAATCTAAACAAAAAAAGCTATTGGCATGAACTTGAAGTGAGATGTGATATCGCCGCTGATTACACTCTTCTTCATGTTATGAATGCATGACATGTCTGATGCTTTAATTACCTGTTGTCTGCATACACCGCTGTTGAACTTGAAATTCTTGGGAAAACCTGTGAGCTGAAGTCGGGAGCCGTCTGTTGTAATCTTCTTATATAACAAGGAGTTGGCCTACATACCATGTACGCGTGTAGGGAGCTCCGATGTAATTACGTCCACTCAATATATTTTAAATAATTGGAAAATATTATTGAAACATCTTGTGAAGTCCATCCTCACAAGAAGATGATGTTTCTTTATCAGCATAGTACCCGTCTCTGCTCGGATACAACCACCACTTGTAGACCTCCTCGATTATTACTTCTTCAAACACAACTCTTAGCTCTGACCATCACACTAAGACCACTTCTTCCATTCGATACATCTGACTGTTACATATGATCTGCACGATATGAACTGCTTATGAACTGAGTACTATGAACTGAGTACTGTGAACTGAGTGATATCATCTGCCTCTCTCACTACCGTTGCCTCGACTTATATCACCTCGCGATGACGACTCATCTCCCCACTCACTGTTCATCCCTTCCACTTCCACATACAGTAGCTGGCGAATACTGACACTTGGTCGCAATCACGTGTCCACGCACTGATGTCATCAGTCATGTGTCGTCTAAGCGTACCCAAGCGGTCCGAGAATGACTATGCCGAATGCGTCACCGGGAAATCTCCTTGCACAGTTAAACATAGCCTCGATTGCAAAATACTATGCCAGCTCATCTAGCCAAAGTTACAAGCCACAGCATGACAATATGAAACCAACAAATCTCACTTACTACAATACAGAATAATTACAAACATATTCACTTAACCTATGATGAAATACAATATACGTGATACCTAATTATTACAGTCTAATTGATGAGAAACAGAATATATAAAATCTAATGAATCAGGTTAATAATAATAATAATAATAATAATAATAATAATAATAATAATAATAATAAATACAGAATGGAGTCTGTAACCCTGTTGTACGGTTACAAACTTCCCAGTCAAAGATGATTCAATAAAACAGAGATTCCCTGCATATGTAATGTCCTTCACTCTTATTCTTAAATATATAGGGTAGGCCTACCTATCGGTACCCTTTATTTTCCCCACGACAGCCGACTAAAAAAAAGAAAATCTACGACTCTCAGGGTAATGAACATCGCACTAACATGTGGCATTTGGAGGACATTCTTTCGAATCCCAATTGATAATAATAATAATAATAATAATAATAATAATCATAATAATAATAATAATAATAATAATAATAATAATAATAATAATTCTCCATGGCTAAATGGTTAGCGTGCTGGCCTTTGGTCACAGGGGTCCCTTGTTCGATTCCAGGCAGAGGACATAGTGCACAGTAAACACTAGGTCTCGTCAGCAAAGGCGTTATAGCACACATACACTCAACACACACATATACTGAGAAAAAAATTATTAAGACACACAAATATCTTGCATTTGTAGTTAAGCAACATCGGGCTTGGCCACTCACTGGATGGGTGGGCAAACGTCCGCATATTTACTGTTTACTAAAAACCAAGTAAACTGGCTCGAAATTACACAGTAACACACAGCAGTTACACACTGACTACAGACCGACAGAGGAGCGCAGAATAGCGCACCGGTATCGGCACGACACAAACCACCTATCTCCGGATATATCCAGGGACAACACGCTCGGTATGATGATTTATTTACCATGTTATTAACTGGACAACCATTCATATTTAAGGCTACATTTTAAATTTCTAGTGGGCGGATGATCTAGCTGTTAGGCCCCTTTAAACAACAAACATCATTATCATCATAATCATCATCAAATTTCTAGATTTGCACAGAAGTATTTTAATGGTATGAAGGATGTTCGTTCGCTAGAGCTCGGGTACTGAGAACTACGTCGCGTTTGGTGCTGTAGTAGCAGTGGTAGGCCTATTAATAGTATTAGTAGCATTGTGATACAATTTATGGATGGCAGATCCAAAAAGGGTTTTCTAAGAACCTGAGGGGCTATTTTATCAAAAGCAACATTCGAACTACATACGGAAGAAATATCCTTCGGATAATAATAATAATAATAATAATAATAATAATAATAATAATATACGTGTGGACCGTCCGGCTCCTTGGCTGAATGGTCAGCACTGATGCCTTCGGTTCAGAGGGTCCCGGGTTCGATTCCCGGCCGGGTCGGGGATTTTAATCGCATGTGATTAATTCTTCTGGCTCGGAGACGGGTATTTGTGTTCGTCCCAGCAATCTCCTCTTCATATTCATACAACACACCACACTACCAACCACCAAAAGAACACGCAATAGTGATTACATCCCTCCATATAGGGTTGGAGTCAGAAAGGGCATCCGGCCGTAAAACAGGGCCAAGTCCAGATGTGCAACACAGTTCGCACTCGCGACCCCACAAGGTGTGGAAAAAGCGGTAGAAGAAGACGAAGAAGAAGATACGTGTGTACCGTGACATCAATTTAAAATATCACAAGCGAAATACATTAATTAAAAATAGAGCAAGCATTTCCTATTGCATTATAACGGTTATACCTGTCACTGTAGAAAAATGGGTTGAGGAGGCACCGGCGTATAGGGATTTTGTTCTGCAGTTGTTTAACGTACTGGAAGTGAACGACATGAGGTTGTCGTATTTGCATGTCACCGACGTTAGGCATTATCGAACGCCTAAAGATCAGAAAGACAGTGACTAACCAACCGCGTCAATGATGTATTGCTATATTTTTGCTATAATGTGTCTGGGTCTGACCTGTGCTACAGTAGGTGAGTGCCAGGGTAACCAAGGTAACCATTGAGTACAAAACACTCTGAGATCATTTGTCTGGAGTGAATATGTAAACTAAGCTGAGCAGTTCAGATGCTAGAGCACTGACTTTCTGAGCCCAAACGGTAGATTTGATACCAGCTGGAATTTGAAGGTGTTCGAATACGCCTCCTCTGTATCAGTTGATTTACCAGAGCTCATAAGATACAAAATTCCCGCCTCATCGACGCCTTCGAAAATCGTATTATTTAAAAACTGTGCCACAACAACCCATTAAGTGTCTTGCCTGCCAAGAAGACTGCTGTCCAGCCAAATAGCCTGTGAATAGTGGAGTGCCCCCTGGCCACTGTGCAACACACAGCCATACTGCTTGGCTTTCGTAATCGGATCCGTCGCCTTTCATATCAAGAGCTCCTAAATGTCTCACAAGTCTTAGTGAATCGCTTTCTCGTCGCATCGACTCAGACAGGTCTTATGGCGATGATGGGATAGGGCAAGACTAGGACTGAGAAGGAAGCGTCCGTCGCCTTAAAGGAACGACCCCACCTGGAGAGGAAAAGGGAAACAGCGGAAAACCACCTTCACGGATGCCGCCAGTGGGGTTCGAACCCACTATCTCTCGAGTGCAAGCTCAAAGCTACATGACCCAAACCACGTAGCCAACTCGCTCGGTAATAAATACAAATAAACAAACAGATACATAAATAAATAACGATTGATGTCAAGAATGACAGGTGTGCTATACGTCCACCAATATGGCTGCTTTGTATTCATTCGTTTTCTTTTCTGATAGTTACAGTATCTTAGTTACGCGATGTGACGGTGTTGTAAAGCACGCCAATACAACACTTTTTTAAAAATTTGCTTTACGTCACACAGACACAGATAAGTCTTACGGTGACGATGGGATTGGAAAGGGCTAGGTGAGGGAAGGAAGCGACCGTGGCCTTAATTAAGGTATAGCCTGGTGTTAAAATGGGATAACAATATTTTTGAGTGTCCAATGTTACACTTTATGACAATTTAAACAAAAAAATGTTATGGGACTAATAACATCATTTTGGGAGTGGTAATATCATGGTTAATTAATTAATTAATTACGTTCATGATAATCATTACAAGGGCAGGGTTCGAATCTCAGATCTCCAGAGAGAAAGGCTCTCTCTGACAGGGTTACCACATAGCTCTTCCCGTGGGCAAAAGAAATGTGATATCACTGGCGGATATCAGGCTATTTTTTAATGTATTAGTTTTATCTGATGCAGTAGTTGAACCCTTGTCGCGGAGTCTCATCTCGATCCTTAGATTAATCGTGAAAGCACGTCAATAAACCGGTGTCATCAAGGATCATAAATGTCAAAGCAGAATAAAGAATTCTTTCTCGCAGAACTCTCTTTTTGCTTTCCCTATAACTTGTTAACAGACAAGCCTACCGAAAACATCAGCAGACTGCCAACAGCAAGTAGTAAACCCAGCCAGCTGTGGTTTAACATTACAATACGACAGCGGTTTGATGATGCACGCAGAATACATGAACGACAGAACCTCCTTTTCATGAATGGTAAACATCCGAATAGCAATGTAAGAATACAGCAACGGTAGAATGTCTTCTGAGTTTATTTATTCACCTCCCACTAAGATGTACAAGCTGAGTAGTGTTGGCTACTGAATGTATGATTCGAAGCAGTGTATCGATTCATTCAAGTGTCCGAGTGAATCGATTCACAGGAACGGCGAGCTCACGGCACATGATTCAGTTTACTCCCAGCGGACAGTGCTGAGTGGCGCACTCACTGGACGTTGACGGGGAGCCGAGCTTCCGCTGCAGCGAGACAGTGAATCAGTGAATCATGGCACATCGAAAGAATCGTGAACGAGCGCGGCTCAGTGAGACACATGATACACACGGCTCCTTATCGGCTCACTGGACACGCGGAGAGCCGAGCTTCCGCTGCAGCGAGACATACAGTGAGCCATGGCACATCGAAGAATCGTGAACGAGCGCGACTCAGTGAGACACAAGATACACACGGCTCCTTATCGGCTCACTGCAGCGAGGCATACAGTGAGCCATGCTACACTGAAATAATTGTATGCTATAATGGACTCTCGAGCTCAGCTCATTTGAAAATAATACCCATTTGCATTCACTGTCCTCTTCTTACAGGGAGGTTTAAATAATAGATGGATTTATTTGCAGTGTTAAAAAGGTAGTCACAACATAATTCTGAAGTAGCTAGTAAGTAGGTAGGCTATTAGGTTATACTATTTATTAGTTTAATGAATCTTAGTATTATAACTTAGTTGACATTTGACAATTAAACTCGACTCTAGCCTGCCCTATGACTATGAGTCATGCTCATGACCACTCAAAAGTACCTGTTTTATATTGGGAAGAACGGTTCAGTATTCTCTCAGTTCATATGTCACATCGTTGCACAAGACTTCAATCATATGTGGACAGACGCAATAACAGTATGTTGAATCAGAAAACCAGCGGGCTACTGTACATCTCGGGTAGCCTATACAAAATATGACTATTAAAAAAAAATCCTCAGCTGATAGAAAAATATTTTTTTTAAATGACTGAGCGAGTTGTCGTGCGGTTAATATCGCGTGGCTATGCGCTTGCATTCGGGGGATGGTGGGTTCGAAACCCACCGTCGGCAGCCGTTAAGATGGTTTTTCCGTAGTTTCCCCATTTTCACACCAGGAAATGCTGGGACTGTACCTTAATTCAGGTCATGGCTGCTACCTTCCTAATCCTAACCTTTCCCACCCTGCGTCACCGGAAACCTTATTAGAGTAACTAGCATTTTTTCTAAGAAAGGAATTCATAGTATGAAGACCAGATGGCAGCTGCGAGCACTAAATGCTGTTGCTGCTGTCTTACCAGCACATACTACACAGATGCAGTAGGAGCGGTGATCAATGAGCCGTGAATCGGATCACTGTATCGATTCAGTAACGTGAACGGAATCAAATGAATCGATTCAGTAAAATGAATCGAATGTCCCATCACTAAAGCTCAGGAGTTGAGCGCTTGATTTCTCCAAATCCGAACTTCAATCAGAAGTTATCAGCTATTTATTTAATTACATAAACGTCGATGAAGAGTTAAACAAACAACCGCATTCGGTTGCGGAGTATGACTGCTGTTCAGCTGATCCTGGGTTTGATTCCTAGCCGAAACTAGGGCTTTTCTTCGGTATATAGTCTGAAAACAACTGAAAGTTTGCAAGTTGATATTGTAATCAAAAACAATTGATCTCCCAGATTTACAAAGAATTCGAACCAAGATGAATCAACTTCTCATTTTAATTCCACATGGACTGACCGGGACTCGAACACCCGTCACCTTGACTATGTCACTCGGCTATTATGCCTATATGCCATGGACTGACTCTATGCAATGTGCACATAATTGATCAGTTGGAATGACAGGTTCCGACTTCTGCCCCAGAGATCAATATTAACTGCGGTGGAATCCGTAGCACTGATCACATGACACTCAGTTTAGCTCCACGAAAATCAGTCGTTGGCCAACTGGCCATGTCAGTGAGAACTACAGTACCAACCCCTTGTCTGTTGATTCGAAGAAATTATGATAGAGGTGAATACGGTATTATATGCACCTCTGAAAAGCAATGTAATGGTTTATTCATGTAACACAAGAGTTTACAAACGATGAGCATTTGTTCCGGTGATTTTATAGTTTCTCTAACTACTTCGTTTGTGAATTCACAAGCATTCCTCTCAGAACCTCATGGCCCCAGTTTTTAGATTGTCAAGTCGGTCTCATTTACTATAAAAGGCCGTTTGTACTGGCAGAATTAAGAAAGAGTTGGTAGGGCAACCCTACCAGACATCTTCAAAGTAGAACAGAAATCAAAGCAAATGGTCATTAAGGCAAATGAATAGCAGAATACGTTTGGCAATACGATAATTATTAATGGTGTAACGTACGGGAACACAAGAATCGAGCGCTGTTAGAGATACCGTATATTTTTTGTAAACTAGTTTCCATTCTGAGATTGACATTGAAAATAAAGTGCAGTGTTTTCAAAGCGAAGAGTAAATACCAGAAATATCTGCCCTTGTGTCAAATACTGTTGTTGACAGTCTGTATTTAAGTTTTAAATCGCCACTTTCACGAATTTCCTGTCAAATTCAACAAGCTGCATTCGCTAACAGACAGCCTCACCGTAGTTAACTGATGCCAGAATTCCTAGTAATGACGCATAGATATTTACATAAATGGGTTACAACATCCGAGAGAAAATGTTACCGAATGGACACCTGATGTGTTTAACAGCGTTTTTTTTTTTTTTTACATGCTAATCTCTCTACCACAGATCGGTTACTTTAAGCAGAAACTCGGCATTATTTCCACAATTGGAAGTCTAATTCAAATGCTATCAAAATCAGTATCAGTATTTCCTCCACCGGCAGCTTATCTGTTTTGCTGACCGCACTGGCTTCCTCCAGTACTAGATATCAAGGATATGTACACTCGATGTCACAAAAGTTGGCAGCAGTGAAATATTTAATTTTATTCAATCAAGAAAGGCGAGGATATTCGTGAACAGGCCGAAGAGATGATAAATGGAATCCTGCCACCTACAGAATACGTTCATCCCATTTCAAAGAAGTTTTGAAAGAAAGTCATCATCTACTATAACTGATTTTTGTGCCTAACGATCACAAAGGAAATTGAAGCATTTTAATTCCCTTGATTTCCATAAGCAGAGAAAAAAATTACATCTGTTGATTATGATAATATATTGTGAAATATATACATAAATACATAAACATTACGATCAACGATAATTACAAAAAATACAATTAATAATAATAATAATAATAATAATAATAATAATAATAATAATAATAATAATAATAATAATAATAATCCATGGTACTGTACTGTGGCTCGATGGACCTTGTCCTCACAAGCGACCGCTGCTCAGCCCAAAGGCCTGCAGATTACGAGGTGACGCGTGGTCAGAACGACGAATCCTCTCAGTCGTTATTCTTGGCTTTCTATGCCGGGACCACTATGTCAACCTTAGACGGCTTCTCAGTTGTTCTCACGTAGGCTGGGTAGACCTCGAACCAGTCCTCAGATCCACATAAAAATCCCTAACCAGGCCAGGAATCCACCACCAGGAATCCGGGTAACAGGCAGGCTCGCTACTCTTAGACCACGGAACCGGCTATAATAATAATAATAATAATAATAATAATAATAATAATAATAATAATAATAATAATAATAATAATAATAATAATAATAATAATAATATGATATAAAACGTCCCTTCAACTACTATTGGTCTCATGAACCCTTTAGAGTTCCTGAAAAGGCGTTGCTTTAATATAGGAGTTGGTTTACTGACACAGCTCTTTCGCATTTAAGCCCTGTCGAATACAAGCCGACTATATCGCTATATCAGCTGAACTTTGAGCCCTCAGAAAAAAAGTTATTACTCATAACAAGCTGACATCTCACCTACCTTACCCGTAGGCCTACTTGAATATTTATTTAATTTATTTAATTAATTTATTATTTATTTATGCTACTGATTTAACGTCGTACTAATACATCGATGGTTTTCGGCTGCGGAAAGATGGGAAAGAGCGAGGATTGGGTAGGCAGCGGCCGTGGCCTTAATTAAGGTACAGTCCGGCATTTGCCAGGTTTGACAATGGGAAACAACGGAAACCCTTCTGCAGGGCTGCCGAAGGTGAGATTCGAGCCCACCATCTCGCGAACGCAAGATGAAAAGCTGCGCGACTCTAACCGCAAGGCCATCTCGCTCGGTCTTAAATGAAAAAACTGAAAGGAAAGCTCACTATCAAATTTGATTTAACAAGTAGGATAAAATATAATAGAATTGAATATGAGCTAAGATATATTATTATGCTCCAATTATCTGGCAATTACGAGAATTGAACCTACTGAACATCGTTGGTTACAGGAAACATGTGCCATGAAATATTACAGTACTGTAACCATGGCAACAAAAGACGCCTTAAACCGCACCGTTTTTGGGCTTATTGAGAAAATCTACGGGAGGAACAGCGTACAAGTCCCAAGGCAATACACGGAGAGGATGATGTTTACGGACACTCGTGTATTTGCTCTACCCGTATACGTGAGCCAGGCGCACAGTAATTATTATACTATTAGATTGCCTTTGTTAAATGCAAATTACATCGGGTACAAAATCATCCAAAAGCCATTAGCTCAGACCACAAAACGAAATTCGAAATATCCACTGCCATTACATATCTATAGCTACTTTGTGAGAAATCTAGAAAATGAATCTGGGAGGGGCGGGGGGGGGGGGAGAAGTACAGGCACTACAAGCGTAAAGTTGCTCAATTCTTCTGTTTCGTCAATTTATGGATAAAACATAAGATACTTAATCTGTACGACCTCATAAAATTAATCCTAGGTTATCAATATGAAGATACGAAAACACATTAATAAGCGATTAAGTAATTTCAATATTAATTTATTTTCATGCTAAATTATAGAACAACAGAATTCGTAAAAATAAAAAGTAAAAGAGAATGCATACCTCAATATGGACTTCATCGATAAAAATAAATACATTGATTTATATGTGAAAAACGTGATAAAAAGTTATAATTATTTTTAAAATGTATGTTTCGCCATCCAGTGAGACGCACTGGCATGTCTCCTTTTTAATGTTGCCTTGGAGAAGGCGATGAGAGATGCAAACCTCCTGAATAGGGTAAGAATTTTCTACAGATCAGTGCAGATACTTGCTTATGCCGATGATATAGATAAGGTGGCAAGAACTCGAAAGGCAATGGAAGAGACTTTCATCGCCCTTGAACAGGCCAGTAGGAAAATGGGACTGAACATCAAACAGCAGAAAGCTAAATATATGGCTGCTGGGAAAGCACGTAAGGAGAACATGCCAGTCTCAATTACCGTGGGCAATTACACTTTTGAGAGAGTTGAGCAGTTTAAATATCTGGGATCGACAGTCACCTACTCAAATGACACCTCTCATGAAATTAAACGGAGATTAATAGCAGCCAACAGAGCCTATTTTGTTCCAAACTAGGCTTCTCTCCTCAAGGCTCATGACCCGTACCACTAAATTAACCATCAATAAAACACTTATAAGACCTGTGCTTACGTGTGCCTCGGAAACTTGGCCATTAACAGCAAAAGATACTGAAATGCTGGATGCCTTCGAAAGAAAGATACTTCGAAGAATCATCGGCCCAGTCTGTGAAAGACGAACATGGAGGAGGTACAATCATGAATTGTACAACATTTATAAAGACCCACCTATTAAAAGAATAGTGAAATCAGCCAGATTGACGTGGGCCGGGCATGTAGCACGGATGAGTGATACAGAAGTATCCAAAAAGATATTAAATGGAAATCCTAGGGGACAGAGAGGACGAGGTCGACCGAGAACCAGATGGATGGATGGATTTATTGAAGATCTTCTGGAAATGGACTATAGGAATTGGAAAGTTTTAGCGTTGGATCGAGATAAATGGCGGAAGATTGTTTAAGAGGCCAAGGTTCATAATGAACTGTATAGCTATAGAAGAAGAAGATATTTTGCCATGAGAAACGAAATGTAAGAACTGCTGACTAATTAAAGACGATGTAATGTAGATAACGTGTACTCAAGATGCGAATATTCCTCAGGGAGTATAAATATTCTGTAGTATATCAACAGCAACTAGTTATCCGAACGTCTAACAGTCACGGACCTTGGTAACTATGACGGACAAATTTCTAGCCCTGTTGATAACATACCAGCCATTTGGTAGCCCTAGCAGATTACGAGTACCAAGAGACATGTCTAAAACAACAAACTCTTTGGACAGCTGCAGTTTTCTCACGATTTATGTACATTAGTTGGTAAGGGAGAGTAGGAAATTCCCGGAAGAAGAAGGGGTAGGACGGGCCTACCCCTTAGAAATAAAAGAGAGATATATACGAACGAAGAAGGGAGAGGCGGGGTACAGTAGGAGAGCGGTTACAGCCTCACGAGGTAAACCGCTAATGGAATGGTGAGAAAGCTGCAATGTCATCTGGTAGGGATGGTTGGGGGCGTCTTACGGGCCCCACGGATAGGGCCGGTCATGTCATCACGGGAGGGCGGTCTTTTTCTCACCAGGGATGATGACATGGCCGGACAGCAGCAGTTGACGCCGGTCTCTCCCACTAAAGTATTCTTAAATGCCAACTACACCGTAGTTTGATCCCACTAGCTTAAGGGCAGAGATGAACGCCTTTACACGGCTCTCCCAACGCGTTACATTAACAAAGATTGGCGAAAGTATAGCGGGGCTTGAAATTAAGTGCCTTCTCAGTATTCTGGAATTCGAACCTCGCTATCTCCACAACGTGTAATTTCGATGTTATATGCTTTTCAGAGTTTCTACTGTAGGGAGCGCGTTTCTAGGAGTTGAAGCTACCACAGTCTCCTGAACAACTACTATTAGGACTAAGTTATTGGACCGTGTTGTTATTTTATACAGGTGCTGACGTCGCTAGGTAGTTGACGGTCCCACCCGAAGAACGTAACAGTGAACATGTTAATACTTTCTCACATGGATGAGGATGATTATAATGATGATGATAGTTGTTTTAAGGGGTCAAACTTCGAGAGAGGGGGAAGGGGCGAATTTTACGAGCTTTTCAACCATCCAGTAGAATTAACAGCTGCCATCTAATATAATTTAAGAACGGCAGGGGGGTTAATACGTGGCTGAAATGGCACATGCAGCTCACCTCCATTGGGGGTGTGCCTGAAAAGAGCTGCACCACCTCGGGATGAGGACACGAGTTTACTTGTTTACCTAATGTACAAGCTCTGGTGGGATTAAGAACTTCCAGTATACTAGGCCTTCGAATAACCCTAGATCCACCTCCGATTAGACATATTTATATTATAGGCCTGCTATATATTCTGGTAGGGGCAACAAGAAGTTTTACTGATCTGCCTCTGTGTCAGATTTGGCTTTGGCAATATGACAGCGACTAAGGCATACGCGATGCTCACACCATAATTCCTTATACAATCAGTCCATATGATACAAGGACTGAAATTATACCATGTAAATTGTTCGGTGTATACGTGTCATTGGGGTTGGAAGGTGAATATGTAAAATCACATTCTGGATCAGAAAAGGAAGTAACGGGAGACTGGCTCACTCCTCATTTCCCCAGTAAGCCACTTTAGGAACGCCTGGGTTTTCTACAACAGCTGATGGTGGAACTGTTGGGATCTAAGTATCCAAGCAGTCTCCGGGCTAAAGATTTGACATTCATACATCGAAACTACAGAAGGTTCCATGCAAGTATTGCAGAACACATGAGGCGCATTCTATTCTTACTGAGGCCATTTAACATGAATGACCTCGCAAATGCGAGTTCAAGGCGGAGAGCTTCATTAATAAATCATTAGATTTGACGACTCATTCATACGTAAATTAGAATAGTCATCGTACATGCAGCTATGAGAGAAAACGAGACCGTCGAGCTATGTACACAGCATACGGTGCATTTATAAAGCATAAATAAATGTGAGATATCCCGCAATGTACGTTACGTATCCAATTTGAAAATTAAACACATTTATAATTCAAGTACCGGTACATAGCTTCTTTCGTATCGTCGAGTAATACAAATCAAGTGAAAAATAACATGATTTACTCAACCGGCAGTCGGAATAAATGACCTGGATATTTTTGACACTTAAAATAGGTACATGTTGAATAATAATAATAATAATAATAATAATAATAATAATAATAATAATAATAATAATAATAATAATAATAATAAAGCTTTCGCTGGCGACAGTAGTTCAATCCCGGCTGAGCTTGAAGGATTTTTGAGGACAGGGAAATTCAATTGCAGGCCATGTTCATTCATGCTGGCATGTAAAAGAACTCTTGTGATCACATCCGGGGTTCATTCGGCTAAATGTTCTCAGTAATCCAGTAATCTGTGAAATTAAAGAGTTTTATTTTCGCTCACAGGAGCACTAAATATAGTCAACAATCGTGGTGCGGCATGTTGGTGAGACCAGTACTTCAAATCTCACATACTAGACCCCCAATCGAGGTCATTTAGCCAACCAGAGGCTACACGATATTATTATTATTTATTACGTAACAATAATTCTCTGAATAATAAGCCATTTAAGAAGTTGCCTTAAAAACATGCCGAATACAATATAAAGGAATCAGGACAGTTAATTTGATTGCAAGAAGAATACAACTGCGTAAGCTTCGTCCTTGTTCCTTTCAGCTAGCGTAGCAGATGTGTTCTGAATGAGGAGCTATACCTAGATCGCTCAATTATGACCACATGCTAGTTTCAACATGACATCTTTCAATGTTAATCACAGGAGACCTGATGAAACACATGATGACGCATCACATGTTACGATCGGCGATTGTACGACCCGAACAGCTCCATATCATCTTCTACATTAAATAGGAATCTTTGAGGTAGTGTGTTTGCTCACAGCATTTCAGGAAAAAACCCTCTCTTCTTTGTGTTAGTGAAAGAACTTCGGCCTCTGAATTTGAAGATCGAGGATTCAGGCCAGTAGAGATAATCAGAAGAATAGAAAAAGTCCATTCTGCATTTCATGTCATATGACGTCGGCATGTAAAAGATTTTCGGTGGCATATTTAGCGTTAAGCCGAAAAGGAAAAACCTCAACCACAGATCGCCTAATAAATTTCTCTACCATCTGGTAGAGTTCAACAGAAGCTCAATATTGACAGGCAAGTAGCCTAAATGGTGTGAAATTAGTATGTTAGCAACTCGGTAGCCGAGGCCACTTAAAAATTTCTTGTCTTACAAAAATGCTGAATGTAAAATAATCAGGACGGTTAATCTGATTTTTTCCATTTGCTTTACGTCGAACCGACTCGATTCGATGTTATGGCGACGATGGGATAAGAAAGGGCTAGGAGTGGGAACGAAGCGACCGTGGCCTTAATTAAGGTACTGCCCCAGCATTTGCCTGATGTAAAAATGGGAAACCACATAAAATCATCTTAGGGGCTGCCGACAGTGGGGTTCGAACCCAGTATTTTCCGAATTCAAGCTCCATAGCCAAAATATACAGTTATCTGCTTGAGATGAAAAGGTCCTAGCGTCTTGATGCCTGTGTTTCCACAAGAGAACGGCAGGACGCATTACAACTACACTTCCTCTTAATGCCATCGACTTTGTAGAGGACTAACGGCGTCGAAGTTTGTTAGTTATCTGAAGTTAAGACGTACTGAACGTGACCAGTATTTGTGTAAGTGACCATGTCCTGTTGGCTGGCAAAAGAGGGGAAACGACCTATGCACACCACCATAGAAGATTGATTGGCAAAACAGGAAATACATTATAGGCCTATATCAAGCCACCTAAGATCACACGCAATAAGCTTTTCAGGCACGGCATAATGTGAAAATCATTTTAAAAGTTAATAAAGATGGGGGACTATAGGCAATAGCCATGTTAACCCTTCACAATTAGTATTGTTTCTACCCGTCGTTGATGGGCTGCTTTTATACACTTGCAGCAGTAATGTCATCTGGCGGAGGTGAGTGAAAGCGGAAGAGACAGAGCACACGTCAATTAACACTACTCCCTGTGGGCGGGGGCGGTAGAATAACACCCACGGTATCCCCTGCCTGTCGTAAGAGATGACTGAAAGGGGTCCCAAGGGCTCTGAACTTGGGAGCATGGGTTGGCGTCCACGGAGCCCTTAGCTGTGTTCCGGCATTGCTTCAACTTACTTGTGCCAGGTTACTCACTTTCATCTATCCTATCCGACCTCCCTTGGTCAACTCTTGTTATTTTCCGACTGCGACCGTATTAGAGAACTCGACGCCTAAGGAGTCTTTCATTTTCACGCCTTTCGTGGACCTTATCTGTATCTGACCGATTCCTCCATTTTTTCGAAGTGTCGGATCCCTTCTATTTTTCTCTATTAGTGTTATATATAGGATGGTTGCCTACTTATATTTCCTAAAACAATAATCAGCACTACCACCACCGTCAATTAAAACCAGTCAGAGTATTGTTATTATCGATTATTTTCAGGGGTCGGACGTCTTCCAATTTTTCCGCTGGGTATTATTATTATTATTATTATTATTATTATTATTATTATTATTATTATTATTATTATTATTATTATTATTATTATTATATAATTCGCTGGGGCCATCAAGGACCACGTTAAGTCTTGTTGCATTTGACACTGAACTTGGCCTTCTTTAGAGCCCAAATTTCCCTCATTCTTTGTGAGTGGGCCTGCTTACGCTCCCCTGTCCAAGGGGCACCGTGTCTTCTCTTCGGTAGCTCATCTCCGTTTAGCCCGTTCGTCAATATTTTCTTCCGGAAGCGATCTCTGTTAAGGGCGTCTTCAGCTGAGATATGTAGCATTTGCAAGTCTTCTTTGGTATTTCTAAACTAGAGAATTGTGGTTTTGGGGTTTGAATCAAAAAAGTGAATGATCTCTTTAGTTAACTTTCTTCCGTCCATTCTTTTCACATGACCGTCTTTTTGGATTGTATCGGTAATTTTCTCTCTTTTGCTGTACACTTCCTCGTTGGATCTCTGTTGATGGATTCCATTTCTGTACTTTGATCCGAAGATTCCTCTCACAATTTTGCGCTCTTTTTTCCCGGTTCTTCCAGTTGATATTATTATTATTATTATTATTATTATTATTATTATTATTGTTACCGTGTTTTTGCGGTAGTTAGAGGTGAAAGAAGGTGCGGGTGTGAACGGGTCTCAAGCTACGAAATTAGAATTCATGTAAAATTAACAAGGTTATATTTTCTTTTCAAAATAAAGAAATAACAAGCATGGCAGGTACAGAGTAGCAAGGCAACAAAATGTAGTTACAATATTTATCGGATTTGGGCTTCGCGCCCCGACTTCACTATTCATGGGCAATCAGCCCAACCTTACTCCAAAATAAGTTTTAACAGAGGGGCAGAAAACCCCATTCATGCCCAGGAGCACTTGCTCCAAATTACACAGAAAAGCCTCCCCGAGGCATACAACACTCAATTTTCGAGAAAGAGCCACTCGCTCTCAACATTAAGCCTATTAAAGGCCATACCAAACTCCACCTTCAAGTTGTCCTCTGAGGACATAGATACAGGGGTAAAATACCCAACCTACTGAGGTCTATTAAGTAAGAAAAAAGGTTAATTACATGACCTCTAAAATAACCACTTGAGAGGAGGCGACCTGCACTCCTAATACATTTGTTTAAAACCTACTTGGCACTAGGCCATTAATGCAGGGGCTAATCCCATACTAAAGAGGTGACTTTAGAAAGGAACAATTTACAGTACGTTAAAGAAGAATAGGTTGAGAAAAAAATAAGTTCACCTCAAAACAATATGAGTGGGAGCTCGAGAGGGTTAAGCACTCTCTATCCCGATATGCAGTTTAAAGATAGAATAGATACCAAGGGTCTTTACATTTTAAGGAAGGTTACATTATGGAAAAACTTCGGACCCGCCCCGAGAGTTAAACTGCTGAGCTAGCAAAGAAAGAAGTTATTAATCGGCCATTACCTTGTTGTTGACCGCTGCCGAAGAAAGAGGCGCTTCCCGCCCCCTGCTATGTACTTTACACACTAAAAGATGGAACAGAAGTGGCGCAGAGACCCAAAAATCAGCAGTTTATATACTCTCGCGGAAAGTTCGAGGCGTTTTTGGAATGAGAACACCCTCCCACCAAAACTTTATTGGTTAGGGATACGCAGCATATTCAAGTTGGGGGAAGATACATCAGATTGGTCAGAAATTAATTAAAGAAATTCGGGATTGGCTAAATACAAAACAAGGGGAAAGAGAGGGGTATACAGCCAACTTAAACAATAACAGAAAGAAATTTAACAAGAAACAAACTTTTGAAATAAAAATTTCTCCAAAAACAGTTCTTTCACATCGCACTAGGGTGCACCATTGTAGTTTTTCAGTAGTGTCCTCTAGAAGAGAAAGTTCACACTTCTTACTACCGGTAAAACAAAAATACATCAAAAGTGGCACAGTTCAAAAACTCCAAACTTTCCAAGTAGTGACATCTTCTGAGAAACTTGAAAATTAATACCGTCGATAAAGTTCAGACTTCCTCCAGCAGAGGAGTTTCAACTGGCGCACATTTTAAATTAGCGGCGTGGAGGTGTACCGCCCGGTACAATTATTATTATTATTATTATTATTATTATTATTATTATTATTATTATCACGAGAGAATAGTTTCTCAGTTGTACTTCCTCTTAAGACAATACCACCATCATTACTACTAACATGAAGAAATTCGCCTGCGAGAAACCATCTCATTTCCCTACAACACGTCTTCTGTTACTCCTACGCTATCTGTGACAGCTGATAGCGGATCTAATCCAGCTAGCCTTTGGGCTGAGTACTAACAATATATTTAGGTAAAAACATGCGATAGGGTGTAAACTGCTGCCCTTACACGCAACCACGCAATGCCGCAAACTCAACAGATGCCTGAGTGTCAGAGCAGCTCTGAACAGGTTTGAGAGAGTGTTATATACCAATGAGGTAACAGTGGCAGCTGTAGCAGCTGGCCCCATACCACACCTGTCGGGCAGCAAGCCAAGGCCTGGCAGGGCGCACGAGCGAGCCGGCACAACGGAGTGAAAAGACTCTTCTAGGCCACGGACAATAACCTAGCCATCGGTAGTAACAAAGGCCAAGTAGCGCAACCTTTAAACATTACTTTCCCTCCAGATTATATGAAGGATGAATTTATGGACAGCTAACAGAATGGTATATCCCCTGCGTTAGAAAAATCTAATAAATGTATATTTAAATATCAATATCATTAACAAATATCCGTACACAATATTATTAATAATAATAATAATACCGAGCGAGTTGGCCGTGCCGTTAGGGGCGTGCAGCTGTGAGCTTGCATTCGGGAGATAGTGGGTTCGAAACCATTGTCGGTAACCCTCATATCGTGTCCTTGTATCGAGGTGGTGCAGCTCTTTTCAGGCACGCCCAAAATGGAGGTGAGCTGTATGTACCATTGTGACTACATACCAGGCCTCCTGCCATTCTTAAATTCCTGTCAGTACCGGGAATCGAACCCGGGCCCCGATGACGGCAGCTAATAATGCTAACCGTTACACTACGGTGGTGGACGTCGGTAACCCTGAAGATGGTTTTCCGTGATTTCCCATTTTTACACCAGGAAAATGCTGAGGCTGCAACTTAAAGCCAGGGCCGTTTCCTTCCCACTCCTAGCCCTTACCTATCCCATCGTCCCCATAAAACCTATCTGTATCGATGCGACGTAAAGAACATGTAATAGCCTACATAAAATAATAATAATAATAATAATAATAATAATAATAATAATAATAATAATAATAATAATAATAATACTGTAACCTTCGTAGTGCAATCGGTTAGTCGTTGACATAGTGACACTGTGGCCGGGGAAGTCGTGTTTTACTGTCTTTTACTGTGGTGGGTACAGTATTATGAGACTATGTTACCGGACGATTCCGGAGATAGGATTGCATCACATGTTCCTACACGCTAAACTAGAACACACCCTGACAAAATCCAAAATCCGAACGGACTGTTGTACGGAAGAATCAGTGTCAAACATCGTATATCTCGTCCCATGTTATGGTCTTCAGTAATTAAGTACTGTATTTCTTGTCTTACAAGCCTCCGTGGCTCAGGCGGCAGCGCGCCGGCCTCTCACCGCTGGATACCGTGGTTCAAATCCCGGTCACTCTATGTGAGATTTGTGCTGGACAAAGCGGAGGCGGGGCAGGTTTTTCTCCGGGTACTCCAGTTTTCCATGTAATATTTCATTCCAGTAACACACTCCATTATCATTTCATTTCATCTATCAGTCATTTATCATTGCCCCAGAGGAGTGCGACAGGCTTCGACAGATTTCCTATCCTCGCCGCTAGATAGGGGCTTCATTCATGCCATTCCTGATCCGGTCGAATGACTGGAAACAGGCTGTGAATTTTCATTGCTTGTCTAACACTTGAATATACATCTGTCCATTTCACATCTTAGCAACAAACGAGTGTAGTTATATTACGTTAGCAAAATGACCAGCAGCGTTTAGGGCAATTTGAAGGGAATGCTAACATTTGAATTTCTTCTAAAAGGGAAGAAATCACCTTTTTATTGGTAAAATGTAGATGAACCTTGTTGCATTAGTGAGACAAATCTTTACGATAAAGCACTCCTTCCTTCGGTCGAATTTGTGCTCGGGGACTCAAAAAATGTTCAGCCAATCACATTTTGTGTCAGAAAGTGTACCCGTCAAGGATCAGACTGTTATGAAGTGGAACTTTATGGGACTCGAAATGGTGCTGAATTTCGCTTTTGAGAGCGAAGAACTCTGACTCTAGAGCTATACGAATGGAAGATGTCCTTTGTCAGATTGTACCTGTCTATGGATCAACACTATTTACAGGTTTGTATTCACTGTTGCGTTTTTCTGTGGAGGTTGGTAGTGTGTTGTGCGTAAATTAAAAGAAACGCATGAAGACGAACATAAATACTCAGTCTCCTTGCCAGAGGATTACTCATTCAAGTTAAAATTCATAACCTGGGTAGAAATAGAACCCGGGGTCCTCTAAACCATTCAGTCAAGGTGCCAGGCACATTCATAAAAACGACTATAGTTGTAAATACCGAAATGTTGCTAACATGTTGGCCAATACAAATCCGTATGGTGTATGATTTCAGCTGCACAGACAGAACTGTGGACTAATACGTATCGGATCTTTTGAAGAGGCAACATCTGTCACGTCCATAAGCGCGGCGGTAAGGATTCTTTGAAACCAGTTTGGCGGTGTTAGTAAAATACTACGCAAGCAAGTAACAGATACAAAAGGTAAACCGGAACTGAAAGCTCGCAGCTAACAAAGGCGATTATTCAGACTGGTCTTGCAAGAGCGATACAATATAGTAACAGCTGCTTGAGGGCGCACACAGTACAAGTAATGAAAAGTATTTCTCTTATAAACAAATAAAACCTACAAGGCCATATTCATACACAGAATCCGAATTTTTGGACCAAAAGAAGTTCTAAATTATGAACCAAATTAATGAACAGAATATTGCGTACCATGGTGAATGACTAAACATTTCCTAAATGCCTTTTTGTGCTATAATTTCATGGATATTAAAATCGTAGCATCTCATAGTATTAAGGCAGCGCGCATGCCTCTTACGCGGAGGTCTCGGATTCGATTCCTGACACGTCTAAGTATTTCGGAATGGGGTTCTATCAGTGAGAGCGTGTACAGGGTCTCTCATATTAACTAAGTCGAAGCGGCGTTTTTTACTCTCCGATCCGTAAGATGCAGTATGGAAGGTACGCGCATAGTTCTTGACCTTACAAGCAGCCTGCATGTTTTCGACCTGGCAAGCATCAGTCGCCAGTCTAAATCTCAGCTGTTAACATGGTTAGACAGTTATCATTGCAACTATGTATTTTCGGATGTAAAAGTGCTGGTTTCATCATAATGGTCGTGTGAACAGCCACAACTCTCGCTATTGGTGTGCAGAAAATCCTAATTGTGATTTTGGGCCTATTTTTTTCGAGACGACACTAAATGTTGAAAGGTACCAAGATGACATTTTGACACCGTTCTTCCATCAGTTAACGGAATAAGATAACCCGCGTGGGTGGTTTCGACAAGATTCACCCCTGCTCATACAGGAGAAGGCTCCCTTTTTACAATCTCGGAAGTGTTTGCAGATAGAGTGATCAGTGCTGGTGTATTTCCCCCTTATTCTCCAGATCTAACAGTGTGTAAGTTTTACTAGTGGGGTAAACTGAAAGAAAAAAGTACTGACCAAATCTTCACACATTGGAGGAAGTGAAATAAAACATTACGAATGAAATCAGAATTATTACAGTGGCAGAACTCACTCGTATCATCCAGAATGTGGTTACCCGATACAATGCTTGTATAACCCAGGAAGGACGACACTTCCAGGATCTTCGAATCCCGGCTCACTCCAGTGGTCTTTGAAGGTGTTAAAATACACCAGCCTTGTGTCAACTGATTTACCGACATGCAAAAGGACTCCTGAGAGACATTATTTCAGCATCTCGGCGTCTCCGAAAACCGTTAAAGTATTTAGTGGGACAGAAAACCAATAGCATTAATAATCCTCGTGAGCAGGTAAATGAAACCAATTATCATGTTGCTTCAACCTCTTGTATAAGTGTGGGAAGCTGCAAAGAATAATCGGCGAGCTTCATCTGTAGCGGAGAGCCGCAATTATTATTATGTCATGACCCTTTTTATCTAATTATTATTATTATTATTATTATTATTATTATTATTATTATTATTATTATTATTATTATGGATAATATCACGGAAGACAAGATAGTGCAGTAGCGTTGCTACTGGCTTCCCAACTGGACAACCGGGTTTCGAATACCTGTCATATGGGGATGGGATTTTCCCGTGGGAAATCATACATCCTCAGCAAGGGCACCCGGTCTTAAATTCCCGGCCAAGTCCAAACTGAGCAAGACTGGCTGCCCTAGCCTCAGAAATGCCTGAGAACAACATAACGTAAACATTTCTGTTTATAATAATAATCATCATGAAATGGAAGAATTCCCTGCCTGGATTCCACTGTATCGAGAACCTGCGAACAGCAGTAACTGTTCACAAAAGATATGAGATTTGTAACATTACCCGATATGAACTTTTCATCACAGCCGCGTCCCCTTATATTACTTTCGGCACCCCCCCACCCATCAGCACCTGCCTCTTTGCGGACCACATGTCTACAAAACGAAAGACAAGGTACCGTAACACATAATTTTACTCCGGAGTGAAAATGGAAACAATGGAAAAGTGAAAATGGGTCACTTGCCAAACAGTATATTACAACATCATTTCGTACCTGAAAAGTAAGCTGCAATAATAATAATAATAATAATAATAATAATAATAATAATAATAATAATAATAATAATAATAATAATAATAATAATAATAATAATAATGGCGTAAGGCTTTCAGTGCCGGGATGTGCCCGAGGACTTCGGCTCGCCAGGTGCAGGTCTTTTGATTTGACGTCCGTAGGCGACCTGCGCGTCGTGATGAGGATGAAATGATGAAGATGACACATACACCCAGCCACGTGCCAGAGGAATTAACCAATTATGGTTAAAATAACAGACCCTGGCGGAAATCGAACCTGGGAATCAGCAAATCTGATAAGACATTTATTCCACTTGACGATGAAACGGTCAGTCCAATTCTTGATGAAGCTTGTCAATGAGAAATTACAATTCGGGAATGCTTTTTTTATTTAAAAATTATATGCTTGGCAGAGCTTTGTTTGCTCATTTTCAGGAAAAGTAGCAGTATTATTTTTAACATTAATTATGTAAGGCATGTGAATCAGAAGGAAGGAATTAGATTTATGCGACGTATATAGCTTGTAACAACTATTACTCACCGAACGGCCAGCAAAAAATTCAACGACGACTTACCTGAAACAGAACAAAATCGAACGTTAAATATGATCATTGTTACACGTATTATAAAAGGGTAAAGCAAGGTTTGAATTATATAGGACCATCAACTATCCAGTGATGATACAATTTCACTATACACCTTCATGACAGGAAACAAAACAACAAAGGAACTGTCTTGGTTGATAAATATACAGTACATTTTAATGAAATTTGGATGAATACTAAATCAGCATATGATTATAAATTTAGTGGTTATAATTATTTCGCCGTAAAATTAACGGTGGGATTTTAATTAACTGCCGAGAAACAGTTGAACGTATCGGAGCAGATAATTGATGACGGGGAATAACCTTGCGTATGCACTGTAGAAATACTTCAGTTTAAAAAATATAAAAACACGTTATACCGAAAATGAAATTTTGACAACAGGAAAAGAATGTCACGCTCAAAAACCTCCCTTACTAACACGTACAGTAAAATGTATTTATTTATTATTGTTTTTATATTTTTAAAAATATATATTTAATGGAGGTAGCCCCAAAGTACTCAGTGTACGCAAAATACAGTAATAATGAGCACTGAGCAAGTGTTTGCACGGTTTGGGTCAAGTAACTATCAGCTTGCATTCGGGAGATAGTGTTGTAGTTGCAAACCACACCGTCGTGTCGGTAGCCCAGGCAAATGCTAGGGCTGTAGCTTAATTAATGCCACGGCCGTTTCCTTCCCACTCCTAGCGCTTCCCTGTCCCAACGTCGCCGTAACACCTATCTGTATCGGTGCGACGTAAAGCAACTAGCATAATAATAATAATAATAATAATAATAATAATAATAATAATAATAATAATAATAATAATAATAATAATCGTATGGCCTCAGCTACCGTGTGCAGACATTTCAATTTGACGCCATCTGGCTGTCTGCTCGTCAATTTCGACGTTCCGTTTTACTCTAGACCCACTAGATGGCAGACAGAGTAAACCGGATCTCTCTTGGGCGTCTATGGCTGAGATTTAATGAATTTTGTCGGGTAAATACCAAATGTATCACCAGAGATCTTTTACATGCCGACATCGTACGACATGGAGTGTCGAATGGACTTTTTTCCGCCCTTCAAAAATCCGACTACCTCTGCCGGGTTTGAACCCGCTATCTTGGGATCCGGAGGCCGACAAAGAGGCAGCTATTAAAGAATGGTGATACGTACAAACAATAACATTATTATAAGCGCCCTCTACCGAGCTGGATAGCTGCAGTCGCTTAAGTGCGGCCAGTATCCAGTAATCGGGATATAGTCGGTTCGAACCCCACTGTCGGCAGCCCTGAAGATGGTTTTCTGTGGTTTCCCATTTTCACACCAGGCAAATGCTGGGGCTGTACCTTAATTAAGGCCGCGGTCGCTTCCTTCCCATTCCTAGGCCTTACCCATCCCATCGTCGCCATAAGACATATCTGTGTCGGTGCGACGTACAGCAAATAGAAAAAAAAATCCCTGTAGTAATCTCTCTCCTTTCCCGCGCGACGGGTTAAGACCAGTACCCGTAGACTAGGCTGTCAAGAAGTGTATGGAGTGGATTTAACCTCTTTTCTGGATCACTCGCCTGCTTCCTTCCAACAATCTTCTCTAATTCAGAATAGGTTAAACGTGGATAGCATCTATGGTTTCCCGAGTTAGATCCAGCACTGCTTGTTCTTAATTGTCTATCTTTCGTATACACCGTCCGACATATGTTTATTAACTCAAATATTCTTTTTAAACTCTTGCGTTATTAGACTTTCTAGGGTCGAGAGAACAAGTCGGGGTTCCTTCAGAAGCCAGTTTTCTGTGTAAAGTTCAGCGCCTAACATGTGAATATGCAATAGATACATAAAAACATTTAATTAGTAGATCGTAAGACGTATTGGAGATGCATACAAAGCGAGGTAATAATGTAGAAAGGTGGTCAATCAGCTGATCTCTATCAATGCGGGTACCGTGCCAGCGGGCGAAAGAGCCAATGTCCTGGGCACGGTCTGTCGGGCAGGCAGACAGCACGAGCGGCTGGAGAACATCCTCCTGACAGATAAGGTTAACAGGGGCCTCGCAATATGCCGCTAGCTCTGTACCAGCTGTGACAGACTAGCATCAGCTTTACGGACTCCTCTTAATGAGGATGGGGATATATCATAGATCATCATCGTTGGGGGCCGAATGGTAGCTTCATGACGCCAAGACAGAGCGTTACAACCCAGTAACCGTCAGCGAAGTTAAGATCGGAAAATCTACGGAAAACATGTCAGAGTGATTAAGGGACCATTCCAAATACATTAGGTGACTCAGGTTATCTTTTTATTTTATATTACGACTAATAAAAAATGACCGAGCGAGTTGGCGTGCGGTTAGGGTCGCGCAGCTGTGTGCTTGCATTCGGGAGATAGTGGGTTTGAATCCCACTGTCGGCTGCCCTGAAGATGGTTTTTCATAGTTTCCCATTTTCACACCAGGCAAATGCTGGGGCTATACATTAATTAAGGCCGCGGCCGCTTCCTTCCCACTTCTAGGCCTTTCCTATCCCATCGTCGCTGTAAGACATATCTGCGTCGGTGCGTCGTAAAGAAAATTGTAAGTTAATAATAATAACAACAAATACAATGCACATGGGAGATATTCCGGTGGCAAGGTCTGCTTATAACAGTATAGGAATAAAATTAAATGAATCATTAATTACATAACAAAAAATGAAAATACAACGAACAATGACACGAAAACAAAATAAGAATAAAAAAGAAATTCATTAAAACAAGAGAAATATACTGAGCTTAAATATGCCTTTCCAGAAATGTGTTGGGATGAGTACTAAAATAGCACACTAAGAATCGAAATAAAATATCGGAGTAAACAATCGAAAGATCTCCAGAGTTCTCGCACAATCCACATGTCGTAAAGGTAGTTACTAAAACCAATAACATTATTATTATTCTTATTGTTATTATTATCATTCTCTTATTGATTTTACATCCCACTAACTACTATTTGACGGTTTTCGGAGACAACGAGACGCCGAAATTTTGTCCAGCAGGAGATTTTTTTTAACGTAAATTTATAGACATGAGACTGACGTACAGAGCATCTTCAAATGCAACCAAGCTGTGACAGGATTGAACCTGACAAGTTCGGGTCAGAAGACCAGCGCCTCAACAGTCTATTATTATTATTATTATTATTATTATTATTATTATTATTATTATTATTATTATTTGTATGTTAGGTCATCAGCCCAGAGGCTGGTTGGATCCTCAAATAGCACCACCAAAGGTTGTGCGGTTATAAGGAAACCGCAAAAACCAATGGCAGCACCAAAATGAGGCGTACTAGGCAAGACGAGGAGTGAGGTAGTTTGCCATTGCTTTCCTCACTGGGTCAGAAAGTGCTATTGCAGCACGACTGACCCTATGAGCAACACCTTTCATAACACTCAGATGTACTAGTCGTGTTCTGAATGTCATTACTCAGCACCACCCATACCCCAGCAGCTTCCATATTGTCACAGCCATGGATGAGACTGGGACTTCGGTGGAAGCTACACTTTACTCTGGCCTGTGCTAAGAGATGGATATTATTATTATTACTATTATTACCAAGCAAGAGACTGCGCGGTTTGGGTCGCCGTAGCTATCAGCTTGCATTCAGGACATAGTGGGGTCGAACCCCACTGTCGGCAGCCCTAAATAGGGTTTTCCGTGGTTTCCTCACTTTCATACTAGGTAAATGCCGGGGCAGTACCTTAATTAAGGCCACGGTCGCTTTCTTCCCCCCTCATAGCCATTTTCTGTCCCATCGTCGCCATTAAACGTATCTCTGTCGGTACGACGTAAAGCAAATTATAAACAAAGAAACAAAAATATATTATTATCCAGAGCCTCGTTTATTTACTGTATGCTTTCGCGTAAACTCTGGTATCCTGTGTTGCTGTAGAATCTGTACTGGTATACGTTCTCTGTATTAGACTATGGTTGAGAAGGAAGTGGTTGTTCCGTTTAGAAAATTAACACCCTAGAAATTACCTGGAGTTGAGAGAGAAAATTACAGTAAACCATTTTCAGGATGGTCGACATTGGAAATCCTTGAGTATTCAATGTTCTGACCGGTGCGCTAACGCGCTGAGTTACACTAGCTGGAGACTACATTTTGAATGTTAACGTGCTTCAAACCAAAGACTGAAAGACAGTCAATGAAATAAAAATCCACAGCCTGTTTCCAGTCATTTGACCCATCTAGCGGCGAGGATAGGAATTGTGCAGGCTGCCGAAGCCTATCGCACTTATGTGGGGAATGACAGATGAAATGAAATGATATTGGAGAGCGTTGTTGAATGAAAGATGACAGGGAAAACCGGAGTACCCGGAGAAAACCCTCTCCGCTTTGTCCAGCACAAATCTGACCACGGAACCCAGTGGTAAGAGGCCGGCGCGCTGCCGCCTGAGCCACGGAGGCTTATAGAGAGAACAATAATAATAATAATAATAATAATAATAATAATAATAATAATAATAATAATAATATTATTATTAATACTTATTTAATGTCATTAATTTTCTTACAAGGAAGTCAAAATTTCATCGTTCACATTCCTTTGTACAAATTACCAATCTAAAAACTGCTTTCTTATCTGTCTTTACAATAGAAACATTAACCCGTACGGTACGGACTATTACGAGCACTTGATCTATCAATTCCTTGACATGGTCTCTAGAACAAACGAAGCATTCTATGTAATCTGATACTACACGAAGCCGTGACATAGGGCAATTAAAACTTGTTCAGCGAAGGTCAAACTAATCTTCAATGGACAATGATCTCAGAGAGGGAACTAGTTATACTTAGAAGTGACGAAACATATGTGGATAATGTCAACTAGACAAGTTATTGGAAAGTTAAATGACACAGTCATCTCGGGAGTGGCGCTGAAATAAGATGCCGTTCCTATCTCAACGTGGACATGACATCAACCACAC
Organism: Anabrus simplex; assembly: GCF_040414725.1. Lineage (NCBI taxonomy): Eukaryota > Metazoa > Arthropoda > Insecta > Orthoptera > Tettigoniidae > Anabrus > Anabrus simplex. The sequence goes on along the minus strand of NC_090265.1, from coordinate 566,714,588 downwards.
GGGCAATAGCACCAGTGAACTGTACATGCTGCGCTGTAGCAACTAGATAAACACCTTCGCGGACCTTCGCTATAGTTGTTCTCCCCAGGTATTTAAGGAAGAAACTACTGATAGCAGTTTTGTCCAAGTACCCTGGAAGCAGCACCAGCTGTACAAGCCACTAGTTACATGAAAATTTACGTAAACGATTACCCACCAATAATTTAATTAACATTAAAAGGCCAAAGACGATTAATTCTGTCCTTCATTATAATGCATGCTCCAGAAAAGTTCGTCAACAGACTTCGATGAATGAGTATCCACTTACTGTACTGTTATTGAATACGACGGTTCATTTTAGTTCAGTACTGATAACAATAAAAATGAAGACATCAATAAGTTTCTATTTAAAAAAAATTTACATAATAAAGGGAAAGTGTTCATTCCTGAATTATCAGGTGGGTTATGTGATGGTCGGGTAAGACAACTCCTGTGATTATTGTTTATTATAATGGAGCTCCGTAATTAGACCGTGTTAACAGATTATGGTTTTTATATTTTTTCTTTTTTTTCGCTAGTTGCTTTACGTCGCACCGACACACAGATAGGTCTTATGGCGACGATGGGAGAGGAAAGGCCTAGGGATGGGAAGGAATCGGCCGTGGCCTTAATTAAGGTACTGCCCCAGCATTTGCCTGGTGTGAAAATGGGAAACCACGGAAAACCATCTTCAGGGCTACCGACAGTGGGACTCGAACTCACTATCTCCCGGATGCGAGCTCACAGCTGCGCGCTCCGAACCGCACGGCCAAATCACCCGGTGGTTTTGTATCAATGGTAGGTTATTGCAATACATATGTTAACCATCAAGCTACAGTGAGAGTCGGTAGCAGAGTGGGCTGACTGTTTCAAGAAGTTACAGGTGTCAGACAAGGAGGGTTTATAGAATGTATATATGATTTTACTGAAAGAGAACTGCAGTACTAAAATATCAATGAAGAAACCAAAGAAAAGTGGAAACATTGTAAGAAATGTAAAACTGGAATAGACGAACAATTTCTAATACTTAGCCTATGAATTTTCCAAAAGGTCTTCTGGTACGGGGCGAGAACAAATTTGTTATTCATTGTCCTGTATCAGTCTCATCCTTCGCTTAGACAATAGGAAAGTGACTGAGGTATGAGCAATGGTAGTAACACCATTCCTTATACAGCCAGTACCTGTTATGAATGGTGTGAACCGGGCGAGTTGGCCGTGCGGTTAGGGCCGCGCAGCTGTGAGCTTGCATCCGGGAGGTAGTGGGTTCCAACCCCATTGTCGGCAGCCCTGAAGATGGTTTTCCGCGGTATCCCATTTTCGCACCAGTCAAACGCTGGGGCTGTGCCTTAATTAAGACCACGGCCGCTTTCTTCCCACTCCTAGACCTGTCTTATCCCATCGTCACCATAAGACCTATATGTGTCGGTGCTACGTAAAGAAAATTGTAAAATATATATACAGTGTGAAAATGTCGCTCATATGGTCGGATGGTGAATGCATTTCAGTGGACTTTGCAGACTGGTATGTACGGGAAATTTCTCGCTAGGAGAGGAAGCAACGAGAAACTACCTCACTTCTCATTTTCCCTGGAACACCCCTTTAGTGACGCCGAGGCCATCTGTAACAGCTGATGGTGGAGCTGTTGAGGATCCAGTTAGCCTTCGGGCTAAGTTCTCAGCAAACATACATACAGTACATACATAGCAAGAAAAATCAGATCATTCCGGCAGGATAACATAGGTGATGAAAGATGCAATCAATGTTATTCTGCAAGGAAATAAAAGTGATTCTGAAAATGATATAAACACTCCATCACTCCAGTTTTAAGTCAACCTTGGTGCGAGAACAAAAGCTGAGTGCACATTTGATATCTTACACATAACCCGAATGCTAGTGTGCTGGAATTATTTCCTCAGAAAGGATTATTTAAAATGCTGGTAAATCAATGTAACACTGGGTGAGATGTCCCGTATTTGAGACAGGAACGAATGGCAAGAATACGTTAGGCTAGCATCTCGTCCCACAGCACAGAAAACACAAAGCAGCTCAGCCTACGCTGAGAGAGACGCGGCGTTAAACTCGGTATTCTGCTGGCGAACATCGTGCGTGTACATTACGGTGAGCTACCTGGAGACATTTCCATCAGTACCGTGTGCAGGTAATGGAAGGCGCTTCCTTCCCGCCACGTTCAATGAATGCAAACCGGAGTTGCCATGCTGCAGATCGTTCATTGTTCGTGGTAAAATACTTAAGGAAGGGAGAAAACTCACCCCTATTCATGTAAGCTACCCTTACTACACCTAGGGATCGTGGCGGCAAGGGGACTGCTGTAAAACTCACCTGGCTAACACGAAAGCTCTTCCGAGAAATTATTACCGGAAGGACGACGTGACGACCCGACCACTCGAAATGGACTGCTGTAGTATAACTTGGTGGGAGAACAAGCAATACTGCTTTACGATCTGTTACTTCTTTTAACAATGCTTCGTAATATTTACAGTTATCAACATTACCGGCAACCGAAGAGCTTTAGTGTCAGGTACACCTGTTAACACTGTCGTGTTAGCACGTACACCAACACAGTATCCACTTTGCGCTACTTTGCGCCACCTTTTTTTTTTTCCTAGTTGCTTTACGTCGCACCGACACAGATAGGTCTTATGGCGACGCTGGGACGGGAAAGGGCTAGGAGTGGGAAGGAAGCGGTCGTGGCCTTGATTAAGGTACAGCCCCAGCATTTTCCTGGTGTGAAAATGGGAAACCACGGAAAACATTATTATTATTATTATTATTATTATTATTATTATTAGGTTATTAAAAAAAGTCTGATGTAGGTTCAGTTCAGTCGGTTACATTACGGGAAAAACGGCTGAATAGAATTTCTTGAAACTTGGTACACAAGTTCAGGGATAGCTGGGTTGTGCACTAAGCTGTATAGTATTTGATTAGCATATACCGGTATATTAAGGAGACCAAGACAGGAATCGAAATTTCTCCGTTAATATTAGCTGTATCGAAAACCTGTAGGCCTACATAATAACAGCTATGCAAAATATTCCAATATTTTAATATTTCATGCGTTTTTACCGCACCAGAAATAATACCGGAGATATCGTCATTTACTTCTTTTAACAAACTTCCAGTTATCTTCGGTATTAATTATATCTAAATAGTCGTCATCACCATATTCTAAAGGTTTAACCTTGTCGCCGAAGCCATAGGTATCTTTTCAATTCAAAGTAGTCTTTGAGATTCGTCTTCAGAAGCAGGTTATTGAAGACACTCTGGGCCACCATCTTTCTCTTTTCGTGGCAATTCTTCCTTCAATGATGTCGTATGACTGCCTCACAATGCGATCAATAAATTAAATTTATTTTCAGTGACCAGACTTTTTTCTCCTATCTCGCAAAGGGCTTCGGTACTGCTCTTCATTTCAGTCCAACTTTTCCTCTGTTTTCTCCTCCAGGTCCACATTTCAAGTGTTCCTAACCTTTTCTTTTCCTGTTCTCCTAACGTCTAGCTTTAATGACCGTACAGAAACACGCTCCATACAAAGTTTTTCGCAAAGCCTTCGAAGTTTAAATATCTGTATGTTTGTTGGCCAGCAGATGCTCTCTTTGCCAGTGACTTCACTGCTGTCACTCTTAAGTTTCCAATGTAGCAAAATTGTTTCACATGTCAGATGTTATCAGCGCCGATTTTGTTATCTGTTAAAGGCGTTTACCTGGATTTACTTAATGTTATGGTTTGTTTTCTTTGAGATTCCATTTGCGTAAAGTTTCTATTAGTATGTCCCGTATTCACTGCATACCATTACCTGTCTCTGCCAAGATGGCAATATCATGAGCGATTCTTATGGAGTGTACTTTTTTACCATTAGTTTTGACCCCAGCTGTTTTCCTCTTTCATAACTGTGATGGTTTCTTCGATGAACACACTGACGAGATACCGAAAGACTGGACAGCCTTGTCTAACTCCTCTTACTATTTTGAGATTTCGCTCTTTTCCATTTGTTTCAAAATCAATGTTCTGCACAAATTTAATATGAGGCGTCTATCCTTCCAATCTAAATAGCGAACAAAGGAAAAATTACAGAAAATTCATTTATATCTGATATATTGTCAATACGAGATATAATACTGATGATATTAAGGAATTTTAATACAGAGTCCATAAGCGGAGAAATGAAGTCGTGATGGTAATGCAATACGTGGTGGTGGTGGTTGCTGTTGTGATTGTTTCTATATGAGCTTCAAAACCGCATGGTCATCAGCCTCTGCTGATTAGAAAAATAACGAAGATGACCAAACCATAAAGGAGGAGTTGAAAGCCTAGGCCTCAAATGTCCTAATATCGCCGAACATGAAGAAAACAAAATGTGAGGGCCTACAACTTCCTACGCCCCTTGTCAACAATAACATTGCACTAACTGACTGTTGTTATATAGTAGAGGTGTGTTCTATCGATGTTGCTGCCATCCACGTTTACAATTACTACTGCAGTTACGAAACATTCTTAAAAATCTATATGAATTCTTCTAATATGCTTAATTTTATAGGTACGACTTCCGACATAACTTGTGTTATAATGAGAATACAATAGGAATATATTAATCATCAACTGTATATAGGCGTGCAATCAACATATTACTTCATCAGTATATTATCTGGACAACAGTCGTCCACAATTTTTTTAAAATATATATATACTCACTGTACATAACTGCATATTTGTCTATAGGTCATGAACTCAATAATTTGTAATCTGTATCATATCTCAAATAAGTGAAAATAAATTTAAATACAAATGTTTAAAAGGCAGAAAGAAAAACCTTAGCTAAGAGACCACATCTCCCCTCCCCCCTCAGGTACCTACAATTCCATATTACCACTATTTTAACCATCTCCCACTTCTATAACCTCTTCCACAACACGCCACAATCTCCTGGTTAGAGAGAGGGTGTTTCCCTTTAAGTGGCCCATCCCATCTCCTCAAGATAGGGAATGCAAACTTCCAATAGGCTAAGACAGCAAAAGGATGCAATAAAACTACCGAAAACAAAGCAACGTTTTGCAAGATGCAGAGAATGTACAACACCAATGAAAGGAGTGAGATTAATAATTGAAGGAAAAGGGATTCTTCTTGTTCTTCTTCTTTATTATTATTATTATTATTATTATTATTATTATTATTATTATTATTATTATTATATTGGTTACGTCGCACCGACCCAAATAGGTCTTACGGCGGCGAGGGGATACAATAAGGTTAGGGCTGTGAAGGAAGCAACCGTGACCTTAATGAAGATACAGCCCCAACATTTGCACGGTCTGAAAATTGGAAACGACGGAAAATCATCTTCATGGTTCACCATTTCCCGAAGGCACTGTTACAAATACACGGCCTGACATGTGAAGCTAAATCGCTCGGTAGAATTGTGCTCACAAAAAGCATCGTTGATCAACAATTATACTATTCTAGGTTATCAATTATATCTGATCCTCAGTTGGGATTCTACTACTACATGTTTTCATTCCGTACCCTGAAGGGGTACAGCAGGCCTCTTAGAAGGTGACGCCTTCTCTCAGGCCAAGGAGATTTGGAGCGATGAAGGTGAGGTTTTCTGAAGGTGAGGGGATTGGCGGCCGTGGCCTACACTGGTATCTGTCCCGGCATTCGCCTCAGTGCAGGAGAATGGAAAACCATTCTCAGGACGGTGGGGACCAGTCCTACTTAATCTTCTGAATGCAGAGCTGTCGACCCACGGTCCAGCCGTGGCCACCGGTACAGCTTAAGACTACTCTGCAGCGACCGACCCGTATGTTATAGGAATTGTAATGCTCACAATATTAGTATATTCTTTCTTTGTAAATTGAGGATTAAAATGACATTTGATATAACCGGCGTTATCGCGCAAGTATATTCTCTCAATAACATAATAATGTTATTGGTTTTATGTCTCACGTATTACTTGAGCACCTGCAAATTCTACCGGACTGAGCCAAAAACAAATTCGCCATCTTAAAACATCTGAAACACTCGGCCTGGTTATTCTCGGAATGGCACATGTTTTCAGTTCCATAATGGAGCGTAAGTTGAAGTACGTAAATGGAATCTCGGAAAGAATTGCTGACCACCCTGCCGGCGATTTTTAACATTCTTGAACATGCTGTGATCATGATTATAAAGAAAGTGATAACAAAAGGCAAATATATGCCTTAAATCCTGGACACATCTGGGCCAAATATGCTGATACTGGTTGATTTTTGAGACAAGGACTTGGATCTAAAACGAAGGGAATCGACAGAGAGATCAATGAAGAGACGAGGTAATAATCGCATCTTAGGAATGCTTCAGGATCGACACCTTCCGAACCCACCAAATGACAGCATCTGATGGCTTGATGAAAGACACCAAATGGTAGTGGGTAAGACTCATTCTGACAATGCTGTCTTTTTTTTTACCTGTTTGGCCAGCTGTTTAACGTCGTACTAATCTGTAAAGATAGTGGCTATGATCTCAATTAAGGCACCACCTGCACGGTGTGAAAATAAGAAAAACATAGAAATCCATCTTCAGGGCTGACGATGCTGGGACTCGAACTCACTATCCCCTAAATTAAGCATACAACTATACGACCCGCACCGCACAGGAGACACATTGGAGTATTCGAACCCTACCCGTGTAGGATCCATCGTTAGAAGAGGGGTTCAGATATACACACTTTAGTCTTTCCACCTGAAGCTTCTTCAAACATAGTCCCAAACAAAAGAACAAAAAACAGAGTAGCTGCAGGTAGCCTACTAATTGCAAGGTAGACTTAGTTTCGTGGTGGCAGTTCTCCAAGGTTCCCTCGGCCTGGTGCTCGACACTGAGATAACAATACTTGGATGTGTTTGAATATCTGGCAAAGTGTCTGACAGCCAAAATAAACTGCTGGTTGGCCTTCAGCCACAGTGAAGTGGTAAACTCCACACCATACCAGTCAGAACGTAGGCTACTTTACATGCGAGACAAACATTAGACTTGCACATGGGCACACACACACATCCTGTATAAACTACAGCCATATATGGAAATTCCAACTTGCTAAAATACTTCATACGAAAACCTTTTTCAAGGTTTCACTACTTCCAGAAGTAACAGAGAATATATCTTGAAACTTGCCCTCCCAGTCCTCCTGAACCACGTATTGTGAAGTATATTCAGTATACTGACAGTAGTGGGGGTTTGCAAAGTAACCAGTCAAACTAATATGACCAAACTCTCACGCAAATATGCCTCCTTACATTTTTGCTAGGGGCTTTACGTCGCACCGACACAGATAGGTCTTATGGCGACAATGGGATAGGAATGGCCTAGGAGTTGGAAGGAAGCGGCCGTGGCCTTAATTAAGGTACAGCCCCAGCATTTGCCTGGTGTGAAAATGGGAAACCACGAGGCTGTTAATAATAATAATAATAATAATAATAATAATAATAATAATAATAATAATAATAATAATAATAATGCGCTGGCCTTCTGACCTTTACTTGGCACGTTCGATCCTGGCTCAGTCCGGTGGTATCTGAAGGTGCTCAAATACGTCAGCCTCGTGCCGGTAGATTTACTGGCACGTAAAAGAACTCGTGCGGGACAACATTTCGGCACCTCAGCGTCTCCAAAAACAGTTAAAAGTAGTTGATGGGACGTGAAAAGTAATAACATTAATTATTAATAATAATCCTTCAATTCCCTTATCAATTGTTATAGATTTTAACACACGCCGGGGATGCCGGAATTTTATCTTGCAGAAGTTCTTGAACGTGTCGGAAAGCAATGACACGGAGTTGTAGTATTTAAGCACCATCAAATGCCCATTGGCCTCAGTTGGCATAGAGTTCGGCATCTTGCGGACAGAAGAACAACGACTAACTGATTTCACCACTGGGATAGCTTTTTGTGTCGGTGTGACGTAAGGCAAATTTTAAAAAATGACAATAAAAACAGGACCATACTAAAAATTCTGAACACCATAACGTTTGTGCAGCGTTTCAGTATAATCAGGATAAAACTGGTTTGTGGGGAGTATTTTGATTGAATTCTACAGTAAGCTGAAGTTGGATATTCCAGTTAAAGGAACGAGCAAAGTGTGTTTCAAACATTACTGCAGGATCTTTAAAAATTGCTAATCGCAAAATAAATAAATAAATAAATAAATAAATAACTAAATAACTAAACAAATAACTAACTAACTAACTAAATAAATAAATAAATAAATAAATAAATAAATAAATAAATAAATAAATAAATAAATAAATAAATAAATAAATAAATAAATAAATAAATAAATAAATAAATAAATAAATAAATGCCCTGATGTTTGAAATTTCTACTAAAAACCAGATAGAACGTTCAAGCTTTTCAGTCTATCGAAACACGAAATGTAACACTTAGAACACTAACACACCTGTAAAAATTGGACATGTTTAAAAAAATACACGTTTACGTGTTTCGACAGAATGAAAATCTTGTAAGTTTTATTAACCATGTCGAAACTGAAAAATGACTTCCCTCCTAACAAAGCACAACAAGAACTAGATTTTTTTTCTGTAAACTTACTGGGAATGAAAAACAAAGAAAATAAAATGGAACCAAGATCCTCTCCTTTTAGTACGCAGAGTGGTCAAGGCTACATCTGTTACTGGTAGAGTGTTTCACGAGCTTAGGAAACAGGAAGACGAACGCATGGAGCAGCACCACGAATGGAGCCACAGGAAAGAGATTAAATGAATAGGCTCCTGATACCGTAAAGAAAAAAACCTTGAGCGCGTGTATGGCTACACTATATAGCGGGGGAGAACGTCTGATGAAGGGCAGATAAGATGTAGACTTGAATGAGTTCATCAGCCACAATAGCATGGTGTGGGATGTAGGTTCCGCAGATCAATCACCCGGAAGTGGCCCGCACACGTGACCACCCAGCCAGTCTTGTCACACCTCCTAAACAGCTCGGCCTATTGCAGAACAGCTGAACCATTCTCATACTGAGGAGTGTATCTCTTTTACCAGCTAGTGATGAGTCTCACGTCTCGACAATGTAAACGGATTCAGTTCTGTTCAGGTGGTAATCAAGATCGAATACCTTTAAGAATGTTAAGTTAGTAATTAGTTTTGATAAAGATGGTAAAAAATGATATGGCGTACGGATTTTAATGCCGAGAGTGTCCGAGGACAAGTTCAGCTCGCCAGATTCAGGTCTTTTGATTTGACACCCGTAGGCGACCTGCGCGTGGTGATGAGGATGAAACGATGGTGAAGACGTCATATACACCCAGCTCCCGTGCCAGCGAAATTGACCAATTATGGTTAAAATTCCAGACCCAATCGGGAATCGAACCCGGAACCCCTATGACCAAAGGCCAACACGCTAACCATTTAGCCATGGAGCCGGACATAAAGATGGTTTCATTTAGCATTAAGAGTATGGAGGTCAGGTGCCTTGAGTTCTCTCTCTCTCTCTCTCTCTCTCTCTTCAATCCATATACCCTTGACACAGTGTGGTGAGATTTCATGAGTTTTTATTTTTTATTAGAGAAGTTTTTCTGGTGAACAGACGAGATTTTTCTGAAGACGCGGAGCACAGTTCTTTGCGAAACGTACAGAATTTTACCTTGTTTTACTGACACAGCAAAAGCCCTAAAGCTAATAATCATGTCTATTTCATGACTTAGAGGAAATTATACGCTATTCTGTCCGATTTTGTGCCAGCTGTGTCGCTTCATGGAGTGTAGTTACTCCTCGGTAACAAGTGTTACACTGGTATCTGTTTAGTTTACAATTAATCGAGTGTAGCATTTTGAAAGACTATGGCCGAGGCTATATAGAACCATCCTGATACTTGTCATGAGATGTAAGTGGATGGGCTTCGGCAGAACCGGTATGCACTTGTTTCCCTATTCCATAGGTACTCACCATACAGAACTGCTGAGCTGAGTCATTCCATGAGTGAACATTCCGAATTCAGAATTTAAATAGCTGATGTTTGTCATTCTAATGAGAGCAGAGAGAACTCCACCTTGAAATTGAGTTGTGTCTCAGCAGTTCACGCATTATATAAAGGCGTAAATATGCTTTGGAAGGTAACACCCTCGAACGAATTGACCGAAACTTCTACCCTCTTAAACATATGCTCTACATAATGCTTACCTTTACATTAACGATCAAGTAATTTGTATGCGCCAGACGACCTACATATCCGGTCACCCATAAACGAAGGCCGTCATTTCCTTTTATCACCGAAGGCACTTCCCTGGATGAGACTTTTAGTTTACGACAATGCAGGCACGTGGAGGATTATATTCACTTCCAGCCGCAAAATCTTCGATCAATACTGCTTATATTGTATTGTCTTGCCATTAAAACATGAAAATGTCGTAAGCTAATATTGATAGCATTTTGTAATATTAAGTGAATGATGTGCTTCTTAGACACACATTTCGCATTTATTGTGCATCTGCTGTGTCACGCAAGCTTATAATGGCAGGCTAAGTGGCTGCCCTGTTCTCTGAGCCACAGTTGGCGGGTGATATCCCAGCTCAGTCCAGTAGTATTTGAAGGTGCTCAAGAACACCACCCTCGCGTCGGTAGATTCACCAGAACGTAAAAGAACTATTACGGGACAACATTTCTAGTACTTTGCGTCTCTGAAAACCGTAAAGGTAGTTGGTGGGACAAAAAACCAATAACATATTGAAAACATTCGGGCTCTTTAGGCGTGAAATAACCATCGTTTCGCCGCAGTGACATGAAATGGGCGTATGGCTTTTAAGGCGGGAGTGTCCGAGGACATGTTCGGCTCGCCAGGTGCAGGTCTTTTGATTTGACTCCCGTAGGCGACCTGCGCGTCGTGATTAGGATGAATCGATGATGGAGACAACACACACACCCAGCCCCCGTGCCAGAGAAATCAACTAATGATGGTTAAAATTCCCGACCCTACCGGGAATCGAACCCGTGACCCCTATTACCAAAGGCCACACCTATCCATGATTGGGTAAGGTCTCTGTCTCATACTCGTTTAAAGATGTTAATCGTCGTTGGAAGGTTAGGACAGTGTTTACACAGGCTATGCGAGCAATTCAGGAGTTTGATATAAGAAGCAGGGAATCCGATGGCGGATGCTAAGTAATATGGCTTAGGGACTTGTCACGCGGACCATGTGTGTTCAGAACCTGGGCAGTAGTCGTATTAGCAGGTCCAGTGTCAGCCATATGTTAATCAAAGAGGAGATATTTTATATGAGAAAGGTATAAATTGTATATCAGTTACAACGTAACTGACTACATATTTTGTACGTTTCAAATTTTGCTCGTAAAATAGAGAGTCGAAGCGGTGTTTCTGGCGAAACGTTATTATACGTGTTTACGAGGGCCGTGAATAAAGTATTGGCAATATTGATAGGACGCAATATTTAATTAACTCAGCCTCCGTGGCTCAGACGGCAGCGCGTCGGCCTCTCACCGCTGGATACCGTGGTTCAAATCCCGGTCACTCCATGTGAGATTTGTGCTGGACAAAGCGGTGGCGGGACAGGCTTTTCTCCGGGTACTCCGGTTTTCCCCGTTATCTTTCATTCCAGCAACATTCTCCATTCTCATTTCATAGCATCTATCTGTCATTAATTAATCACTTTGGGAGTGGCGACCCCATCGCACTAATAGCCTATATCTGCCTCATTCATTACATCCCTGACCCGGTCAAAGACTGGAAAACAGGTTGTAGGTTTTTTCATTTAATTAACTAACAAGAATAATAGCATAACATTTCTTCAGTGTAGTCATCCGCAAAGTCTGTTACCATTTGCCAAACGTTGGCAAGGCGTTCTCTGTTGATGACAACGACGGAGCACCCCACTGCGCGAAGTACAAATGCCACGTCAGGAAATCGGTGCGGCCTCAGAGGGATTCCTTCAACTTCGGAAACAGTCGCAGTCACAATGACTCTCGTCTGGTGAATACAGAGGGTGTTCCAAGACCGCCCAACGCCACCGCTGCAACAAGAGCTTGACATTGTGGACGTTTGTGCCGCATAGCTGGACGCAGAGATCGCTCCAGAAATCGGCAATAGTAGTCACTGTTGACGGTTTGTCCCTCAGGCAGAGCATGCGTAAGCGTAACACTCGCGTAGTCGTATGCCACAATCAGCATAAACTTCACGCGACTGGGTAATGCCATTCATTCGACTGACACTTTAATTAAGGCTCGTGTCCACGTCTCATCTAATGGCGACAATACCCTGCAGAAATCAGTCTCCTTCGTTGCAGTATCTGTCCGGGTGGATGCCAGCCATTTTTGTGCGTCGGTGAGTAGATGTGGAACCCCCAAGGGACCCAATTTTCCTCATGTTTTCCTCAGTATGTGCCACACCGTTTGATGACTGAGACCAACCTCTCCGGATAACTCCCGGACAGTCCATCGACGGAAACGAGACCACTCACGTTGTCAATCTGATCTTGAGGAATAGAGGACCGATCTGTGCGCTGCAAATCCGCAGTCTTATTTCGACCCACACGAAACGCCTTGACCCATCGTTCAACCGTCCTATACGGTCATGCATTCTCGGCACGGGCTTCACGTAATCCTCGATAACATTCTGATACATTTTTGCCATGGGTAACCTCGATTTTAATCCACGAAAACATGCTTTAGAACGGTGAAATCGACACACACTATTTCAACGTCCGGCTCCATGGCTAAATGGTTAGCGTGCCGGCCTTTGGTCACAGGGGTCCGGAATTCGACTTCCGGCAGGGTCGGGAATTTTAACCATCATTGGTTAATTTCTCTTGCACGGGGGCTGGGTTTATGTGTCGTCTCCATCATCATTTCATCTTCATCATGACGTGCAGGGGGCCAACGGCCGTTAAATCAAAAGACCTGCACCTGGCGAGCCGAACTTGTCCTCGGACACTCCCGGTAAATAAAGGCCATACGCCATTTCATTTTTTTTTCATTTCAACTTTACGCACCAATAACACTTCCAACTGGATGCCCAACAAATGAACACTATACATCAACAACAGCGCCACCTGACCGCTCCCATATTACATTTGCGCATGCCCGATTTCCTGCGAATGTGTGGATTACGTTGTCACTACAGGTACTTTATTTACAGCCCTCGTAGAAAACCTATGGAATTTAATTTAACCTTGTCAGAAACAACTATTTTAGGAAATATTTCCTCAAAAATATCATTTCTAAGTAACCTATAGCCTCAATTTCTATATCATATGAGGTGTCATCGTCTTGTTTCGGAGTGCCCCGAGCTCATCAGTCTCCCACATCCCCGGTGATGGATGGGAAATGGGAACTTGCATTAAATTACCTCACCTCTGGTCACTGAAGCTGTCGCTACTCATCCATCATTCACACAGGCACACCAGTTTTTGCACTTACAGTATCTCTAACAATGTTTAGTGTATGCAACCAAGACATTTTGTCTTAAATTTACGGAATAAGAATACCGTTGATAAACCTAACACTATATTTAGTCCCCAGTAAATTGATTTTCTTCAATTACATAATAATAATAATATCGTTGTCTCGGTGGATCAGTGGTAGTGTTCGACATATGACCCAAAATACTACGGTTTGACCCCAGCTAAGGTAGTACATTTTTGAAGGGCGGTCAGAATTCTTGACGTTGCATGTCACTGTTGTTAGCACGTTCAAAATCTCCGGTGACGTACTCGGAGTCATCCGACAAAATTAAAATTAACTCACCCGTAAGATCCGTCCAAAGAATTCCGCCTTCCTTAAAAGCAACAGCACAACCGGAATGTCGAAACTGACAGGAAGATCGCTTACGTGGCACCACTTCATGTCTGAAACTCCGTAGCTGAACCAATACGATTATTACTATTATTATTATTTACTGGAACGTAAAAGGAGCAACCTCAATGAAGTGCCAAAAATACGTTCCTTCATTTCTCGTCCCATTTGAATATGGGTGAAAATGCGAGTTAAGAGGGTTGGTTCATATCCTCATTTTAAGTGTCCTGATCCCATTTTTCATACCTGTGGTTAAAATATTTCAGCCTCGTGTCAGTAGATTTACTGGCACGTGATAGAACTGTGGGTACTAAATTCAGGCACTTCGGCATCTCCGAAAACCTTTAAAGTATTTAGTGGGACATAAAGCCAATAACATGCGAGTTAAGAGGGTTGGTTCAAATCCCCATTTTAACTGTCCTAATTGCATTTTTCACAGCTTCGTATTATTGGACAGAGTTTTACCAGCACCCCGTATATTGCCAAAGATACACCTGGGCTTGGAAAATATACATCGCCTCGTTAAAATAAGTTTCAATCAAATCCTCGTGGGTTGGATTGATCCCTAGATTCGTGATAACCAAGACCAAGTCCGACTCACTGGCTGAATGGTCAGCGTACTGACCTTCGGTTCAGTGGGTCCCGGGTTTGATTCCCGGCCGGGTCGGGGATTTTAACCTTCTTTGGTTAATTCTAATGGGTTGGAAGCTGGGTGTTTGTGCTGTCCCCAACATCCCTGCAACTTACACACCACACATAACACTATCCTCCACCACAATAACACGCAGTTACCTACACATGGCAGACGCCGCCCACCCTCATCGGAGGGTCTGCCTTACAAGGGCTGCACTCGGCTAGAAATAGCCACACGAAATTATTATTATTACCAAGACCACGTTGTTTCAATTAGTACTCTGTGAATAGCTTTCTAATTACAATGTGGACATTATAGGTAGTCTTTAGTGTTGTCATAGGAATAATATTCTGAATGGCTGCAGAGAGGGGAGAGGATACACAGTGGGAAGGATAAAGCGGTCCAGTCCACATCTGTTCTGTCCGGTCCACAGACCCTAGGGGCCGGATGCGGGTGACGCCATCTCTTCACCTTCCTTCCGGACCCGTCTACTCCCTAGGGATGTTCTGAGCTGCAGTATATTATATGCTCTACTCTCGCCTTAACTCGCTTAATAAGTTGTAATTGCTCTAACAATTCACACACTTGTGAACTTACCATTGCTGGTCGCTCTGCGTTTCTTCCACATACGATCACAATCTCGTAACTACTGGCGTTTACGTTTAGTAGTGAAGCTTGCTTACACCTGTGTGCTCGCAAGTACTCTGATTATTTTGGTAATGAGACTGTCTGGCATCTCACTCTCACGGAACTACATCTCCATGGGATTTTTGACCTCGGCCAGTGTTCGGATTAAAAATACAGAGGGTGTGGGTGGTCTTTCTTCTCTAAAGTTTCTTGTTCAAATTTTCGGTAGTATATAAGGTTTGTGGTCCCTTATTAAGACGAAAAAAATCTCGCACAATCGTATGATATAAATAGAGCCCGGAAGTTATGCCATTTATTTTTACTAGAATAGGCAGGCAAATAAGCACTTTATACTGTAGAATCCCGCTTAACCGAACTTCGCTAAACCGAAACCCGGCTTAACCGAAATGCTCTGGCAAAATTGTATTTTCATATTTTATTTTTACCCTCTCGTTCTTAGCCGTCGATATTAGTACGTCTCTCGCTATATGTGCTGAGAGCTACTAGGCAAATCCTATTTTTATATTATGTCTTATGCCAGAATGCACGTGTAACATAAAACAAAACAGTTTCTTACGTTCTAGTTCGTTCCATGATATTTTTTTCAACAAGCAGGAATAATAATAATTATAATAATAATAATAATAATAATAATAATAATAATAATAATAATAATAATAATAATAATAATTTATTATTGTATTATTCATCATGAAGATTACGCAGACGACTCCGACCTTGACAATGACAATTTTGAGAATCGAGTTACAACAGATGGATTTAATGCATTGGAGGTAAGATTGATTTCGAAATTTTATTAAAATACATTACTACACGCTTAAATTACAATACTGTAATAACATTACTGTATACGGTATTCAGTTGAGTAGTAAAAAGTAAATTGTTTCATTATTTCAGATTATTTTCCGCTTTGTTGAACAAAGCCAGCTAATATATTGTTGATTAAACGGTGGCGCAACATAGCTGCACAACAACACTGCACAAAGAACATTCAGAAGAAAATCACTGATTTTATACAATGGGTGACATTATGTAAACATTTTAATGTTAATATGCAGTATGCACCTTTGCTTAACAGAGTTTATGCATTTTTATTTCGACATTTAACTTCCGAAAATATTTATACCATGTGTTATCCGAAAAAACGCGTCAACCGAAGTGGCTCCGCCCTCTTTATTTCCGATAAACGGGGTTCTACTGTATTCAGGAAATAGGCAGTAACATAATTAAAATAGGCAATTATAACGACACGAATGGGCACTAAAATAATAAAGATGCTTTAATGTAAGCTAAGTAACGCACATCTGCATCACATTTCATCCCGATGTAGGTGGGGATGATAGAATAACGTCAACGGTATCCCCCCCCCCCCGTCTGTCGTAAGAGCCAATTAAGGGGGGGGGGGGAACCAGGGGCTCTCAACCGTTAAATGTGGGTTGGAGACCACGATTCCCCCAGCTGAGTCTGGCGTTGCTTTCACTTACTTGTGTCAGGTTCCTCGAGCTTATCTTTCCTGTCCGATCTCCCTTGATCAACTCGTGTTCTTTTCCGACCCCGACGGTATTAGATTTGCGACCGAGCTCGATAGCTGCAGTCGCTTAAGTGCGGCCAATATCCAGTATTCGGGAGATAGTGGGTTCGAACCCCACTGTCGGCAGCCCTGAAGATGGTTTTCCGTGGTTTCCCCATTTTCACACCAGGCAAATGCTGGGACTGTACCTTAAATAAGGCCACGGCCACTTCCTTCCCACTCCTAGCCCCTTCCTGCCCCATCGTCGCCATAAGATCTATGTGTGTCGGTGCGATGTAAAACCAATAGAAAAAAGTAAGATTTGCGAGGCCTAGGGAATCTTTCATTTTCACGGTCTTCGTCGTCCTTCCCTTTCTTTTGCCGATACCTTCATTTTTCTAAGTATCGGACCTCTTTCATTTTCCTTCTGATTAGTGTTCCAACACAGGATGGTTACCAAGTTGTTCCTCCTTTTAAAGCACTAATCACCACCACTAAATATGACATAACAGGAACGGGACGTGACAACACTCTCGACCATTTGGCTTGTGGAGTTTCCAGTAGAGATTTATGTAATATGAAAATATCGTTTGTGTAGTCCGTCTCCATGGCTAAATGGTTAGCGTGCTGGCCTTTGGTCACAGGGGTCTTGGGTTCAATTCACGGCAGGGTCGGAGAATGTAACCATCATTGGTTAATTTCGCTGGCACTGGGAGGTGGGTGTACATGAAGGGTACAGAGAAAGAACGCACAGAGTCAGGGAAACCACATTTTCAAGGAGAGCATTTTTAAACTTTGAAACGCTTTTATAATTGTAGTTTTGAATATATCACAGTTTAAAACATATTGTTGGGTGTGTGAACTTGTTGGTGATAAGCTTTTAGTAAAACACATCATTATTGGAAGTTCATACAGTACAAAATAATTTTTTTTGTCCACCTCTACATTGACTCTGATCGTTCTTTCTCTGTATCACTAGGAATAGAGATTGTAGATCACTCAAAATACTAGCAATAATTTCTGTTATTATGTTAATGATAGCAGTTATAAACTGAGGAGTTGACTACATATATATTATAATTTGAATGTTAAATTTTCCTTGAATGTCCAGTTTTCTTTCTTTCTTACTACTGTTTTAGAAGAGACGTCTTCATTTTTGTGTCTGAAATGGAAACAAAAATTAATATTACTTTTTATTATCTGAGAAGTTCCGAGTGATGAAGAAGTGAAGAGTAACGTAAAATTTTATGCCTCTAGTAATCGCTGTCCCTCTCCTCTGGGTGGTTCTTCTCAGTTCCGACTACTGGAAGTGTGTCGAAAAAATGTTGTGCTTCCTGTCTGCAGAATTTCTTCAAGGATTGAATGTCTCTGTATTTTGCTACATTCAAAGGAATACGTTCTTTATATAACATTTCGGGTTCTATGTGCCGTAGGTGATCAGGTTGTTTGTTACTTTGTTTACCTGTTTTCTTTACAATGACTGTTGATCTGTATCCACCATTGTACGTGTCCCGATGCTGAATTGTTTGAGTATTTTCAGCTGTAACCACAATCTGCTTTATAGGGCGTGTAGCAACTGCCAACTTCTTGCTGTAGTTCTGTTGTAAGGCATTTCCCCAAGCTTTGAACATTTCCGAAGAACATTCCACGACCCCAAAGGGTGTTGGTTTGACTCTGGCACTAGAAATTGCGTCCCGCCAGTCTCCTGGAGTTTCGGCTGGCGTCTTTTGGTTAATGAGGGCCATATTCCGGTCACACTCCATATATGAATGCCCTCGCACAGGGTAAGTCACTGTAATTTTGTCAAACCTCTTTAACACAACCGTTGTGTAATGCAGAAACCGAATAACTGTAAAATTCTTATTCTGTCCACTACAGGCATCGCAGAAAATGTGTAATTCACGGACTTCAGGGCTTAGAAAGTTTGTAAAAAAGTGGTGAAGCATAGATACCACATCATCACTTCCCTTTCTGGCAACTGTTTGATCATAAGTGTAAAAAACAGCTGATCCATTGGAAAGAAGGTGTACATTAAAAAGATAAAAAGACAGTTGTCTTTTGTAGTACACATCATTCGTCGTTATATTTGGAACAGGCAAGTTTTTACCAAAGTCTATAGTGATTGCTTCGTATCCTTCAGTCTTCTGTGCATGCTTTCTGGCATTCCGTTTCACACGGTAAAACCAGTCAGCGTTGCTCTTATGAAGCTGCATCTCACTGTGAAGGGTTTTCAATTGTTGATCGAATTCCTTAATTTTCTCTGGATCTGCAGAGTTACTTTTGGCTTTTTCTGTATTAACTTCTTGTGCCTTTTGAACATCACAGCTGCCACAGGTGTCGGAACGTGGGTACCCGAAGATAAGTTGTAATGCGTTACAAAATATTCTCTAAATTTTTCGTATGAAATTTGAATACTAGGGTTACTTTGAAGAAACATTCCCAAAAGCTTTTTGACAGTTAAATCCTCAGGTAGGTATACCTTCTGTGTGTCACTAAGACTGTAGTGTGCTTTACGCCCTTTCAGAGATTTGAAAAATGTGTCCATTGCCTCATAAGTTGATTGAGGTAATTTATTCCCCCCTCGATTCTCATGTTTTCCCCTTTGATCCACTGGAGCTCTTCCAGTCCTTGATAATGATGTTTTAATTGTATGAAGCCGACGGGGTGTTACACCAAATATAGACAAAAACCCCTTAAAAAAAACCGGAATCTCAGCAAGTTCTTCATCTCGGGAAATTCGTACCTTGTAAGTGTAGGAGAAGCTGTTTAAATGGGCATTCTGTTCATCCTGCCTAGGTCGCCTTTGTTTAACTGCATTTACACTGATCAAACCTGATAAGTAAGCGTTTTGAGAATTTCTATCTCCAAGTGCATTAAAATCCCTAATGAGGGCATCTCGCTCACATTCTGAAACATTTTTAAAACATTCATAACGCTTACAGCCGCAGTCACTGCCTGTTTCATGCGTTGTGTCTCTTAACTTTTTTGATGCACTAAATATACTGCCATATTTATGTTTCTTTTTGGAAGAACCACTTATGTAACTGACATTACACAGTTCACCATCACTTGAGCTTGCACTCATCTCTGCGAACTTTTACAAAACTGTGTATAAACAGATTAATGAACACGGTCTCTAAACAATGACTTTTCACTTCACAACCACCATAACCTCAGAACGAGTTTCAACTGGCAAGCTATGGCGCCACGTGCAGTATGCAGGGGCAGGCTAGGCAATATCGTGACTCTGTGCGTTTCTTCTCTGTTTGAGGTTGACTCTGATCGATACTTCTCTGTGCACAAAATCTTTTCCAGCGCATAACATGGACTACGTTCGTTTATTCTCTGGGTTGTCTGCACGTGGTTATGCCTTACATGGTGATGAATCCAATGGTACCAATAACTAAAAAATAGCTTTCTTTGACTCTGATCGTTCTTTCTCTGTACCCTTCACATGTTATCCTCATCATCATTTCATCTGCATCACGGGCATAAAAAAGACCTGCACCTGGCGAGCCCAACATGTCTTCGGACACTCCCGGCACTAAAAGACATACGACATTTCATTTCTTCGTTTGTGTAAATGTTTAATACATTAACCAAAAATGAAATTTCTTCTTTATTATTAATACCGTACATTGGAATTATATTTTCCATCCTTTCCACTGATTAATTTTAATCTATAAATAACAGCAGAATATAACCACAACAACTCAGAGAAGACAGTACCCTATCAAATAAGCTACGGAAGCTAAAATAGGCAAGAAAAAGGCAAAATAATAACCGGTCCTACCGTTCTCAAACTTGCGGAAACATACTTGTCTCTATCTGACACTTCGATATATCCTGCCAGATAAAAAAAGGGGCAGTTTTCCTAACTTCTGTGCTCTAAGATATAAACATACAGAATCAAGTATTACGCCAAATCAGTTTATCATGATTTCCTTATGTAGTATTGGGAATGTTGAATTTTGTTTAGGGGCACTTCATGGTGTAAGAATCACGATCCATATCTACAAAATCTCCAACTGTGAAACTCCTATCGGGTCGAGAGTAACAATAAACAACATATAAGACACTTATAAGCTACATATTTCATTTTTGTTCCGTATTCAAGTGCAAATATAAGAAATATATTGACAAGAGTGTTCACCTTTTCAATACAATATACACAATTATTATTATTATTATTATTATTATTATTAACAAATACATCGCAATTGGGAAATATCCCGGTGGCAATGATAATTACAGTAATGTGATGATAAAATTAAAACATAACTACCCAACAACAACAAAACAACAACAAGAGTACAACAAGCAATTCCATGGAAAGAATTACAATATACAATAATATATTGCATTGAAAATTTGTCAATTTATTTCTTATATAAGACACTTGACAGGTTGCGATCGAGATGTGTACATCTAAGCTAAACATGATGGAATATAGTATTCGTTGTAAATCAACCCTTTGTTAATATGGAACAGAGCGGTCCACAGGTCACCTAATGAACTGCTGTTCATGCCCACCCACGCATACAAGGAAGGGTTCATTATGGGCAAAACCCAACGAGTGTGAACAGATGCCTTCTGTCTGTTAGGTCATCAGCCCAGAGGCTGGTTGGAATCAAAGGTTATGCGGTTATAAGGAAACCCCCAAAACCAATAGCAGCACCAAAATGAGGCGTACTAGGCAAGATGAGGAGGGAGGTAGTTTGCCATTGCTTTCCTCACTGGGTCAGAAAGTACTATTGCAGAACGACTGACCCTTTGGGCAGCACCTTTCATAACACTCACTAGTCGTGCTGTGAATATCATTACTCAGCACTACTGGGACTTCGGTGGAAGATACACTTTACTCTGACCTGTGCCAAGAGATGGATGCAAAAGTACTGTATCCATCAAGAAATGACAGCAGGCAGTCAGATGCCTTACTACTACAATTTACTGTGGGTTGTGACGTTTGAAGTACTTTTGTTTTGATCAATTTATATTTTACAACTTCCGTTGTTTCTGGCAAGAATCTTTTTTTTCTTCTTTGCCTTTTTCCAATTACCAGACGTTGGCACTTTGTATGAATTCAGCCCAGTTTCACGGCCTGATGCCTTTCCTGTCGCCAACCCTATGAGGAACGATGTATTCAGCATTACGTGTTTCTGTAGTGATTTGTAGTGTGATGTAAACGAATCTATGTATTAAGGCGAATGCAAACGCCCAGCTCCTGAGCTAGACAAACAAAATGCGATTAAAATCTCCGACCTGGCCGGGATTCTCTGAACCGAAGGCCACTATGCTGACAATTCAGCCAAAAAATCAGATTGTTTCCAGCAAAATAAATAAATAAATAAATAAATAAATAAATAAATAAATAAATAAATAAATAAATAAATAAATAAATATACATACAGTCTACGTACTGTTTTTAACTTGAACGGTCACAAAGCGAGTAGTCGACCCTATAACCTCAGCTATGACTTTCGATGACACAGTATTTAGTGAGACTTCCTTAGTACTTGCCAGATCCAGACACGTAAGAAGTTAAAGGTATGCGAGCATACGTCTGCTTGGTCTGAGATAAGACGTTCACTCTGAAATTCGACCGATGAGTAATAGAATAAACATGAAAGATGAATGTTGCATAAAATGTAGAACAGGATAGGGCACAAATTATATACAGTAATTTTCCAGCACTCATCAAATACTCTACATTTGAAGGGATTTTCTGTCACTGGCTGAGATTTAATACAAAAATTCAAACCTCGGAAAAATATGCAGGGACATTCCCACACTTTTCTCTCCATTTAATCCGAACTCCCTTCCATCAAGAGTACTATGTATAATGTTCATCAATTAAAGAACATATTCCTTGGTGAATTCTACATGTACAAACAAAATAAACCCGTGGCGCAACAGCCCATTAATGGTCTTGGCCTGCCAAGACAACTGCTGCCCAACCAGATAACCAAAAGATAGTGAGGTGACAAGAGGTCAGCGTGGTGGCATATTCAGCTGTGTTTCTTGGCTTTATTGGCCGGGTTCGCTGCCTTTCATATCGGTCAACTACCCAGTTTATCTCACGAGGCTGAGTGAACCCCGCTTCAACTCTCAATCCAGAATCAAAATGCTTGGGCTAGCTAGGAATCGAAACAGAGACCTCTGAGCTAGAGGTACACGCGCTACCTCTATAACACAAGGTTGACAACGACACATAGGCCTACCTTGGTTGAAATTCTAATAATTTACAAGAGAGACAAGCCTAAAATAGGAATCATTAGAGGCCGATTACTGTGATAGGAAATTACACAATATGACAATAATAATCTCAAGACATACTGTATGGCAATAATCTGTATGCTTTTAAGAATTAACAAAGGGCTGCTAAAGTGCAACTTGAAAAGGTATAAATGACTATTAAAAAATCAGATCATAAGATTTTTAAAAAAGGCAGAAAAGAAAAGAGAATAGTGACCAGCGTAATTTACTTTTCACTCTGTCACACTAGTAATAAGGTGTCAATGACAACAGACATCATCTCGGTGGGAATTAAAAAAAACACAGTGCGTTCTTGTACTGTATCTACTGGGGCAACTACTTTTCTATATACCGGTACAGTGTACTGTACACGGTGACCGTACACGTTGTATGTATTAAACAGAGCTCAGCTGGCGGATTAGAATGGTTCACTCCATCACAACAAATGTGAATACATGCAATCATTAAATTGTCATACCTACATATACCGAATTCAAAGCTACATCCATGCAGGTCAAGGTGGTTCCTGAAGGAGTAGAAGGGAAAGCCTTGATCCATTTTAAACCTCAGCATGAAGTGGAATAGAATGAGTAGTTCTCTGTCCTGTTGTCTTTACCGCCAGAAATTAAACCTTTTGCCCACTACTTCTGCTGTGGGGTGAATGAACTCCTTTGCGATGCGCCTTACCAGAAGCGGAGTCGTCTATACAGAAATATCTTATCTAATGCTATTTTAGAAACAGAGACGTGCTCTCGGTAGGAAATAGTCAGGTCCAATATTCCGAAACGTTGTCAATAAAGACCGAATATTTTAGACAGGCTGCATGCTTATACCTTCCTACAATAATAAAATTAGCTATCGATCATGTCAACCTCTGTACCTCTGTGGTGTAGTGGTTAGTGTGATTAGCTGCCATCCCTGGAGGCCCGAGTTCGATTCCCGGCTTCGCCACGAAAACAAACGTGGTACGAGGACTGGAACGGGGTCCTCTCAGCCTCGGGAGGTCAACTGAGTAGGGCTCGATTCCCCGCTCAGCCATCCTCGAAGTGGTTTCTCGTGGTTCCCACTTCGCCACTTCTCCGGCATTTGCCGCGATGGTACACAACTGAGGGTCACGGCCGCTTCCTTCCCTTTTCCTTGCTTATCCTTTCCAATATTCCCATTTCCTCACAAGGGCCCTGTTAAGCATAGCAGGCGGGGCCCCGAATGGGCGATGTACTGGTCCTCCTCCCCAGTTGTATCCCCGACCTAAAGTCTTACGCCCCAGCACACTGCCCTTAAGGCGGTAGAGGTGAAATCCCTTGTTGAGTCCGAGGGAAATACCAACCCTGGAGGGTAAACGTATAAAGAAAGAAAGGAAAAAAAGCTATCAATCATACTTATTATATATTAGTGTCCGCCTCCGTAGTGTAACGGTTAGTGTTATTAGCTGCCGTCCTCGGGGGCCCGGGTTCGATTCCCGGTACTGCCAGGAATTTAAAACTGGCAGGAGGGCTGGCATGTGATTGAAATGGTACATGCAGCTCACCTCCAATGGGGGTGTGCCTGAAAAGAGCTGCACCACCTCAGGATGAGGACACGAGTTTATTATTATTATATTATATATTAGTAAAAAAAATTGGTAAATAACGAGTATCACAGATGATCACAGCCAAATAAAAAAGAATATTTATGGAAATATACACTTATGAGAAACTGAATTACAGACACCTGGCTACCAACAATAACTTTCGCCTTGATGACGGCGGTGATGCGACGTGGCATATACTCCACAAGATGCCCGGAAGCGTTAGGGAGCCATACTGATCCGTGATCGCTGCACACCCTCCCAAAATCCACGAAGACTTGTCGGAACACGTTCCTGGGCACGCACAACCATCTCTACAGCACACTAGAAGTACTTAAAAGGATTAAGATTGGGGGCGAGGTAAGCATCTTCACATCCGTGGAGTGCTCATCGAATCAGTCAGCCACAATTCAGGAGCAATGGGCTGGAGCACTGTCTTGCTGCAGGTACAGGTCACCTGCAGGGTGCTGGAGGTGAACGAAGGGGTGAACATGATCTGCCAGCAGGTTCCTGTAATGTTCTCAGATGAAGAACGGTGTCAGATGTAGCGCTGTTACTCAAAGAACTGTCTCGATCGCTGGCAGAACTGAATCCAAACTGGACCACTGAAGCTCATCCGACCTGCCTTATATAGAGAGGCCGCTCCTACAATATTGTTCGCGAGAGTAGAAGACCCTAGATTTGTATGGAACCAGAAAGTTCCGGGTTCCTCTCGCACCGTCAGGGAAGTCTGCGATGAGATCGCGGAGCGCTGACAGTAGTGGTGGCAGAGGAGGCTGGCCTTGTGCACTTGCCTCTTCTCCGACTGGTTCTTGCAGTGGTGAGAGGGCGGAGCCCTAACTCGATGAAGTCACTCGCGGTTAGTCAGGCTAGCTTGTTCCTCTCAAGGCCTGACATAAAAATGGCGGGCACCGTCACATTATTATGGCAATAATTTAAAAAAAAAGATCATATTCACCTTGCTGCGTTTATGCCATTATTCACACAACGCCAACCACCACTCAGTGTCGTCTTACAACTGGCGTGCGGAAAGACTGATCCTCGGGCTCGGTGCATGAAGAATTATAAGAACAAGCTTGTGCTAAAACGACAGCGACCGGGCGAGTTGGCCGTGCGCGTAGACGCGCGCGGCTGTGGGCTTGCATCCGGGAGATAGTAGGTTCGAATCCCACTATCGGCAGCCCTGAAGATGGTTTTCCGTGGTTTCCCATTTTCACACCAGGCAAATGCTGGGGCTGTACCTTAATTAAGGCCACGGCCGCTTCCTTCCAACTCCTAGGCCTTTCCTATCCCATCGTCGCCATAAGACCTATCTG
This sequence comes from Anabrus simplex, assembly GCF_040414725.1. Taxonomy (NCBI): domain Eukaryota; kingdom Metazoa; phylum Arthropoda; class Insecta; order Orthoptera; family Tettigoniidae; genus Anabrus; species Anabrus simplex. The sequence goes on along the minus strand of NC_090265.1, from coordinate 566,688,829 downwards.
TGTCGGTGCGACGTAAAGCCCCTAGCAAAAAAAAAAAAAAAAAAAAAAAAAAAACGACAGCGAAAGCCACTAGTGGTCAGTTTTGACAACGCTGAATTACACCTCTTGGTTTGGCCATATTGAAAGATTTTGAACGAAACCTCAACCTGCAACTTTGAATATTTGACTGTTGAATATTTAAAATGGTGCTTTCACGGTCCATAATTGTAGACATGGTAATAAGCTTTTGGGCTTTTGCGTGTCAGGAAACGTGAAGAATTTCACCTTGCTTTCTGACACGGCAAAAGCCCAAAACCTTATTATCATGACTATTGAATATTTTTTGTATATATGCTGTATTTACGAAGACACACTTTGTAACATTAATTTTCGATGTGTCTAGTTTTTTATTATTTTTAATCAATACCAGCTTTCCACGTTTCAGTGGCGTTGCTGGAGCACCCAGACTTAATTTTGGACTTGGTCAGGTGTTTTAGACTGGATGTCCTGTTATTACGTGTTCGCCGTACTGAAAATCCAACCGAAAATCGCCGGGACTCATGCCCGGGGGACACTGGCAGGAATGTAAATGGCTGCGTCACCTCTCCTCTAGACAACAATTTCCTCTGCGAAGTTGAAAACAACTGCGCTCACGGGGCATAATCAAAATATTGCTCGGGGTAGAAGTATAGCCACACATGTCTGCGCGAATGATGGATGCGTTGAGGAAACTTCAGTGACCTCAGTAATTTATTTAATGGAGACTTCCGTCCGTCACTAAGAAAATACTCGAGACTGATGAGCTGTTGGTCACTTTGCAATACGGAAATTGGAGTGCTAACTTCAACGTTTCTGTACAGAACCGAGGAACATCGCTCATGTCTGTTATAACACTATGTAGAAAAAAGTAATTAACCTAGGATTTTTTAAATAAATTAAATGCAGTGTCATAATGGAACATTCTGATTACTTTTAAATTACTCCGCAGTTAAAATTAAAATACAGCTGCGAAAGCATCTGCGATTACTCACTATTTTTTCAATCTCTCAGGATATAGGGGTCGATATTATGATAGATAACGCAACGATAAACTGAAACGCTTGTAATTCTTCACTTTTTTCTTTTTGTTACTTGTTTTGCGTCGCACCGACACAGACATGTCAAATAGCGACGATGGGATAGGATAGGGCATGACTAGGAAAGAAGTGACCATGGCATTCATTAAGGTACAGCCCGAGTATTTTTCTGGCGGGAAACTACGTAAAACCAACTTCAAGGCTGACGACAGTGGGGCTTAAACCCACCATCTCCTGAATGCAAGTTCACGGTTATGTGACCCGAACTGCGCGGTCAAGTCACTCGGTTTAACTCTCCGTAGCAAGACAGTTAGCAATCGTATCCACCTAAATATTGTCCATTCATTCATGGCGGTTTGCATGAACTGTCAGATCTTTCAAGCACAGTAATAGTATTGTCATAGTGTCCGCGTTTACTAATCCCCATTTTTTTCATTCAATCTGATGTGAGAACTAAAAAAAAATCAAATAAAAATAACTCAGTATCACATTTTTATGATACTATGGACAAGATGTAATATTTGACTCCTTGGCTGAAAGTTCAACGCACTGATTTCGGTTCAGAGGGTCCTAGGTTCGATTTCCTGCTGGGTCGAAGATGTTAACTCGTCTTAATACACACCACGGAAAACACGCAATAGTGAACACTATACATCAGGGCCTCTCAGGGTGCGTGCACCGGTGCATTGCGCGGCGCAAGGTACTAAAAACGACTTCGCTAGGTTGACCAGACTGCAGACCCCCCACTCCTCGCTTTTGAGCAATAACCTGTCTCAATCGCTCCGCCTGTATTCCCCTTCCTCAATTGCTCTTGGGTCAATGACCTAGATGTTAGGCCCCTTTAAACAACACGCAACAACCTCACTAGCTCTGCAGCACTACATCATCCGAGCAGAGCTGAGCCGAGCTTACCCGAAACGCCCCGAGACAAAACGCTGGTCCGACCCGAGCCGAATCGGACCGATGCACGGTGCACAGAACATCTGCGCGTCGGTTTGCACGCGTGAGATTTTGAGCGTTTGATAAGCCCTGCTATACATCCTTCCACATAGGGTTGGCGTCTGGCACGGCATCCTGTCGTAAAACTGGGCCAAATCTTCATCAAATATTGACCTGAATAAATTGAAAAAAAAGGCCAAGTAGAAGAAGTATGTGACGTGAAATTAAGTAAAGAATTTTGCATGACGTGCTGCGAAGACTTGAGAAGAGAAGGCTAAGGGAAAGAATCGTAACAAAGATATAACAGAGCGTAACAAAAATAAACTCTGAACATAATAAACATTTGCATTCGTAGCACATACCGTAAATTAGTTGAATATAGAATTTACTGTTCCTTCATACAGATAACCTGGAACATCTTCACTATACACTGTGCGACTGCAATGTATGTACTGTTGTGCGTATTTGTAATTTATTGCAGACAAGGACGAATAAACTTCGTTTAACACACAGTCACTCAAAAAAATGAATATATGGTGTTGTATGCTCCTCGCGTTTAATATTTTTATCACATTTAATTTTAATTACTGTGTTATCAAAATGTAATTCACCTCCTATGTAGGTACCCCAAAACAAACATACCTATACATACCGGGGTTCTCACCTACAAGACGTCAGATACCTTTTCTCTGATCTAGAGGAAGCTATTTTCAATTTCGCATTTGTAATGTGCAAGTAGTGAGCCCAGACGAAGACTAGGTACTCATCAGCTTCATCGTGTGACGTCCAGTGCCAACGGAAAATGTCATTTAGCTTCTCACCGCAAACTAAATTTAGTTTAAAGTGTAATTTTATGTGCCCAATCGATAGAGCAGCCTCAAATTATTCTGTTGGGGTATTCCTTTCAAGGATATTGATGGTGATAATAGTACAGCTTCGTTGGTTACACTACTGTCATACAGAAGACTCACTCAACCGCTACTGGTAATACTATTCTTCTTGCTGTATTGGTAATGGTCTTAACGGACGACGGGGTTATGAAATTGTCTCGTACGTTAATGACAAGGGACTGTCACATTTAAACATTATTAACTGCCTCCAAATTCAGCTGGGATCGAACCCGATATCTAGGATATAGAAGGACTAACCGACTGCGCCACTCAGTTCGACCTTAAAAAATTTAACCTCTATTTTTTCAGATTATTTTTAAAAGACATGACTTTACAGGTTAATTTAACCATTGCTATTCTCCGTTTAGTTACCTCTATATCTGCATTAATGTCTACAAAACCAAACCTTAATTTGCCCAAACATGTTGACTGTCTACTTTGCCAAACTCCATCGCCTTGCTGTAGGGTTGCACGACATTACAGTGGAAAAACTGTATGCACACTTTCTGGCCCTAAAACTGAGCGGACTCATGAATGAAAAATTCAGTGTCAAACTGTGGACACCTGGTCCCTTGTTACAGTATTTCTTTATAAAATGTGTGTCTTTATCTTTTAATGTGCATACATTTATCCAATATACACTTCTTCACTAAAACTGCTCTGCATGATTTCCGAATAAAGTGTAGTGATACAAAAATTGGGCTGGGAAGACTGGGGAGAATGGAGACGGACAGCTCGAGAAAAGGAATGTTCGAGCTGTCAGTGGAGAGAAGATGGCTTGGAATGACGAATAACCTTGAGTGGGGTTTGTAAAAGTATGAACGATCATAATATGAAGATAAAGATGGAATTCAAGAGGAACAATAGGGACAAATACCCGTTTCTAAGAAGAGAAATTCGGGACTGGAATAATTTACCAACTTCTTTGAAACCATTTAAGAAAAGACTAGGGCAACAGCTGGCAGGGAATTTGCCGCCTGGGCGGCAGCCCAAAATGCAGGTCAGTGGTAAATTTATAATTTCGTGTGGCTATTTCTAGCCGGATGCAGCCCTAGTAAGGCAGACCCTCCGACGACGGTCGGCGGCATTTGCCGTATTTAGGAAACTGCATGTTGCTGTAGTGGAATATAGTGTTGTGTATAGTGTGTCAGTTGCAGGGATGTTGGGGGCAGTACAAATATCCAGTCCCGGAAGAAAGTTTCAGCCGATCACTTTTTTAAAAAGTTATTATTTTAATATCTCCAACCCAGCCGTGAATTAAACCGGGGGCCCCTGAACCGAAGGGCATTAAAGTGACCATTCAACCAAGAAGCCGGACATATCAGTGGTGACTGCGGTTGATTGACTGATTGATTGATTTATTGATTGGTTGTGTAGTTCTATTACTTTAGGAAAGCCTCAAGCAGCGTTTAAAGCAATTTGTAGCGACTATTACAAATTAAACTCGTTCTAAAGGCTCAGAAGAGCACCCCTTTATTGGCAAAGTGTAGATATACCTGCGTGTATAAATTTGCAAAGAACTCTATATGAACGAGCGACATGACAACACGGCTCGGGTAGCGTAGCTCTAACAGCCCTGAAAATGTTTTTCCGTAGTTTCCTATTTTCACACCAGAAAAAATTCTGCTCCTGTGATGGCATCTCTCTGGTCGCTAATTCCAGTTCTTATAATTTCCCACCCTTACGCCGCCGACTTTCAATGGGATAGTGAGAAAAAAATCTGTACGGTAATGTGCTCCAACCTCCCGGCAGGAAATTTTCAGCCGATCACTTTTTAAAAAGTTATTATTTAGAAATGGAAACGACCTTTAAAAGTGCCCAATCGATGCGGAATACACCGGTCAAGACTTCCTAACATATGCGATGGTAAACAAAACCAACGAGCCTACTATACGACTGCTCCTGAGATGGCATCACTCTGGCAATTTGCTTGAGGAGTGAATAATAATACCAAGGAAAACCACCTTCAGGGCTGCCGACAGTGGAGCTCGAACGAATAATAATAATAATAATAATAATAATAATAATAATAATAATAATAATAATAATAATACAACCTCCGTGGTTCAGGTGGCAGCGCGCCGGCCTCTCACCGCTGGGTTCCGTAGTTTAAATTCCGGTCACTTCATGTGAGATTTGTGCTGGACAAAGCGGAGGTGGAACAGGTTTTTCTCCGGGTACTGCGGTTTTCCCTGTCATCTTTCATTCCAGCAACACTCTCCAATATAATTTCATGTCATCCATTAATCATTGCCCCAGAGGAGTGCGGCAGGCTTCGTCAGCCGGCACAATTCCTATCCTCGCCGCTAGATTGGGGCTTCATTCATTCCATTCCTGGCCCGGTCGAATGACTGGAAACGGGCTGTGGATTTTCATTTTTTCAATAATAATAATAATAATAATAATAATAATAATAATAATAATAATAATAATAATAATAATAATAATAATAGGAACTGGCTAGGAATGGGAAGGAAGCGACCGTAGCCTTAGTTAAGGTACAGCCCCAGCATTTGCCTGAAGTGAAATGGGAAACCACGGAAAATCATCTACAGGGCTGCCGTCAGTGGAGTTTGAGCCAACTATCTCCCGAATGCAAGCTGATCCAAACCGCGATGCCACTTGCTCGGTAATAACAATCATTGGATTAGGAAGAAATTGTGAAAATGAGGGATGTTCACGAGAAACTACTTGTAAGGCAACGAAACACCTTGGTGGAAGACTGGGAAAGGAGTAAACGACTTACGGAACTTGCGCAGGAGCGCAAAGAAAATAATAATAAAAATAATAATAATCATGGTATTGGCTTAACGTCCCAGTAACAAATTTTACGGCTTTCGGAGACGACGAGATGATAGAATTTAGTATTGCAGGAGTTCTTTTACGTGCCAGTAAATCTACCGACACGAGGCTGATATACAGTGGCTCAAAAAAGTATTGGTCTGTCGAGATATGCTACATGTGAAGACGAGGAATCGAATGGAATGCTAATAAAAATTGACTTATACTAGAATCCTTGGTTATTTACCATCTTGTGAAACATGTGCAATGTAAAAAACATAATTCTTCCATGTCCATATAACTAAAAACCATAACTTAAAACAATGATTTTCACTTGCCACCAAAAAAGTATTGGTCTGAATTAACATAAGGCAGTTTCTTGATCCTTCGTGAACGTTTCAGTACTTGGTAGGTTCTCCTTTGCCCTGTATAATATCATGTAACCTATTTGGCATCGATCGTACAAAGGTTTCCGTAGTTTCCTTTGGTATGTTATTCCATTCGGTGGGTAAGGCTTCTTTCAGGTCAGCTTTGCGAGATATTGCATGCTTTCTCACGTTTTGCTCCAAAATAGTGCCACAAATTCTCGATGGGGTTGATGTCGGGAGACTGTGGTGGAGTTTTTATCCAACGAGGTGTATTGTGTAACAGCCATAGCTTGGTGTTCAGGGCTGTGTTTGGGGTCGTTATCCTGCGTAAACGTTCACTTGAGGAGGATGTGTCTTGAGGATGTTCATGTATGCTTATGATCCACAGTCCCTTCAATAAAGGCTAATTCACCTACACCATTCGCACTCATGCAATCCCACACCATCAAGGGAAACACCTCCATGTTTCACAGTAGCTGTCAGATTCTTCTCTTCCACACAGTCACTCGTCTGTCTGACCTGAAGAGGGTAAATTGACTCTCATCGGTTAAAACGGCTGACTTCCAATCATCATAGGTGTAATTTTTGTGCTCTTTAGCGTATGCAAACATCTTATTCCTGTTAGCCTTTACTGCTGTACGGCTTTCTATGGGCTGTTCTGCCCACATATCCTCTTTCGCGTAGCACATTTCGGATGGTTTCAGATGACGCTTGCACTTCTACATCTTGTTGTAGCGCAGTAGCTATCTTCGGCGCACTTAGTTGAGGATTTTGGGCCACTTCACGCACAATTTGCCATTTGTCTTGTACTGATAACTTCGAGGGGTGGCCACTTCTTGGTCTATTTTCTGTTGTCTTTGTTCTTTTGAACCTGTACACAATATTTTTAACAGTTGTAACAGCCCTTCCATTAATTTCACATATGTCCTTGAAAGATTTACCTTTTTGAAATAGTCGCACTGCAGTCCTCCTTTCTTCCACTGTTGTTTCTTTCATTTTCCTTTTCATTGCTAGCTGAACGTGGAAACAATGCTGAATATTACCTTCCAAGGTGTCAGCACAGACATAATGAGCTCGAGTTGCGGCAGACAGCACGATGTCACGATGATATTGTTTACTAGACCAATACTTCTTTGGCGTGTAATGACGCACGCCGTTGTATTACTGGTCCGTTTGCAAACAGCATGAATCTCCTTGGTTCCAAATTCAACCTATTGATGTACTTGACTGTCCTACATATCTACATACGTGTAATTCCATTATATGTACCAGTATTTGTACTATACTGTTCTGTTCATACCATGGCTATGGGCAGACCAATACTTTTTTGAGCCACTGTATCTGAGCACCGTCAAATACCACCGGACTGAACCAGGATCGAACCTGTCAAGTTGGGGTCAGAAGGCCAACGCCTCAACCATCTAAGCCACTCAGCTCGGGGCGCAAAAAAAAAGGCATAAGTCTGGAGAGGAAGAAGAAGTTCCTGGGATTCACTCAGTCTATATCAAAAGCGAATACCAGATACTGCCAAATTTTCGTAGAGTAGACTAAAGCGATTTTTAACAGTTATGTAGTGTATTCTGTAATTCCGGGGGGCAAAGGCGACTGGGCATTGAACTAATCACTTTACCGCACTAAGTGCCGAGGTTACTTTCCACTGCTTCAGGGGCTTTCGTGGCCTATACGGAGATGACTCTGCTAGAAAGGAATACGCCACACAATGAATAACATTTGTTGTTTGAATACATTGAAATAATAATGGCGTGTGGCCTCCAAAGAAGCCTGGTGCAGGTCTTTTTCTAGCAGACGGCCTATTAGGTGACCTGCATGTCTGTGAAGATGAGGGCCCTACCTAGGACGATTTCTAATGTTGAATACGCCACACACACTCTGTTGTATGTCCTTCGCTCTCTTCGCTCAGCGCCAGCCAGCCGCACGCACGCAAGCGTGGATCATTCGAGACTCGACGCGCAGTCTTCAGTGCGCGTGTCTGTTACGTCGTGTGCAGTATATAAGGAGCTCCCTGTCTGTCACTCATGAGGATTCTCCCCAGTGTCCTGCTCCAGAATACACTGAACGTCGAACACGGAGGCTACTCCTCTTAAAAATGTGTCTCGACCAGGTGGACGGAATTCTGGTAGTATGAGGTTTCACCTCAGGTCACTACTCCACTTTCCCGTTCTTTCATCCATGTCGAGCCCCAATGTTGTATGCCACACATCCCCAAGCTCACTCAAGCTCCGACACACACATTAGATTCTCTGATTGTGAACATAGCTTTCATTTAGTACAAGCTTATGAACTCAGAACACTTCAAGTTAGAAGGAACTCTCTTAGCTAATCTATGCTAGTGCAAATGATAGTTTTCAACTATCACGAACTATATCTTTCCCAAGAACTATCTTTTCAAGATAGCAGTGAGTGTAAATACATTCAGAGTGTACATAGTGTATAGAAACAGAAACTCTCTCAGGATTAATCATCTACTTTGCTTCAAGACAATTTTATGTTTTATTCCTGTACATACTGTAGAATTCTGTGTGAGCAAATAAATAAGTTGTGTTCTTGTAAACCTTATCTTGTTTACAACACACTCAGCCCCCGAGCCATTGGAATTAACCAATTAACGTTAAAATCCCCGACCCGGCAGAGAATCGAACTCGGGACCCTCTGGACCAAAGGCCAACACGCTAACCATTTAGCTATGGAGCCGGACAAAACACTGAAATGAAAGGCATAATAGGATACGCTAGATAAAAACGACACATAACCAAAAATCACTCTGTATTGGTTGCCCTCCTCTTCTACGCTCTGTGGCATACATTGGTCAGGATTCGAACACAGTCGCCTTAGTAGACAAATATTCGATATCACACAGTCGTCACACCCTGGCAGACGTAGGTTGGGAAAAACAAGAACTGTCCAAGAGAGATCGGACAGCATTGATCTGGAACGTATTTATATGCTGAGTCCTCAATACGAAGTCTGATTGGATCCCAAACAGTTCCACTATCATCTGTCAGGAGTGTCACTCATGAAGCGTACAAGGGAGAGTGGGGAGAGGCAGATTTTCTCACAGCTTCCCTTACAGCCAGAAGGTCCTATTGCATATCAGTCTGCCAAGTCTATTGAAAGGTACACACCAAGTGAGTTACACCTTCACACCAATCATCACAGGGACTGCTGCATAATGAATGGCGTTACTGTCATCGCTCATACCTCAGTTACTTCCATATTGTCAGTCAAAGATGAGAGTGAAAAAAATGAAAATCCACAGCCTATTTCCAGTCATTCCATCGGGTCAGGAATGGAATGAATTAATGAATGAATTAATTAATTAATGAATCTCCCATCTAGCGTCGAGAATAGGAACCGTGCCGGCTGCCGAAGCTTGTCGCACTCCTCTGGGGCAATGATTAATGACTGACAGATTAAATGAAATGATATTGGAAACTGTTGCTGGAATGAAAGATGACAGGGAAAACCGGAGCACCCAGGGAAAAACCTGTCCCACCTCCGCTTTGTCTAACACAAATCTCACAAGGGGTGACCGGGATTTGAACCACGTAACCCAGCGGCGAGAGGCCAGCGCGCTGCCGCCTGAGCCACGGATGTTAGAGCTGAGAGTGAGTCATATTTAAAAAAATACTCCAGCCCATATCAAAAATTACCGTGTACTGTGAATGCCATACTGTAAATATATATAAGAAGAAAAAAATGGATGCCATAGCGGAGTCCCGTGATAGCCACTTTGCATCGGCACGTGTGGGTGGGTTGTTGTACGGCCCAAGGTAGTGTTCGAAATAATTTGGGTGCAGAACTGGAATATATAACATTCAATAGTTCAATGCTTCGCTGCAGGAATTGTGTGTCAGGGTTAACCACTTCTCGGAAAAGAACAGCGAGCTTGGAATTCTTCTCCTCTAACTTCCTGGAAGTTCAATTATAACAGGTTGCAAACAACCTTCCGAATATCGAGACACTAGTTTCCCCACGTGAAGTGTCGTCACTGATGATCTCACACCGAGTGACACAGCTGTCCGGCGTAATCTTCTAATTCTGTCAGCAACGGTATTAACAGCACGCAAATACAGAAGGAAATTAAGTTGGTCAACAATTATTGCACTTGTCTCTTCAGTCACGCATTCAGCAGCGTGATTCATATAATAAAACAAGTGATGATCATAGTAAAAATGACTTCTTTTGTAAGGAACTCATAATCATCGACTTTTGAAAGGTAAGAATAAAAGTAAAACACAATTCATTTTAAAAATGCCCGGATACAAAGCACAAGTAGAGGTAGACATGTCTGTTTCCAGGTGTCTTCAGTGGTAGGGTTGCAAATGCTGAAATGAGGACATCACTCTTCACAATGAATGGGTCACTACGCAAAGCTTGAAAGGTCAGTAGGCCTACACATTGTAAATAATTAATCACAAGGAATCGTGGGCTTTATTGTTACATATAAAACAAGTTGAAAGAGTTGTATGTACCATTATAAATATAAATAAAAACCAAAAGACTGGAAACAAAATTTAAAGTATAATCTTAACTATTACATTTACGCTTCTGTATGAGAAATGGGAGCCCTTGCTGGCAAGATGTAGTGTTTACAGTGCTCTAGGTCTTCTGGTATGGGCTAGAGCAATTTGTTACTTTCATTGACCTGTCTCAGTCTCTACCTTGGCTTTGACAATATGAAAGTAACAGAGGTATGAGCGGTGCTAGTAATATCATTCCTTATTCAGCCAGTCCTTGTTATGAATGGTGTGAAAATATCGCTCACAGGGTCGGTTACTGCATGCATTTCAGTGGGCTTGGCAGACTGATATGCAATAGCAACTTCTGGCTCGGTGAGGAAAGCAACGGGAAACTACCTCACTCCTCAATTCCCTAGTACGCCTCTTCAGTGAGGCCTAGGCTGTCTATGATAGCTTTCGGTGGATCTGTATAGGATCCAACTAGCCTTCGGGCTGAATAGCCAACATACATACATACATACATACATACATACATACATACATACATGAGAAATGGTATCTTCAACGAGATATTTTGCTTGTAATTATTTTTGAGTATATTTTATGGAACACACGATGCACGGATGCAAAGTGATATCACATTACCTAGTAAGCTGGGTCAGGAAAGGGCGAGGATTGGGAAGGTAGTGGCCATGGCCTTAATTAAGTTACAGCCACAGCATTACCGATGTAAATAAGTTTCATCGGAGAGCTGACTTCTTTTTTACGAAATACCGTTATCGCAACAGCAAGTCTACATTAGCTTTGCTGCTCCTTGATTCAATTTCACTTACTGTAGTGTACTATCATCCTACCTCCTCCTCCTCCTGTTCCATAATAATAATAATAATAATAATAATAATAATAATAATAATAATATGTCCCACTAACTACTTTTCGGTTTTCGGAGACACCGAGGTGCCGGAATGTCGTCCCGCGGGAACATTTTTAAGTGCCGCCTTGCTTTTAATGTACACTAGTGTCCAAAAGTTAAGCATAATCACTTAACGAGGCCATACCGCCTGATAGGAATGTCAGACGGATTGCTGGGAAGCTGACTCACACACCACTTGTCACACAACTTGTCCAAAAAAAAAAAAAAAAAAAAAAAAAAACCCACACAGTGTCAGAAAGGTTCTGATAGCTAAGGTACACCTTTGACAAGAACTAACAACACTTGGCAATATCTTCAACAAAATATGCTGTAAATAGGGTGTACGGTTACCCCTAACAGCCACACATGCTTCGCAGCGACGTGGCATGCTCTCTATCAGATGGCCCAAGAGCTCTTGTGGCAGTCGATCCCATTCCTACGAAAGGGCAATGCGAAGGTCTTTGAAGGTCTTTGGTGGAGGCTGACAATGAATGTCCAAACGGCGTCGTTATGCCATTATGTTGTCACGTTCACCACGAGGCTACACTCCGCACACTACAACAGGCCAAACACGACTGAAGGAATATGGGGCGCAGGCACTGGCTATGTTTACCTTGGTGTTACGCTGCTAGTCAAAGCAGGGAACACTCCTTTCCTATACAGCGCGAACACGTAAGGTTGGTAGGTGCATATGTCGTGCGATTTGTGGTCTATTTACTGTTGCCCTGCTTATTCGTAACTTATGCTTAACTTTTGGACACTAGTGTAGTTGACCCTCAGCTGCTTCCTTACGCGTGAGGCAGGCGAATACGGAAACATCAGTCTCTTCGATAGTTCACCACCTCTTCTGAAATACAGTATTTTGTTTCTTGAACTGCTCTTCGCAAGATCTCTTCCTTTACCAGGTTGCAGTCGTTCTATTCTCCAGCCTCGATAGCCCAGATGGTTTTCAGATTTTCGTTGGCCATGACCGTACCATTTTGTCAATATCAGTGACGCCCACTGACCCTCGTACTTGATCCGATCTTTGCTGGTCACATCCATTTAACAACGCAACATCTGCATTTCGGCAACGTGCATTTGCTGATGGTGACTGGCTAGCCTTGTCCATGTGTTGGCACTTGCTAAGGAATGCTGACCGTGTGATACAATAGTTAATAGGTAAGCAGGACTGACAGAGAAGGAACTGCCAACCTATCTTCTCCAGTCACTGATTCGATTATCAGATCGACTGAGGTGAATGCAAATTGCTTTAATCGCAGAGAAAAAAGTGGTGATTGTAGTTTTTGTAGTGAAATAACGATCATATCAGCCCCAAATAAAGGACAAGGAGGCAAGGACCTGATCTCTTCTTAAGACCAACAATATTCAAAGAGAGATTAATCAAATTGCATTCACGATGCCCTGAAATATGTCTACAGAGATTGTGCTTAGCGTCAAACAAGGCCACTTCCACATCGTTCCCGAGGATCAACAACTGCCATGCCCCCTGTGGGTGGGGGATGGAGACGAAGAATACACCCACAGCATCCCCTGCCCGTCGTAAGAGGCGACTAAATGGGGCGACCAAGGGATGATCGAATTAGAACCATGAGACTACTTGTAATTAGTACCATCACGCAGGGAACACCGTGGGTCGCTTTTACTTGCGCGTAGTACCACTATGTTAGGTACACAATAGGTTTGTGATTAGTAGCGACAGTGTGTGCTTGCGGCCGGGTTTTATAGTACCTGTGATTAGTACCACTATATGAGCGATACCATGGGTGAGCGACACCATGGGTCTGCCTTGTCTATGATTAGTACCCAGTATATATGTTGAACACCATAGGTTTGCATTGCCTGTGAGAAACACCATAGGTCTGTGTTACATGTGCGCATTACATTACCTGTGAGTACAACCATAATGTGTGGAATACAGTGAGTCTACGCTACTTTTGATTAGTACCGCAACATGACAAATACCATGGTTCTACTTTCCTAGCGAAAAGTACCATTATGATGGGCCAATGACCTGGATTTTGCAACCCTTAAGACTACAAGCATCATCGTTTCAGTACTGTGCTTTAGAAGCAGTTCCTTGGTCAGTAATACTATTGATTAACGCTAGTTTCTGGGAATGTGGGGCATCGCGGGTCGGATCCACTGATTGTTTTAAATTCATGTCCATCCATTCATTCTTCGTCCTCACGTTCTGCATTCTGGTCAGTGGAGGATTTTGGACTTTTAAATTGCCATTACATTTCATCTAATTTCGTACCATCAGGGGCCGATGACCTAGATGTTAGGCCCCTTTAAACAACAAACATTGTCATCAACAACAAGCGTCACATTAAACAAGCAAGTCCTTCCACACCAACCTCCATTAATTGCGAAATACTTCAATGGAAACCTTGTATTTACATGTGTACACTTTCTTTGAAACTCGTTCACCTTCCATTAATATCAACAGGCTGCCACTACACAGATTTAGTCCCTGAACATGTCCCCGCTCTGATGTAGCGCCATGGAGGTCGAGGAAATGTAAAAATTCTCAAGTGTTTGTACAAATACGTGATTTGAACGCATATTCATTCAGCTTTCCTTTAATATGGATTTCGGCAGAATTGCTGTATACAGAACATCGAAGTAAAAAAAACGAATGCGTCTCCAAAAAACCGTTAAAAAGTGTTTAATGAGACGTAAAGCCATTAACATTATTTTTATCATTAACAAATCTTGTACGTCCGTAAGTCTTTAAAATCATCGGTATGTTCGGAGTGTTATCGTGAAAGGAGTCCTTAAATGTGCAACTTGCTGACACTAGTCTCCTGTATTTAAGCACCTTAGAATTCGAAGCGACAGAGGTGGGATTCGATCTTGTACCCTCATATATAGGAAGCAAACTCCTAACGATATGTGTCATACTCTAAAACGTTTGTCGAAAATGTGGACCAAGGATTTACTCTTAAGTAGCACTTTCTTAGAAAGTATGGAAGTCACAAACTTTATTATTATTATTATTATTATTATTATTATTATTATTATTATTATTATTATTGCCGGAACCACGGTCTAGAGGCAGTGTGCTTTCCTTTCATCTGGAGGCTCGGGGTTCGATACCAGCTCCAGCTCAGGGATTTTGACTTTGTCCTGAGGTTGGTTCAATGTCTACTCAGCCTACTTGATTGCAAAGGAGTCTAATGCTGAAGAGCGATGTTGTCTGATTGTATCACTTTACAGTTCATTATTAGCCACAGATCCTTCCTCTTCACCATCCTGCAATCGACTTGCGACAAGCACTGCAATAACTGAGGAGCTATCTGACGGTGAGATGGCGACCTGGGTCTAGAAAACCAAGAACAACGGCCGAGAGGATTCTTCGCACTGACGATGCGTCACATCGTAATCTGTAGGCCTTCAGGCTGAGCAGCGGTCGCTTAGTAGGACAAGGCCGTCAGGGCTGTAGTCCATGAAGTTTGTTTTTATTAATATTATTAGGCCTACGATTATTATTAGTCAATAACAATAAAGGAGCTGCCTGGCCGAAGAGGTAAAGGCATGCCCGGTTCACCTGGAAGGACGTGGGTACGATTCCCCGTCAGGAAGTAGGAAATATTAAGAAACAATTTTTCTACTTCCGGAGGTACACACAGCCCTGAGGTTCATTTAACTTACGCAATAAATGAGGACTACGTTAATTTCAGGGGGCAAAGGCGGCCGGGCTTAGAGATAACCACTCTACCCCACCAAGTCAACAAGTGCCTAGGTTACGGATGGTAGAAGCGTTTACCTTCCAGCCCTTCAAGAGTCTTCATGGCATGTATGGAGATGGCAATTACAGTAAGGTTCAAATGTCTCTCAATTTATAGTACAAGCTAGTAAAAAATATATATATATGCTCTTGGTTACCGAGCGAATTGGCGTGCAGCTGTGAGTTTACATTCGGGAGATAGTGGGTTCGTACCCCACTATCGGCAGCCCCGAGGATGGTTTTCCGTGGTTTCCCATTTTCACACCGGGCAAATGCTAGTGCTGTATTTAACTAAGGCCGCGGCCACTTCCTTACCACCCCTGGCCTTTTTCTATCCCGTCGTCGTCTAAGACCTATCTGTACAGGTGCGACGTAAAGCCAATTGTAGAAAAGAATAGTCTGTTTGGCGGCATTGCCAGGTGGCTAAGGCATCTGAATGATCCGTACATCCTGGTGAAACACCAGGCTCCTGTTGGTGATCTGCCTTATAACGTGTGGAGGACACTGAACTGTAGTATGAGGGGGAGAGTAACGCGATTTAAGGTCAATCTAAAGAAATGGAGCTTTCTTCCAGACGAAACAAATACCCTGTGGATCAGAACCACATATTAATTTGCCCTCCCCTCGATCACCTATGCACAATGGAGGACATTTTGCAAGCAACTGTCTCGGCTGCTAATTTCTTGGAAAGTCTTAGTTTGACCGGATATAAGGAGAAGGAAAGGATGCAACTGATTATAAAATTACAATCAAGAACCACATCCGCTCGGTAAATCACACCACTTGTGGCGAGGTTATGAATCAATGTAATCTTAATAAGTTAATAATAATGATCAACAATCAGTGAAATAATTTGCAAATAGATATCAGCATGCTAATTTCACAGACTTATCATCTCAAAATAATTCCTGTGACAAAGTTGACAATAATGATAAGAACAATAATTCGAAACTTTCCCTAAGTTGGTAATAATAATAATAATAATAACAAAAATTCATACCCTACTGAGCGAGCTAACCTTGCTGTTAGGATCGCGTAGCTGTAAGCTTGCATTCGGGAGATGGTGGGTTCGAAATCCACCGTCGGCAGTCCTGAAAGTGGTTTTCCGTGGTTTCCAATTTTCACACCGAGCAAATGCTGGGACTGTACCTTAATTAAGGCTAAGGCCGCTTCCTTCCCAATCCTAGCCCTTTCCCATACTTGCGTCACCGAAAAACTTCGACGTTAAACCACTAACAAGAAAAGTGAAAATCAGACGCTGTACATTGCGGAGTAGTATAGTGCGTGTGAAAAGTAAGGAGACCGAGCTCGATAGCTGCAGTCGCTTAAGTGCGGCCAGTATCCAGTAATCGGGAGATAGTGGGTTCGAGCCCCACTGTCGGAAGCCCTAAAGATGGTTTTCCGTGGTTTCCCATTTTCACACCAGGCAAATGCCGGGGATTTACCTTAATTAAGGCCACAGCCGCCTCCTCCCACTTCCTAGGCCTTTCCTATCCCATCGCCGCCGTAAGACATATCTGTGTCGGCACGACGTAAAGCAAATAGAAAAAAAAAGTAAGGAAAGTAATAAGAAAGCGTTTCATTCCTTAGTATGCCTCTTCAGTGACGCAAAGAATGACAAATGGTGGAGCTATTGCCTACCCGACCAGCATTCAGGTTGAGAAGCAACATATGTAATTATGGGCTCTCTGGAAAGAAATTTTGCTCTTGAGGTTGTATATTTTTCGTAACAGTAAGTACTAAGTTTGAAATTCTTTAACATATGATCGAGGCGTCGGTCTGGCAATAAGCACCGCTGATTGCCGACGTCCGGACTGCATTAAGTAAATCTTACAATGTTTATAGGCAGTGCATTTTCACTTCATTTACCAAGAACTTCGTATATTAATCAACGTTATTTAAATACTGTGTACTGGCGCAGGGGAAAATAATTTTTCCGTGATCTGTTTTAGTAATATTAAAGCTCAAATGGAAAACACGTTTAATTGCTTTCGTAGAAAATTATTGCTTAAACCTTCTACTCGCTATGCTCAAACCTTCCCATACTTCCTATTCTCTAAATTTAAAATTTAATTTTCACCCTGTCTAATACTAATGTAAACCCGTGGATACAGAAACCTAAAATAACAACTTACCCATTGTATTTATAATGGCATCCCCATACAGAGAGCGATGTTTATACAGTCGAGTTTCAAGAAGCTAACCTGTTGATAGATCACATCTCTTAACCGTGAATGAAGTGTCCGTGCAATAACAAACATCAGATAATTCACGGATGAACGCAAGACCGATTTCTGACTGCGTTTTGCGTTGCGTTTAGAGACCACGGAAAAACATTTCACGTACGAATTGGAATTCACATTTGTCTGAACTCAGGAATAGTCGCTGCACTGTTTTTGACACTGCGTTTTCAAGGTTGGTGTGCCCTCATGAAATAATTTATTCAGCTAGCAGTACACATCAGAGAGAAAGGTCTGTTCCTCATCTCCTGATATTCAGCTAATGGAAATTATACTGGTTTATTTTGCAGTCTCCTAGATCGTAGCAGAACAGGGAATCGAAGCTGTCTCCACAACCAACGACACACTGAACAAATGCAGATCTCGTTTAAGTAAAGTATATCAAATACATAATACTTCGTAGGTTCAAATCCCACTGTCGGCAGCCCTGAAGATGGTTTTCTGTGGTTTTTCATTTTCATAACTAAGCAGTTGCTGAGGCTGTACCTTAAGGCCACGGCCGCTTCCTTCCCACTCCTAGGCCTTCCCTATTCCATCGTCGCCATAAAACCAAACTGTGTCGGTGCGACGTAAAGCAAATTGTAAAATAATAATAATAATAATAATAATAATAATAATAATAATAATAATAATAATAATAATAATAATACTTCGTCTTGGATGAAATTCAACTTCAAATAGTTCAAACACAGCGTAATTTTCTAATTCTGAGCCCAACAGTGTGTAAACAAGCGGCGCCACGCCTCAAAGTGTCAGTATGTTTATCTTCCTTCATGAACTAATACAGCTATCTTGTAAAGTCATTCAGGCTGTGAAGGTTCTTGAACGAGTGAATAGTAAAAGGTAAATATCCGATGCCCTGCACACTAATTTACTGTGCAACCTTCCGGCGTATGTCTTGATTTACAAGCGAGCTGTGTTGTCTGTAATATGCTCGATCACCTGTGTACCTTACTGCGGTATCCTATTCCATCACAGTCGGCCGATATTTAAGAGAGAGCAAACGCGAGGGGCTCTTGTCTGTACACTTACTATGACGTCAATTAATCCTTCTAACAGAGTGGATATCCGCCGTCTCTTAGGACTGACTGGCTACGTACCACAGATATTTACTTACAAGGTTGCGGGACCGAATTCCGAAGTCGTCGGTTGACACTGACAAATGCTAAATACCAAAGATTCCTGTTGATTAACAGTCACGTCATAGAAACATTTTACGGTGGAAAAATTCGACATCCGTCAAAATCTATGGCAAATAAATAGACAGGAAAGCCCTATGGAATAAAGGTAGCATGCCTGCCTCTTAATCAGGGGTTCCGGTCTCGATTTCCGACTAGTGCAGGGGTTTTAATTATGGGCTAAGAGCTGGAATGGTGTTCACTCAGCCTCGTGAGACCAACTGAGGATATTTTGATACGAGAGGTAGCGGACCCGATCACGAGAGGCAACCAATACACCTGAGGATATCGTTGCGCTGACCACGTGCATTCCAGTATCACCAGGCCATCTGGCCGGATGGTAGACTAAGACCCTTAATGGGCTGTTGTGCCACGGACTTGTTTATTTTTATCATTAGCCTTAATCCCAATGTAATGGAGTCGCCACCTGATTTGGATTTGGCCCAGTTTTAAGGGCCGAATACCCCTTTCTGACGCCTACTACATGTAATAATAATGTTATTTGCTTTACGTCCCACTAACTACTTTTTACGGTCTTCGGAGACGCCGAGGTGCCGGAATTTAGTCCCGCAGTTCTTCTTTTACGTGCCAGTAAATCTACGAGACGAGGCTGTCGTATTTGAGCACCTTAAAATACCACCGGACTGAGCCAGAATCGAACCTGCCAAGTCTGAGCCACTCAGCCCGACTTACTACATGTAAAGGGATGTATTGGTTATTGGGTATTTCTGTGGTGGTTAGTAGTGTAGTGTACTGTCCACACATATACAGTATACAGCTGTCTCTGTGGAACGGTTGTAGAGTGTCGGCCTTCGGATCCCAAGATAGCGGGTTCAAACCCGGCAGAGATAGTCGAATATTTGAAGGGCAGAAAAAAGTCGATTCGACACTCCGTGTCGTACGATGTCGGCATGTAAAGGATCTTTGGTTTACTCAGTCTGCCTCTAGTAGGCCTGGAGTAAAACAGAACGTCGAAACTGAGAGCCAGATGGGGTCAAATTGAACTTTCTGCACACGGTAGCTGAGACCATACGATTATTGTGCATATATGAAGAGAAGTGTATTACGATTAATAAAAACACGTAGTCCCCTAACCAGGGAAATTAGCCATACGCACTTAAAATTTTCTGCCCGAGCGGGAATCGACCCCGGGCCCCTCTGAACCGAAGTATGCTGACTTTCAGCTAAGGAGTCGGATGGATTCGATGATTTTATTTACTGAAGCCAAAACTTCAAGAGCATGTTCTGGATCCTGGCCAGCTGTCACGCAATGGTCCCAGCAGGGGAGGACAGCTGCACATCTCAGGGTGATAATGGACGTTACTCACATTGTGCAATCCAGTGCTTACTCTACGTCATTGTTGACCATTCATATGAATGAACTGGGAATTTATTTACCGGCCAGCTGTTTGTTTCTGGGAAGGTAACAAGTTACAAAAACTATTCGCACTACAGCATTTTCAGAAAATAAATACAGAGACTAAATTGAAATATCATACGAAATTGTATTCACGTTGAAGGCAGCCGAACTACCACTCTCCTCCTGATCGAGCGAGTTAGCTACGCGGTTTGAGTCACACAAGTGTGAGCTTGCATTGAAGAGATAGCGGGCTCGAACCCACTGCCGGCAGCCCTCAAGATAGTTTTCCGTGATTTCCCCATTTTCACACCAGGCAAGTGTACCTTAATTAAGACCACGGTTGCTTCCTTCACAATGCCTCTCCTATACCATCGTTGCCATAATACTTGTTTGTGTAGGTGCGACATAAAACTAACAGGAAAAAACCTCTCCTCCCGAATGCAATACTCTAGGATTGACAGAACGATCGTAAGGCTGCACACGGTATGAATAGACGTTTCACTAATGATGATGTTGTTTCGACAGGCCTTAACAGCTAGGTCATCGAAGTGCAACGAAATTAAAATTAAAACTAAATTATATCCACTGACTACAATCTAAAATTAATGATAATGAAAAATGACCATGAATACAAAACAATCAGTGGATCCAATTCACAATTCCTTATTTTCTGAGATGATGCTTGTTGTCCAAATGGGTCCAAAATCCAGGTCACCAACCCCTCATAATGGTACTAATCACTAGTAAAGAACCATGGTGTTCCTCTTATAGTGGTACAATTCACAGGTAACGTAGACTCATGGTGTTTCTTGCATGGTGGTACTAATCATAGGTAATGCAGACCCATGACTTGTCACACATAATGGCATCACTCACAGGTAACACAGACCTATGGTGTTCCTCACGTAAGGGTACTACTCACAAGCAACGTAGACCCATGGTGTTCTTTACATTTAGTACGTTTACATGCAGGATTCAGATCGATCTGAGTACACTTCCCGTATTGAAAACGCCATGTAAACGGGAACTCAGTTCTGATTGAGGCCCAAGGTCGATACGGTAAAATCTGGGAACGTATCGTACTGGGTTCGAATTGAGTTCCATGTAAACGCGGATCGTACTGAAAACGACTGCGCACACACTCCATGTTTGTTCTGTCGAAATAAGAAATATAATAAGCCAGTACACATACAGTATTTACCTGTATAAATGATCAACAACTGCCATCATATTGTAAGACGGCCAACCCTTGCGATTAACAAAATCACGACAACCTTCTGTTAGGGGTAAAATTGGAATGTGCGTTCCATCTATTGCACCAATTACATTAGGAATACCACACATACTTTCAAAACCGAAAGTCATCTCCTGGCCTTCAACTGCATTTGGCGGTTTTAAATTTAAGAGGTGATATCGATTTTACTACAATTCTGCATCGTTCGTATACTGTACGTCGATGTTGCCTGGCGGATTCAATACGCTACGCAAATGCTACATGTAAACGGGGATTGTATTCAATGCGGTAAATGTACTCAAATCGATCTCAATCCCCATGTAAACGTTACTAATTGTGAGACTAATCACGGGCGCCGCTATATCCGTGCTGTACCAAGCACAGGCACGTATACTTACAGTGTTGCTCACAATGTTAATACAGATTTAGTATATAATATGATGGCACTTTACTCATATAACTGCGATACTTCGTGCTCAATGGTTTTCAGAACACATGACTGACTGGGGACATAACCACGTAGTTCCTTGGGAGCTTCTGGCCCCGTCGCACCGACACAGACATGTCTTACGGCGGCGATGACAGGAAAGGGCTACAATCGGGAAAGAAGCGACTGTGACCTTCATTAAGGTACACTTAACTGGTGTGAGAATGGTAAATCACGGAAAAACCCTCTTCAGGACTGCCGACAGTGGGGTTCGAACCCAGTATCTCCCAAATGCAAGCTGACAATTGCATGACTCAAACCGCGTGGTCAACTTGCTTGGTGATATCATAACCGGACTGATTTTCAAGGGTAAATCGATATGACAGCAAAAGTGGTAATATATATATATATTCTTGAGCCTATGAAGCTACTTACATTCCCCAACTCTTTTATTTGAAAGTCGAGGGATCATATCCTGACGCAGTTGTTTGTCTTTTAAGAGAAACTTAAATGCGAGAACCATCCAGTATCACCGGATTTATGAATGCTAGATAATTACTTCTCAGGGCATAATTCTAGTTTAACGGCAGCAAGTGAAGAGACGTTTACACACATATTATTATTAATTTTATAATCTAGTGTGGCAATTACAGCGTGATGTAGCCCCTGTAAGGCAGACCCTCCGATGAGGGTGGATGGCGTCTGCTATATAAGGAAACTACGTGCTATTTTGATGGAGGATAGAGTGGTATGTGATGTGTTAGTTGTAAGAATGTTAGGGATAGCACAAACACCCTGCCCCCGAGCCCTGGGCATTAACCTTTTAAGATAATAATAATAATAATAATACCATGTTTATATGATTACGTTATCTCAACAAACATCAATACAAGGAATGTCACTGGCATGATTTCACTGCAATATTTAGTCATAGGGTAGGCTACATGCCGGTACATAACCTTACCTTGAGGTTATGAGCTATCTGGCGGATATAGTAGAGATCCAAATCTTGTAAAATCTCGATCTTGCCGTAGTTTTCGTGTTCCACTGCCGACTGTGATGAAGGTAAACGGCCATGGCTGTGACGATTGTTAGTGGCACCAGTGGCTTGTTGGTTGCTGGAGGACTTTCGGTGGTCTCGGAGGCTGAGCGCCGCCAAAGGCGGAAAACACGAGTCCATCGGAACAGTTATAAAGAGAACACTTTCAACACTCACACACGAACTTCACAGTTCACAAAACATTTAATTCCAAAATCCGAAGAAATACCGGCACACTGTTTTACGAAAGGTTCCTGCAGGGAATTTTATCTTACGTAATTATATAGGTGTAATGCTTCCATATTTATTAACAGTCTTATTGGATCAACAGCATTTTCCAGGTTGCCGGAGTGAAAAAAACAAAAAGCAACAGCAGCGTGTGAATTCTAGCAAACGAGGTGGCGGTTGTAGTTCTGAGTCAGAACAGAAACCGGTCCCAGCAGATTCTCTGTTAGCACGTGCTATGGTCCGCTCGCGCATGCACTCTTAATGCCCAGGCGTGGGGAGGTCTGTTGGCCGTGAGGCTTCTGCCTAATAGCAGCTGTGCCTACAGATCAACGGCGAGACAACTATGCTGGGTATTACACCGTCGTACGTTTATGATTCACATTAATTTCCAGAATAAGCGAAGATTGTAAACGACATCAAATATCATGAATAAATACTGACAATTTCGCTATAACGGGGCAGAACGAAAATAGCTACACAACTAATAACAATTTAAACAATTAATGCTGTTCGTTACAACGCATCACGATTGTGTTAAAATGAACAAGGGATGCTTATTCAACAAACATTATTTACCCAAGTATTATGATTATCTTCCTTGAACAAAAGCGATACCTGTTTAATTTTGTGTATGTTCATTCTAATCATGCCACAAAGGCATGGTTAAAAGCTCAAGAGAACAGCTGCTTTTTCTACAGCAGCAGCTGTTACTAAAATGTATACGTTAACGCTTATAAAACTGAACACTAGACGTGTTTTAGAAAGCACTTCCTGCACTCTTTAAAAATTCTGATATTTGTAGTACTATATCCGATTCACACGCTAGATTTTGAGAGCTTTTTGTATTGTCTGCTGCTATTTTCCACCCCCCTTATTATTCCTGACAGTATACCAGTTAATGTTAATTATTTAATAACAAATTGCACGCATTCTCTGGAGAGAACGGATTTGTAGGATAACTGCCGGTAGAAAATGTTCGCGCTACATAATTGAGTTGGTGAACGCTGTGAAGCACACACACTCGAGAGTTCCAGTCGGCGCGGCGCTGCGTTAGCGAAACACAAACCGCTCGCTTGCTACGAGGTCTCCCGTTCAACTGATGGGAGTAAGCAAGGCCCTCTGCTTCATTCAGCCGCTAAGCGCTGTTGCCATGACACCGTGCGCGAACTCTCCCTATTCGTACCCCCCTATAAAGTAATAACTGTTAGCAAAACAACTTGATTACATCAGGCCATGGAAAACAGCACTACGTGGACAATTGAACTCAATTCAAGATGGTTTATCATCCGCTTTCCTCCATCTTCTCACTTAACTGGAATTTACTACCCCAGGGATGTGAAGAAATATACCTGCTTCTAACTACTTAGAAAGAAAATAATTTAAAAAGGCATGCGCTATTGTTGTTTCTCTTAGGAGGTCTGGCCTATTGTGGTCATCACAGAGAGGGAACTTACTAATAAGCAGGTCCAGGTTTTGATGACCTAAACATGTTTAAAAAATGATCTATAAAATGATGGCAAAAATCCAGTAATATGATACAAATACTTTTAACAAATGACACATTTTAAATGAAACTTTACAGTCAATTTGCTAATCAAGTTTGTATATCCTATCTTTATGTTATATACATTATAATAAGCTTTTAGGCTTTTCCCGTGTCAAGAAAACAAGGAGAAATTATTTACGTTTCGCAGAGAACTTAGCTCCGCGCCTTCAGAAGAAAATCTCGACTGTTCACGAGGAAGACTTCTTCAATTATTGGTGGTGACTCTCCTGGAATGTGGACATTTCCAAGAAGTAAGTTAGGGTCGCGCAGCTGTGAGCTTGTATTCGGCAAATAATGGATTCGAACCACACTGTCGGCAGCCCTGAAGATGGTTTTCCGTGGTTTCCTATTTTCAAAGCATATAAATGCCGGGTCTGTACGTTAATTAAGACAACAGTCACTTCCTTTCCACTCCTGGTCATTTCCTATCCCACCGCTGCCGTAAGACCTATCTGTGTTGGTATGACGTAAAGCAAATTGTAGAAAGAAAACATACTGGGGTGGCTGGTTAGTATCGCCGTGTCAGGTGGTTTTACAAATTTCTAGTTGATTAATATTTTGTTTCTGTAACAGTTCATGAACAAGTACAAAGAAATAAAGGAACTGTAAAGAAAAATTTCTTCCACGACCGGGACGCGATCCCAGTGCAGCAGAAGAATGCTGACGAGGTGGCTGTGGGAATATAATACGAATAAAATTGCCTTATACCATTTACTTTTTCAATTGTAATCCTTATTTTCTTGTGATTGGCACAGGGGTAAAGTATGTTTTATTACTTCAACATTTCGTGATACCTAATAGACCTATCTGCTATTAATAGACGAAGTATCAATAAACATCGGTGACCTGAACATCTGAGGGTCTCCTTGTGAATGAATTCCATCTGACCCTAGATCCACATCTGATAAGACACAGTGTTTGTAGTCAAACCATGTATCGGCTAGAACAAATTAGTTACTTTCATTGACCTGTCACGGTCCCAACAGTACTAAAATAACTGAGGCATGAGCGACACTAGTAATGTCATTCCTTATGCAGCCAGTCTTAGCGACGTTGGTGCAATAGTGTCGCTGATAGGGTTAGCTGATACTAATTTCAGAGGGCTTGCAGACCAGTAAGCAATGGCGATTTCTAGCTCAGTGAGGAGAGCAACAGGGAACTAAACCACTCCTCATTTCTTTAGTACACCTCTTTAGTTTCGCCTGGGCTGTCTATTATATTATAGTGGATCTGTTGAGGATCTAGCCTGCCATCAGGATGATGACTCAACACAGATACAATATTTAACCCATTTATAAAAATTAAACAATGTCCGCCTCCTTGGCTGAATGGTCAGCGATGAGGACTTCGGTTCAGAGGGTCCCGGCCGGGTCGGGGATATTTTAACAAGTTATTTTACGTCGCACCGACACAGATACGTCTTGTGGCGACGATGGGATAGAAAAGGCCTAGGAGTGGGAAGGAAGCGGCCGTGGCCTTAATTAAAGTACAGTCTCAGCATTTTCCTGGTGTGAAAATGGGAAACCACGGAAAACCACCTTCAGGGCTGCCGACAGTAGGGTTCAAACACACTATCTCACAAATACTGGATACTGGCCCCACTTAAGTGACTGCAGCTATCGAGCTCGGTATTATTATTATTATTATTATTATTATTATTATTATTGTTATTATTATTATTATTATTAACAAATCCACCTAATTACAGGTAATGAAGCCAATTATTGAAGGACTGGAAGGAAAAGGCTTCAATCATTCGTAAACTCAGTGCAAAGTGGGATAGAGTGATAACTTTTACGCCCAGCCACGTTTCTCCCCCAAGAATTAATTTGGTACTCATTGTTTGTGTATATAAAGTGAACTTCACGGCAGTGGAAATAATAATAATAATAATAATAATAATAATAATAATAATAATAATAATAATAATAATAATAATAATAATAATAATAATAATAGAAGAACTCAGAGTGGACACGAAGACCAGAGAACTAATCCAGCAAACTCTCACGATTTCGACTTCTAGAGTGAATTTCCTTGGGGAAATTTCTGAGCCTTTTGAAATATGTACGGGCGTTCGTCAAGGTGACTACATCTCCCCTATTCTGTTTAACGTAGTTCTAGACAAAGTCTTTGCAGAGTGGGATAGGGACGTCAAAGTTGTGAGAATCGGAAACTTGGGAAGTAACGTCGAGGTGAAATATTTAGTCTTTGTTGATGACCGAGCAATCATTACTAAGACCAGAGATGAAACCAGAAACGCCGTACAGATATTACACAATATAGCATCAAAGACAGGCCCCCAGATATCGTACGAGAAAACCCATTTCATGGAAAACCTACATCATCATAGCAAAACAACTACGCTAGAGATGGAAAACGGCACAATTTCACAGGTGTCCTCCTTCAAATACCTTGGATAAATCATACTACCATCGGGACTAGACAGTAGGGCAAACATAGAAAGAGGCACTAAACTCCACAAGGCGTACAGACTAACGTGGAATTACTACAAGAGAGTCATATCGCGTAATGCAAAATTACGACATTACCACACAGTTGTTTTGCCGGAAGCTTAATACGCCTCAGAAACCCTATCCCATGGGTGAAATTATAGAAATTGAAAAACAAGAAAAGAAAAGAAAAGAAAAGAAAAGAAAAGAAAAGAGAAGAAAAGAAAAGAAAATTCTCCCACGAAAATGGAATGTGGATTAAGAGGAGAACTGCGGACCTCTTCTCATTAACTGACAGGTTCACTGATGCCGTGCGCAAAAGACGCCTGAAATTCTATGGCCATTTCTGTAGAATGGACAGCAACAGACTCACTAAAAGATTACCTATGTAAAGTAATCAACTCAAAGAAGGTCAAATAAATTGGCTAGAAGAAACTAAGGCGGATCTACATGAAACAAATATCACGAACGACATCATAGAAGATCGTGGAACCTTTTGTACAATAGTAGCCAAGCACAAATTGGTGAAGAAACCTAAAAAAGAAAACTGGTAGGAAGTGGTCCACAGAATGTAAGATGGAACACAGTGCATTTGTGAAGAAATTTTGGGAGGATAAGAAGGCGAAAACCATCAGGCCAACGAACAAGTTGAAACGCGCTCTTTGAATGGGCATAACGAGAAAAGAATAATAACAACAAATCAGTACTGAAGAAGGGAACTGAACTGGGATGTACGTGAGGCATAATTGTCAAGTTTTTTCAACATCATTACAAACAGAACCTGGACGATAGCCTGCATTGATGTAATGTGATGTCGTGTGGTATCCAAAGTGGCCTGGTGCAGGTCTTTCCAGTTGACTCCCATTGGTGGCCTGCGTGTCCGGGAAACCTACGTTAACTAGTATGGAATGTAAACTGAGAAGTGATTCTTCCTCTGACAAACAGTGTTATGGGAGTACGAACTACTTCGTGAAAGCTTCTGCATTCAGTGAAGAATCAGAAAAGATTATAATAGTCATACTGAACAACAATATTTAACAACAAAACCACGTGATCCCCAGTGTGGAGGAGCTAAATCCCTCGTGTGTTTCCGGCCCTAGTTTATGAAGAAGTCTCATCAAGAAATATGAAACTAATAGTTCAGTACAACTATTGAAGTAAGCAGGAAACGTAATCAAGATGTAATGTAAGTCAATTACAATATCTCACCAGGAACACGTGCACGAAGTGTGCTTGACAGTAGAAAAAGAAGACAGGAAGTTGCAGCAGTGGGGCGGCCCCGTATAGCAGTGGTTGAAAATGATTACTTCATTCTGGGAGCTGTGGTAGACGCGACCACAAAACGTTCCTTCCACCTCGGTTCACATGAGACCCGCTGTATGCTATACCATATTATGTCTGGTTCTTACTCCAGTGGTCTATTGCTTACACATATGGAACCTCAGAGTAAATCTAAAGTCGAACTTGATGGCTCTTTCATTTTAACACCTGTAGTTCATCTTCTCATTCCATACCACAGTTTTGCGTGCTTTTGTGCAATCAACGTCCGACTCCTTGGCTGAATGGTCAGCGTTGAGACCTTCGCTTCCGAGGGTCCCAGGTTCGATTCCAGGCCTGGTTGGGGATTTTAATCACGTCTGATTAATTCTTCTGGTTCGGGTACAGGGCGTTTGTGTTTGTCCCAACACTTTCCTCTTCATATTCAGATAAGACACCACACTACCAAAAACCAATAGTGGATATATCCCTAAAGATGAGGTTGGCGTCAGGAAGGGCTCCACATATGCGACGCAGTTCGCACCCGCGACCATACAGCTGTAGGGAAAGCTGTAGAAGAAGAAGAAGAAGAAGAATACAAAGTGTCTTTATAACCAATATATTTTAATTTCATTCGGTTTATTTCAAAACTACAGTACGTGAGCGTAAAGACGAGGGGGACATGAACAAAGAGACGGAAGGAGTAGAGAAAAAAGAAAAGAAGTATATAGAAGTGAATGAGGTTAGGGAAGAAGAAAAGAAAAAAACCACTTCTGTGGTGTAGTGGTTAGCTGCCACAACCGGAGGCCCGGGTTCGATTCCCGGCTCTGCCACTAAATATGAAAAGTGGTACGAGAGCTGGAACGGGGTTCACTCAGCCTAGAGAGGTCAACTGAGTAGAGGTGGGTTCGATTCCCACCTCAGCCATCCCACTTCTCTAGACAAATGCCGGGATGGTTCCTAACTGAAAGCCGCGGCCGCTTCCTTCCCTCTTCCTTGCATATACCTTCCAATTTTCCCATCCATCCACAAGGCCCCTGTTCAGCATAACAGGTGAGGCAGCCTGGGTGAGGTACTGGTCATCCTGCCCAGTTGTATTCCCCGACCCGATGTCTGACGCTCCAGGACACTGCCCTTGAGGCGGTAGAGGTGGGATCCCTCGCTGAGTCCGAAGAAAAAACCGACCCTGGAGAATGAACACATTAAGAAGAAGAAGAAGAAGAAAATATAGAACCAAGCAGAAAAAGAGAGGCGAAGAAAGTACAAGATGAGAGAAGAAAGGAGAGGACAGATGAGAAAAACAACCATCTCCTTGGTGTAGTTGTGTTTCTCTGCCTTACCCTAAAGCCCCGCTTTCGATTCCCAGCCAGTCCAAGAATGTTAATCCTCGATTGAGGGATGGAATGGGGTTCACTCAGCATCGTGAGACCAACTGAGAAGGTATCTTAGACGAGAGGCAGCGGACCCGGTCACGTCGTCACGCTGCCCACCTGGTAGTCTATTATCTGGCTCAACAGCAATCGTCTTGGGTTGGATGTGTTACAACGGTCTTACGTGAAGAAAGATACATTGGAAGGAAATAAAAGAAGAAGACAGTATAAATCTTCCTCTTGGTCTTTT
Organism: Anabrus simplex; assembly: GCF_040414725.1. NCBI lineage: Eukaryota > Metazoa > Arthropoda > Insecta > Orthoptera > Tettigoniidae > Anabrus > Anabrus simplex. Next base: position 566,659,087 of record NC_090265.1, on the reverse strand, counting down.
CCCAATTTTTTTGGTGTCGTCACTTGATGTGGATATGGCCCAGTTTTACGGCCGGGTGGCCATCCAAGCTTCAACCCCACGCGCAGCGTGTATTCATTAATGTGTTTTGCTATGGTGCTTGTTAATATAATATGTGGCGTTTATATGAAGAAGAGAAGAGAAGAGTATTAAGACGAACACAAACACCCAGGGACAGAGGAATAAATCATACATAGTTAAAATCCTCGGGCCGGCTGGAAACTGAACCCGGGACCCTCTGAACCGGAGACGAATACACTGGCTACTTAGCCAAGGAGCCGGGCAAAAAGAACCGTAGAAGGAAAAGCAAAAGGAAATTAAAAGGTAGGATAATAATAATAATGCTATTTGCTTTACGTCCCACTAACTACTTTTACGGTCTTCGGAGACGCCGAGGTGCCGGAATTTAGTCCCGCAGGAGTTCTTTTACGTGCCGGTAAATTTACCGACACGAGGCTGTCGTATTTGAGCACCTTCAAATACCACCGGACTGAGCCAGGATCGAACCTGCCAAGTTGGGGTTAGAAGGCCAGCGCCTTAACCGTCTGAGCCACTCAGGTAGGATAGGAAAAGAGATGTAAATAAGAGAGATAAAGTGGAGTGAAGCAGAAAATGAAGTCATCGATGGTAAGAAAAGGGAAGTAGGTAAATATATAGACAAGGGCCTAAGAAAATAATTATAACAGTTGAATAGGTTCAGGAAATACACGAAATAAATTAGGGAAAGGGGGATGAGATATATGAAAATCAGTAAAGTAGAAGAGAATGAAGGAGATGAATGAAGAAGAGCAGATAACGAAGTAACCTAATATATTTTTGTTTCACTGAATTAATGACACGCTCCGAAGCGGTTGCACTATGGCAAGCTATTCCCTGCAGTAAGAAGTTTAACATTAAGATCAATAAATTAGTGTTCCCCACCAACAGCAGTCCATGAACTCTCCCAAAACCCAGAAAATCATTACTCTTGAGTCTAAATTATGTTCTCCCAGAAGCTACCCTCGCACTAAAGACCCCGCCTGAAGGATCAGGTTTACGAGTATGGAAGACCGTAGCTGTTTCCTGAGTCCCCTAACCTACAGCGGCGGCATCAACTCAAAGCTGAATGAAGGTTCGAAACCAATCGCTGCAGTCCAGATTTACGAGTCTTCGGTTCCTGGAGAAGCTTTTGTTACAAATAAGAGTACGATCGTACAGTTGACGCTAGAACTCGCACTTTATTTATTTAAGATACCCAGGATCCCAAGTAGAACGCTGTAAATTGGCTTTAAAACCTTTATTGCTTTAAGTTCTGAAGTCAGTGAAATTCAACCCGAAATGCAAGTTCCACTTAAGTGGCTTAAAGGCGGGCGGCTTGATTTTATTTACTTCCTCTTATTGTTCTCTCTCCTAGTCTACGAAGTAAATTGTTGTCCTTAATACCTGGACTAGGGTTGGTTGAATAATAATAATAATAATAATAATAATAATAATAATAATAATAATAATAATAATAATAATAATATTAATAATAATAATAATAATAATAACAGGAAAAACAGCACCCGAGATTCTACAATACATTTAAACGCAACCTCACAAACATACCCCACCAAGCTTGTACTTCAAAGGCTGATAAGTTGAGGATGACAAGGACAATTGTCAGATCCCGGCAAAGGACACTCAGCCCAACAAAAATTGATCATCGCAGCTGATAGCTTTCTTTCAAAATCCTCTTGTTTGAAATAGGATAAACATATTGTGCAGGTGATGGGATTAAGTATCATCTCTTCGGCCCACCTGCTATCCACAGTTTACGGACATTTCTATGCCGGCCAATTTTTGTTCGGTTCAGTGTACTTTGAGTTTCTTCTCAACTTCGAAGCTCCAAAATCAAATTTAACTTTCGAAGAAACCACCCACTCATCTCCACCCACCTAAGAAGAAATCCGACAGATCACCCAGTCATTCAAGAACTACAAAGCACCTGTGGGACTCATTTATCGCCAACCTCAGAAAATATGCAGGGGACAAGGTGATCTATAAATACTAAAAAGGTGATGAAAGAGATGTGAATAACTACCGAGGCATCTCACTACTCTCAAGTATGTAGGCCTACAACATCCTCTCGAATGTCCTCCAAATCACGGCAGAAAAACAACTAGATCTGCAACTTCGAGACTACACGAAGAGGTTAGGAAAGGATGCTTGAATGTCCAACATATCAAAATCAAACCAAACCCAATGGCGCAACAGCTTACCAAGCGAATGGTGCTCAGCCCAAAGGTCTGCATATTATGAGGTGTTGCGTGGTCAGCACGACGACCCCTCTCGGACGTTATTTCTGGCTTTCTAGATTGGGGACGCCGTCACCCGTCAGATAGTTCCTCAAATATAATCACGTAGGCTGAGTGGACCTCGAACCAACCCGGGGCCTCCGGGTAACAAGCAGGCACGCTACCCCTACAGCACGGGGCCGAACATATCATGAACGTTAAATCCATTTCTTTCATGTCTGAGATTTAGGAATGCAATATTCGCCGTGACTTTCGTCGATTTTAATAAGGTCTACGACTCAACTGATCGAACCATCTTCATCAAAATTCTGAAAGAATTGGGCTTGGACAATAAAACAAGAGGCAGTGACTTATATGATGTTCGCGTGTAATATTGTCGCTTGGAACTATTGAATAATCGGTCATTCTAAGCTAAAATTTACCGTCTGAAGCACCAGAGTGAAGCTGCTAAGTACTTTTGTAGTGAGTGTGGTTTTAAATCTGCGTTGTGGAGATTAGTGTTCATTAAAGGATCACTCTCATACCTATAACCTCATCTTGTTAGCTAACCGATAATGGCCGCCTCTGTTGATGGAGGTCGGCAAGTTTTTTCTAACTCAATGAATCTAAATAATGAAAATCAGCAAGTCTCAAGTAACCTCACGAATGGACAGAATAAAGAAAGCATAATTCCCACCCGTACCGGTGAACCAGGTAACCTCATGACAACCTCTATTACTGTTCCTAACACATTTAATCAATCTCCTAACAACCCAAGGTTAAGTTACTCTGCAGCAATGCAATCCTACCCTACCAAAGATCAAGCTATTGTTATTGAATCTTGCGATGGTATTAGTATCCGAGATTATATACTAGCAATTGGAAAAGTCACTAGCCCTAGTAACATCCGATTTGTCTCACGGATATCTAATGGAAGAATATGTATCTTCCTAGCAAGTCAAAAGTGTGTTGAAGAATTAATTTCAAAACACCCTAAGATTCTCATAAATAATGTCTCCTTGGAAATAAGACCTCTCCTAACTAAAAACAAACGAGTTATTCTATCCAATGTTTGCCCTGTGATTCCAAATATTGTTATTGAAGAAGAATTTCTCAAACTCGGCATTAAACCAATGTCAAAGATATCACCTATTAGAGCAGGTTTAACAATCCCCGGATTTTCTCACATTCTCAGTTTTCGGAGACAGATTTATATTCAAAATGAAGACTTTAACAAACTTCCAGACTCACTCCAAATCGAATATGAGGGTACCAATTACTGGATTTATTTATCCTCTGACACACCCACCTGCTTTCTTTGTAAAACTGAGGGGCACTTAGCTAGAAACTGTCCTGATAATGATGAGATAATAAATGAAGGCTCCTCATTAAATCAAAACAGTCATTCTCGTGGCAAGATCAATCTAACAGAATTTCCCCAACTAGTAGAGGATACACAAAAAATTGAAACAAACTGTCAAGAAAATATTACCTGTACTCCCTCACAAACTACTGTTCAGACAACTGCTACATCTACATCTCTTCAGTGTTCTCAAAATCTAAACTGTGGGCCTTTACCCTCAGGCGAAACGACTCTAACCTCTCATTTGGAATGCCCTCAAAACCCCTCATGTGTTCATCTTGCTGGATCAAAGAGACCAATATCACTATCTAGCAGTGAAACTACAGACAGAAAAGACCTTGATTTTAAAGAACCTCCCCTAACAACTGAACCTAAGACAAGTGAACAGACAGGGAAACACAAGACAAAACAAACTTACAAGAAACCAAAGACAGAAAAAGAAAGCACAACTATTAGTGATATGCTTAAGCCAATTAAGCAAGTTCTAGAAGCCAACCCTCAGTCCTTTCCCCTCAATTACAACTCCAATCCTTTTTTGAAAACAGTATTGGAGTTAATGACATTGCAGCAATAGCTTCCAATTACACCCAAGATCTAGAGGGTTTAGCCCAAGCCCTTCAAAAACTATATCCATACTACACTGAAAAATCCATTAAGAACAGGAGTACTCGAATAGTCAAGAAACTGCTTAAGGCTAGCAGTGAAAACCGAGGTGAAGCAATTAACAGTTTAGTTCCAGATTACTCCAGCGATGACTCTACTTCCCTCACATAATAATGATAAAATTCCCTCTACACTTGTTTGTCATTCTTATGACTATATCATTACTTCAATGGAACCTCAACAGTTTTCGATCACAGTGAGAGTATTTACAACTTCTACTAAATAAACATCAGCCTTCAGTTGTCTGTCTACAAGAAACTAACTTTAGAGACAACTTTGTTTCCCATTTAAGACAGTTCAACGTACATTATAAAAACCGAATTAATCCAAATCATGCAAGTGGAGGCGTAGCCACCTATGTTAAAAATAATTTACACCATCAAGAGGTTCCTTTAACTACTGATTTAGAAGCAGTCGCAGTTTTATTATACCTTCCACAAGCTATATGTGTATGTAATGTTTATTTCCCTACGAATAGTAGATCTCACGCTGATGATTTAAGAAACCTAATACACCAACTCCCCAAACCCTTCATCTTGATGGGTGATTTTAATAGCCACAACAGTTTATGGGGTAGTCGCAATACTGATGCAAGGGGGAAAGAAACAGAGAAGATACTAGATGAATTTACTCTAGTATTAATGAACTCAACTGCTCCAACTCGTTTTGATATAGCACACGGAACATACAGTAGCATAGATTTAACTATATGTACGCCAGACATAGCTGCACTATTTAACTGGTCCATTTATTCAACTCTACAAGGAAGTGACCACTTCCCCATCATAATTAATGATGATCAAAGTTCTTCAGACAACGCATCAAAACTCCAATACTGTAAATGGAATTTAAATAAGGCAAATTGGCAATCATTTAGAAAGATTGTAAATAACTATTTAAATGATCTAACTCCAACAAATAAATTTTCTTCTAAGCACATCAATGATATTGTTCAAGACTTCACTGAAGTAATAATTAAATCTGCTGACCAGAGCATCCCAAAAACAGCTCCTATGCCCTTCAAGAAAACGGTTCCCTGGTGGAATGACTCCTGTAAAGAGGCTATCAAAAATAAAAACCGCGCTTACTACCTATACAAAAGAAATCCTACGCCTGAAAATAAAATCAATTTTCAAAAACACCGAGCAATAGCACGAAATAAAATAAAATTAAGTAAGAAAACCTCCTGGTTAACATTCATCTCCTCCTTAACCTGCCAAACTTCACAAAAAGTTATGTGGAATAAAATCCAAAGAATAAGTGGCAAATACAATAAATTCTGTATTACCTCTCTAAGAGATCCAGTCGCTGGGTCAATTGTAAATGAACCTCAACAAATAGCTGATCAACTGGCTAAATCATTTTCAAAAATCTCTAGCGATAACAATTATGAACCTGAATTTCTTCGCATGAAAACAACTCGAGATCCAATAGACTTAAGTGAAACTGTACCTACACCGAACTATGCTTATAATGATACTTTACAGTTACAAGAAATGGTTACAGAACTCAACAAATGCGGCAGATCTAGTCCTGGCCCAGACACCATTCCATATGAATTTTTAAAACAGCTTCCACATAGTGCACTCAATTATCTACTTGCTATTTTCAACTACATATGGAGTTCCAAACTATTTCCAGATCAATGGCGTTGTGCTATTGTAGTGCCTATACTCAAACCAGGAAAGGACATTTTGATCCCAGATAATTATCGTCCCATCGCCTTGACAAATACAATGTGTAAGCTACTGGAGAAAATTGTTAACAAGAGATTACGCTGGTATTTGGAACATATACACTTTTTTAGTGATGCACAAAATGGTTTTCGTCAAGCACGTTCAACAACAGATACTCTGATATGTTTAGAATCAGAAATCCGAGAAGCTTTCCTAAATAATCAGCACCTCATAGCTGTTAGTTTAGACATTGAGAAGGCATATGACATGGTGTGGAAAGACTATCTAATTGAAACACTGATGAAACATAATATTTCAGGAAACATGCTTCACTTCATTTATAATTTCCTTAAAGATCGCCGAATTCAAGTCAGGACAAATGGAACTCTTTCATATGAAGTAACCATTGACAATGGAGTTCCCCAAGGATCAGTCATCAGTGTCACATTATTCCTCGTTGCAATAAATGGCATTGTCTCCAACATTCACCTACCAGTAAAGGCTTGCCTTTTTGCCGATGATTTGACTATACTAAGTGCAGGAAGAAATAAATTAACTACTCAACAGTTACTTCAAGAATCAATTGATAATATCCAAAAATGGGCTAAAGTTACAGGGTTCAAGTTTTCCAAAACTAAAACCAAATGCATACTCTTCTCCAAATGTAAACATAATGTACAAGACCCTGAGCTGTACATGGACAATCACAAAATTGAAACTGTAACAACTATGAAAATCTTAGGAGTTTTATTTGACACTACGTTAAGTTGGATACCTCACCTGAAAAACCTTAAAGACGACTGCTTGCGAAGGCTGAACATAATGAATATCCTGGCAGCAAAGAACTGGGGGGCAGACTACCAAGTGCTAATGAACACGTACAAAGCCATTATTAGGGCTAAATTAGACTATGGCAGCATTGTATACAATTCCGCAAGAATGTCTTCACTCAAAATCCTTGATTCCATCCAGTCCTCAGCTCTTCGAATTGCTCTAGGAGCCTTCCGTACCAGTCCAGTAGCCAGCATTCAAATAGAAGCAAATGAACCACCACTCACAATTAGACGTAGACAACTAAGTTTGACTTACGCGCTCAAGGTAGCAACTATGAGTGAATCAAGAATTAAGTTGTATGCTTTTCCTAACAAGCATCAAGGTACACTCATTAAATCAGGATCACAACCACAGCCTTTCAATGTCAGAATAGCCAAGTTTCTTGAAGAACTAAATTTAAATATCCCTCCAATACTCCTCACAGACAACGCTGTTAATGTCCCACCATGGACTATTACCCTTCCAAAAATTAACTTTGAAATAAATTACAGTGTCGAAGATGAAACGGACAGATCTCACTACCATCAATTATTTCTTGAAATTTCTAATAAATACCCAAGGCACACTGCAATCTATACTGATGGATCAAAATGTGAGGAAAGAAATGGATGTGGGATTATATATCCTGAACGTACCATGCTATACCGATTGCCTGACTACTATACAGTCTTCTCTAATGAGCTGTACGCAATAAAGCAGGCTATGCTATATATTTTGAAAACCAGCACCTGTAATAACACCATCATTTTTTCTGATTCAAAAAGTGCATTAAACGCAATAGAAAGTCCATCATCGAAACACATCCATGTACAAGAAATACAACTGTTGTTTAACAACATCATGAAAGAAGGCAAACAAGTCATCTTTGTGTGGATACCCTCTCATAGAGGTATTCAAGGCAATGAATCTGCTGATCAAGCAGCTAAAGACGCTACTTACCTCCCGCTAGGCGATCTAACAATAGCTACCCCTCACACTGACATTATTGCCTATGCTAAAACAAAATTATACCAACAGTGGAAGATAAAATGGCTTCAAACTTCGAACAGCAAACTCCATGAAGTAACAACGGAATCTACAGTACAACACTATCTTCACAACCTTCACAGGCAAGATCAAGTCCTAATAACTAGAATACGGATTGGCCACTCCAAGATAAGTCACAGCTACCTCCTTGAGAAGAAACTGCCTCCCATCTGTACAACATGCAATAGTGTGCTGACTGTGAAGCACATCATAACAGACTGTTCACTGTATGACAAATGGCGCCAGTACCACGGTATACCTAAGGATATTAAGGGGACACACTCATCTCCTTCACTGTGCAAACAAATTATCAAGTTTTTCAAAGACACTGGTCTGTATTCAAAAATTTAACTGTTCAGTTTAAAATACCACTTTTATATTTTTTTTTTTCAGTCTTCACCCTAATGTAATTTAATGTAAATTATACAGTTAGAAGTCACGATAAGACCTTAGGGTTAAAGTGACTCTAAATTATCTTAATAAAAAAAAAAAACAAGAGCGATCATTCAACAAACCCTGATGGATACCACATCCAAAGTGAAATTTAGAGGAGAAATTTTTGACATGTTTTGGTTAGGCAAGGAGACAGGCTCTCTCTTGTTGTCTTCAACTGTGTACTTGATAAAGCTATCCGTGAGTGGCACAAAGAATTGAGTAGATGGTATTGAAAGTGGTGATACACTAGGCTATAAGAGTTAAGAACGTGACAATCGACTCTCTAGTACTTGAAAATGATTGTGGAATTTTTCCTATTTTACTGACAGCAAAACATTTTCAATTGTATTTTATTTGAAGTAAAAGCATACAACAGCGATCATGTCTCCAATTACAATATACTTTACAAATTTAAAATACAGCAGAACATATACTAAATAATATTGCATTACTGATGATGATCATGACAATGAGATTGGTTTAATGATAGAGTGAAATGAAGAAATTAACTTAATGATGGCAAGGATGGTAACAATATGTGTGATAATGATGACTAAATTACTACGCAATTGATCAAATTTGAAACTTATTTTTAGTGCCTAAATTATGAGCATGAGCTGATGGAGAAAATTTTTCTTTTTTGCAGCCGAGATCTACTTAGCTTCATATTGTTCATCTATCCCAGCCTTCAATTTCTCCACGGTAAATAAACTTCTCCTAAAGACGTACAATCCACATAAAAATACACAAGAGAGAGAGAAAATGTGTAAGGAAAATAGTGGAGCTCATATATCTAGAAAGTAAAGGCACATTTTCCAATCCTAGATTTTAGAAAGGCCTGGAAACATTTATCAGAATAAAGTTGAAGAATTCGCTTTAGAACTATGGAAGAAGCAATTAAGGCCATATTCGGGTAAGAAAGCCTCTTCTTAAACATTATTCAAAGCATTCTACGTCCGTGCTCGGCGATTTGTCTTCATTCATCTCTTCTCTAAGGCATCTTTCAGGATCACTTCTTTCATGTAGTTACCGTTTTTGTCAAACTTCTCAACAGTCTTCTTTCTCCAACTCGTCCTTTATGCTTTACAACTTAACGAACGATCTTTATTTTATAACAGACTTCGGCCTCACGGGGACTCATTTATGCAAATCTACTCTCTTTGCATTTATACCCCGCTGCATTTACAGCTTTTAAAGGGATTTAAATCCTTTCACATGCTCTTCCGTCGTTAAAATAAGTTCATAGTAATTCCTCAGAGATGAGGTGCGGGTGGAACGTGGACCTTCCACTGCAGGCAACATAAGAACAAGAAATTACGAGTGAACGACATAGTCATTGTTATTATATGAAGATGAGGTATGAACAAAGCGGATAAGTGACGATGTTATTTTAATGATAGAATATTATGAACTACACTCATGAACTACATACGTGAAGGTAGTTATACTTTCCTGGAATGTTGTTAAATGAAGGTAAGCCACTTCGTACGACTGTCTGAATGCCTGATAGTCACAATTCTTTACTCATGGGGATACTGTACTTAGTTTGGAAAAAATTACTTTATTTTTGCACAGGGGGTGATAGCCGAGTGGCAGCGTCGCTGTTGTCCGACTCGTTGGCTGAATGGTCAGCGTACTGGCCTTCGGTTCAGAGGGTCCTGGGTTCGATTCCCGGCCGGTTCGGGGATTTTAACCTTAATTGGTTAATTCCAATGGCCCGGGGGCTGGGTGTTTGTGATGTCCCCAACATCCCTGCAACTCACACACCACACATAACACTATCCTCCACCACAATAACACGCAGTTACCTACAAATGGCAGATGCCGCCCACTCACAAGGGCTGCAATCGGCTAGTAATAGCCACACGAAATTATTAAAGCGTCGCTGTTTGTCACCAAGGTGGCCATGGTTCGATCCCGGTCAAAGCATGGAATAAAAAGTCACGTCTATGTCGTTCGGACTCCACGTAAAACTAGAGGTCCAGTGGTTATGATCATGATAGGGACGGTTACGTAAAACTACAAGCATGCATTTGAAAACCCACAGCCAATTTTCAGTCATTTGACCGGGTCGGGAATCGAATGAATGAAGCCCCCATCTAGCGGCGATGACAGGAACTGTGCCGGCTGCCGCAGCCTTTCGCACTCCTCTGGGTAATGATTAATGACTGACAGATGAAATTAAATTATATTGGGGAGTGTTGACGGAACGAAAGATGACAGGGAAAACCGTAGTATCCGAAGAAAAAACCTGCCCACCTCCGCTTTGTCCAGCACAAATCTCACATGGAGTGACCGGTTTTTGAACCGCGGATCCCAGTGGTGAGAGGCCGGCGCGCTGCCGCCTGACCCATGGAGGCTTACATTGAAGCATGTACTTTACTATTATACAGATAGGTTTTCGGTGATGTTAGGACTGAGGGAGAAGAGATCGTGGCTTTGTCACTTCATGGTACCAGAACTGAGCGGGCTCTTGCACCGGTAAGGAATAATCCACATCAAACTTTGTATATACTGTGCTATGATCTTTCAGAATAAAATATTTCCTTTATTACTCTTACATAAACATTATGTAAGTACTTAAGTGTTACTATAAGGGAAGATCTTCATCAGGGTAATCACGTAAACGGGATTGTAAATAATGGTTACATATCTCTTCATATGGTTATGAGGATATTTAGGGATTGGACACTTTCGAACACTTCGGGCATCGATGGCAACTTTGTTCCACGCGATACCCAATATCTGTAACGGTATGCCTGGCACCAAACTCAATCCTAAATACGAACTCTGCCCCCCGTTCCAGCTAATAACTAAATCATGCTTTGCTCGTAAGCGAAAGGCTGTAGGGCATATGTTCATAGGGACTTTCTGCATTGCTTTGGGTGTACTATGCATCTCCCGATTACTTCTCACATGATTTGGAACACACTGTATAAGCATTTGAATCTGAGCAGGTGGTGATTATTGTTTAAAGAGGCAATACCATAAAGGAATTTTGCCACCTTGGTGACAGCCCAAAATGCAGATTAGTGGTGACTGATTGAATGAGTCTGAATATTCGATTTAAATTTATTTGCAGATATAAAGTTACTGCGCCGGGCTGAATCACTCAGACGGCTTAGGCGCTGGCCTTCTGACCCCAATTTGGCACGTTCGATCCTGGCTCAGTCCGGTGGTATCTGAAGATGCTCAAATACATCAGCATTGTGTCGGTAGATTTAGTGGCACGTAAAAGAACTCCTGAGAGGTTAAATTCCGGCACCTCGGCGTCTCCAAAAACCGTAAAAGTAGTTAGTGGGACGTAAAGCAAATAACATTATTATTATTATTATTATTATTATTATTATTATTATTATTATTATTATTATTATTATTATTATTATTATTATTATTATTACTTCTAAAGTGAATTGCTGTGGAGAAAAGCGTTTTACATAGGAAGATATATAGTAGCGATACGACATATAATTAAAGCAATGTACCGAAGCCCAGATCTGGGAAAGTCAGACTGAAGGTTGCAGTCACTAACAGAAAAAAAAAAAAAACCAAGCGACGCCCAACGCGAGGAGACATCAGCAGGGTCCCACTCTATTTTTAAAGCTGTCACGATCACAACCCAACGGAATCTTAAGTGTCGAATGACAAACACAACAAAAACAACAACATTCATATTTTTTCTGTCAACATCAAGGAGTTTATCTGAATTGTCTTCAGTCAGTTTCGATCCTATGTTTGTAGCGAGAAGTTCTTTTATGTCACCGTGTTTATTTTAATTGCTCCCATTCGTGAGAGCATGATACACAGACAGGACAGCCCTGTCTATCAACAGACCTCTTCATGACAAAACCTATGTTATAATACTTTCCAAGTCGCGTTACTTTCTACAGGATTATACATACATACGTGGGAATAAACATATTCCTCAGAAATACGAGTATACAGGATGGTTGGAAACAACGTGAGCCTGGTGTATGAGCATTAGAGGGTTGGTCATACTGATAAATAATTAGAAATAAATAATTAGATACCTCGCGCCGTTGTAATTTTATCAGCTGCTGAAGTTAGCCAATCAGATCGCTTCGCGGACGACCTCAGATGGGCTTTGCGAGGCGGTGTTGCTTTATCTGCACGTGGCTTATGACCGGCTTGAGAGCCCCAATAGGAGAAATAAACTTATCCAGGGACTTGAACAAGGGCCTCCCTGCTGATAGGCTCGGCCCATAGTAAGCACGCTACGGTGGTACTGCCTGAAATCCACGATGTGTTAGTGTTTGATGTTCATTTCTCGGCATGGTTCTCCAGCCCGACCAAGTCACTTGCAGGTTTACCAACACCGCCTCTTCAAGCCCATTTGAATTCGCCCGCGAAGCGATCGGATTGGCTAATTTCAGCAGCTGATAAAAGGACAACGGTGTGAGATATCGACGTAATTTTTTGAAATCACTGATCAATATGACCAACGCTCTAATGCTCATATCCTCGGTTTACGTTGTTTCCGACCACTCTGTATATACCGGTGCATATAATTAATTTCCTTCTTTCACTTGAGTTTCAAAGAGTTTACATTTTTATGGTATTAATTAATTTCAAATATTTCTTAGAAACAAGGTTCTGTAGGATGGATATTAGTACTAACACGAAGTATGCCCTCTCCTCACCACCACCACCACCAGAAAGTTACACGTTGTACATCACTTCCAACTACCGACCTTTTAAGCTACTATGGAGAGCCGGAGACCGAGGTGAGTCTCTTGTACAGTGGACTCTTTTTTTAATTCGAACTCCAAAGGGAATCAGAAAAATAGAATTATCCAAAATTCGAATTAACAAAAAAATGATTATTTTGAAAATATAGTACGGTAGTGTGTAAACATCTGTAATGAATAATTATTACAGTATTATGCATTCTACCGTACCTTAACAGCTGTGCTGTATTATAGATGAACATTTTCACACGAAAGTATATTGTACAAACACTTGTACAACAGCAGCATTTACATATTTACACACAAGTTAGCACATGTAACAATATATCTCATACATTGCTCACTTAAAAAGTTAGTGATTTTTGTTTGTTTGGGTTTCTTTAGTTTAAACTGACAGACAAGATCTTAATTGATGATTAACTGTCTGGTGGGCATAGGGTATGGAGTCTGGTTCTGGGCAAGATGACGAAGAGGCAATCACGACGTCATAGAAGAGTCTGTACGGACCACGTCAGAAACTTTCAAAATGGTAGGAAGTTTAGGATAATTTGTTGAAGTTCAGTCAAATTAAGATCTTCAATTTCATTTAAAGCCTCCGTGGCTCAGGCGGCAGCGCGTCGGCCTCTCACCGCTGGATACCGTGGTTCAAATCCCGGTCACTGAGATTTGTGCTGGACAAAGCGGAGGCGGGACAGGTTTTTCTCCGGGTACTCCGGTTTTCCCTGTCATCTTTCATTCCAGCAACACTCTCCATTCTCATTTCATAGCATCTATCATTCATTAATAAATCACTTTGGGAGTGGCGACCCCATCGTACTAATAGCCTATATTTGCTTCATTCATTACGTCCCCGACCCGCTCAATGACTGGAAAACAGGTTGTAGGTTTTCATTCACTATTGCGTAATTACAAGGTGTACAACTTTGCTTCCGACGTTTTGTCCCCAACATTGGAGGCTTTAATGAAGCAGATTACTTACACATGTATCATTCAAAGTAGTGTCCATCGCTGGCCTCAACTTTCTCCCATCTTTCGAGCAGTGTTCGAATCCCGTGTCGAAAAAATTGTTCATCTTTTGAAGCGATCCACGAATCGATCCTATTTCTGACTTCTTCATGAGATCGGAAGTGTCGGTCAGCCAAGCCATGCGCCATTGATCGAAACAGGTGATAATCAGAGAGAGCAATGTCTAGAGAATACAGCGGATGGGGTAGGACGCCCCATTTTAACATTCCCGGGTATGCTTTGACCTCTTTTGCAACGTGGGGTCGAGCGTTGTCGTGTTGCAAAATCACTTTATCGTGCCTCTCGCTGTATTGCGGCCGTTTGTCTTTCAATGCTCTGCTCAAACGCATTAATTGCGTTCGATAACGAGCACCTGTAATTGTTTCACCGGGTTTTAATACCTCAGAGTACACGACGCCGAGCTGGTCCCACCAAATGCAGAGCATGATCTTGGAGCCGTGAATATTCGGTTTTGCCGTCGACGTTGAAGCATGGCCTGGATATCCCCATGACATGATTTTTTGCATTGAGGGTTATCGTAATGATCCCATTTTTCGTCCCCGTTCAACATCTCTAGGTTTCAGCTCATGCGGGACCCAAGTTCCTTCTTTCTGAATCATGCCCATGGTCTTGAGACGTTGTGAAATGGCTTCCTGTGTCACTCCCACTGATCGTGCCAATTCTTCTTGAGTTTGACGCGAGTCTTCCCTCAGCAATGTCTCCAATTCTGCATCTTCGAAAACTTTCTCTCTTCCACCACTAAGCCGGTCTTCGACATTAAAATCACCGTTCTTGAAGCGTTGAAACCACTCACGACACGTTCTTCCACTAATAGCGTCCCCACCATACGTAAGTGAGAGCATTAGATGAGACTCAGCCGCTGTTTTCTTCATATTGAAACAAAACAGTAACACCTCCCGCAAATGCCGAGAATTTAGCTCGTACACTGCCATGCTCAATCGAGAACAACTTTATGATGCAGACACACATCGACTAAGTTTGAATGGGGTTATGTTGACCGAGGTCCAAGCTAACTGCCTGACGTCTGCGATCTGTTTCGTTCGACCGCTACGTACCGTTGTCGCCATCCATCGGCAAACGGCGGAAGCAAAGTTGTACACCTTGTATTTCAGAATTAATGTACGGAGGAAGAAAAGAAAAGGATACATTTTACATTTGCTACTGAGTGAGTTACCTGTAAATTAGGAAAAGGGAGATAAGAAAGAAGTGGAATATTACATTTGCTATTGTCGGCCCCTGCCTCTTAACCGAAACCCCGAGTTCGATTACCTGGTTCCGAGGGCTGGGTCGAGACTCATTCAGGTTACATGAGAACAACTAAATAGCTATCTGACGGTGAGATAGCGGCCCCGGTCTAGAAAGCCAAGAATAACGGCCGAGAGGATTCGTCTGCTGACCATATATCACCTCGTAATCTGCAGGCCTTCGGGCTGAGCAGTGGTTGCTTGGTAGGCCAAGACCCTTTACGGCTGTAGTGTCATCGGATTGGTTTAGTCTGAGTTTTCTGAAAATCGGTACTAGGAGAAAATAAGAGGTGGAAAAAAGCATTTTAAATATACAAGGGCTGTTTTTTTCAACCTACGATGGGCTATAAAAAGGCACATTGACATACCAAAACTATTTTATCACTAAACGGTTTGTAGTTTCATACTTATTTTTCCACATAATCGCCAAAACGATTTAGGCATTTGTCGTATCGTGGCACTAGCTTTCCGATGCCCTCTGCAAAGAATTCTGCCGCCAGTGAGGCAATGTGCTTCTGGACAGCCTCCTGCTCTATAAAGTCCACCATCAAGACACCTTTATGGTCCCATAAAACGGCAGCCATTGTTTTCCTGTTGCTGAGTAACAGTTTGAACAATTTTGGCCTTTTCGTTTTTTGGAGAAGAAGGATGCATCCACTGCTTAGGTTTCTTTGGTTTCTGGAGTGTTATACAGGACCCAAGTTTCATCGCCAGTAACGATTGACTTTAAAAACTCTTCCCCCTTGCTATGGTAACAGGTCAGAAACATTACGGCTGACGCCATTCGCTGAGTTTTGTGATCGTCAGTCAACACTGTTGGGACCCAACGCGAACAAAGTTGCCGGTATCCTAGGTGTTAAGTCACATTTGTGTACAGAGAAGACCTTGAAATGTCTGGGACTGTTGTAAAAAGTTCACTGATCGTAAACCTCCATTTGTGGCGTACAAAAGAAGAACTTGAGGAGGCTGTGCAGACGCACATTTCCTCGCTGACGGCAGACTTCTTTGCAGAGGGCATCGGAAAGTTAGCGTCACGATACGACAAATAGCTAAATCGTTTTGTCATGTCAATGTGTCTTTTTGTTATAGATCATCGGAAGCTGAAAATAAACAGCCCTCGTACTATCACATGCTTTACCTGACATCTTGGTAATTGGAGAAAAAGCAAAGAAGTGAAAGAAGAAGACATTTCAAATTTACTATTGCCCGAGTTATATGGCAATAAGTCAAATCTCCAAGGGAGAGCATATAGCTGATGACACGCTTTTGCCTATGTTCCGTTTGCCAAGTTCGAACGTTGTCCTGAGAGTTGTCAAATTAATTTTCTTAATGTTGAAACAAGCAATGGGCACGTGCTCTGTCATAGATTGAGTATTCAAGCAAGCATCAGACTGTAGCGGCACACCTGTCCGGAGACATCATAGTACTAATACGAGAAGCCAAAACACGAGCGGACCAAGGGAATGAGATGTAGGAAACATAGTTTCCTAATGGACTTCGAACAATTTTCTTTTATATAAGGGGTGAATCACCGAAAACTACCTGAACAGTGTTCAGTGAACACCTTCAAATACCACTAGAGAGGGGCGGTAATGAAATCGTCATCTTGGGCTCCGAAAGCCAGCGTTCTACCATCTGATTCACTCACCTTGATTGTTCAAACTATGAGTACTTCCGTAAGAGACTTGGGACAATTTCATGGAGCCATCACGCCCTGATAAGTAATCGAGTAACGAGTGATGTTAAATTACGAAGGCCCGGGATTTTGTATACTCTGTGGCTTTCTAATTTTAATGAGCTTCTTTTTACGAACATACTACAAGAATAATCTGTCCGACTACTTGAATGAATGGTCAGCGTTGAGATCTTCGGTTCAGAGGGTCCCGGCTTCGATTCCCGGGTCGGGGATTTTAATCGCGTCTGATTAATTCTTCTGGCTCGGAGACTGGATGTTTATGTTTGTCCCAACACTCTCCTCTTCATATTCAGGCAACACACTGCACTAGATACCACCACAGAAAGACGTAATAGTGAAATGAAATGGCGTATGGCTTTTAATGCCGGGAGTGTCCGAGGACATGTTCGGTTCGCCAAGTACAGGTCTTTTGATTTGACTCGAGTAGGAGGAGGAGAAATACCGATAGAAAACATCTCATACATACTTTTTGCCTGTAATTGCAGTAAACAAATCACACACAACCAAATATTCCGGCGCAAAGATTTCCTATTATTTCACACCACATAGTTGTAAGGCGAAAACATAATTTCAATGGAATATGACGACACAGGAGCGTACTCGATTGTAGCCAATGCTGCAGGTCACAGGGTTAAATTTCCTTTCAACTTGTATCTCTCTGCATACCCTCAATTCCAGGATTGCGTTGAATAATTCTCAGCAGCTCCGAAGCACACGTAGCTCCTACTGGTTTGGGTACTTCTTCTCTGGAAACACTGCGTATGCCATTGATATTGTTGTGAGAGGTGTCTTTGGCTAATTCTTCTGGTTCGGAGACTGGGTGTCTGTGTTGTCACAATACATAACTCTTTCTTTACAAACAGCACGCTCCCTGATAACCATCGTACAAACACGCAATAATGAACACATCCGTCCACAAAGGGTTGGTGACAGAAATGGCACCCAACCCTAAAACTGGACCAAATACACATTTATTGTCAACCCAAATAGTTATGAAAAGGCCAGGAAGAATAACTGCGAAGACATTTGATTATTATTGTTATTATTAAAAAAGCCAAACAAGCAGTTTAGGACATGTTACGCATATTTAGGTATGCATGTCTGTCTACTCCCCGCCCTTGGTTTTAATTTTCCGGATACGGAGGTGAGATGAATTCATATATTATATTTCGTTTAAATGAAATTCACACATTTTTCTTCGAGAAATGTGAAATTTGTACACACTGTAAACTTAGATTCTTAAATATGAAGGAAAGATAGGCTCAAATATAAAAACCAAGCCGTATTTGCGAGATATTTAGTAAATTTAGGAAGTAGGTACAATTAGGTAATATTTATAGTGCGTTAGCAATTGACAATGTCATATGTCATACTTTAAACAAATTTACGTAATCGCTCAACGTGCAGCTTAGCCATGTGACAGATATATAATAGTAGGCATGTAGGCACTTCAAGTGAGGATGTTAACAATATAAATAAACGGAAAGACTGGATATGTTCCAATCATATTTTCGTCACTTTTAATTAACGGAATTTGTTACGGCAACAGGACCATGAAATGTCAGGGATGTGAGTCTCTTTGTTATATTCTCGTGCTGTTGACTCAGGCTGGAGTGACTCTCTGAAGACAGTTTATATTAAGTCCGCGGCCTCGCCCTTTTCTCAATTCCAGAGGGCAATGCTTTTTCTATTTACACTGGGCTGAGTCTGTTTTCTTTTGTCTTATTCGCTTCTTTGTCTATCTTACCTCACTCTTGTTTTCGGCTCATATTTTGGTCACGTTGTAATACAAAAGCTACTACACGGGAAGTATACCAAAACCAATTCTGAAACTGTACAATGAGAGTAGAATAAAAGTCAAGACAAGATGTTTTAAAGTGAGTGATATCAGTTACAAGTCTTTTGGTTCTGTGTTGTTTCACTTTTCTCATGTGATCATGTCAATATTACTGACCAGTAACAGTTTATTTATTTATTTATTTATTTATTTATTTATTTATTTATTTATTTATTTATTTATTTATTACCGAGCTCGATAGCTGCAGTCGCTTAAGTGCGGCCAGTATCCAGTATTCGGGAGATAGTAGGTTCGAACCCCACTGTCGGCAGCCCTGAAAATGGTTTTCCGTGGTTTCCCATTTTCACACCAGGAAAATGCTGGGGCTGTACCTTAATTAAGGCCACGGCCGCTTCCTTCCCACTCCTAGCCCTTCCCTGTCCCATAGTCGCCATATGACCTATCTGTGTCGGTGCGACGTAAAGCAACTAGCAAAAAAAATATATATATATTTATTTTATTTATTGTATGGCGTAAGTATGAATGGTCGACGATTATTAGACAAATAGTACTGAATCTGTGACAAGAACATTTCAACAATTGAATTTCCTCATCCACCAATTTCCCACGGCCAAATAACCACCGAACCGACCCCACACATCACTTCTGAAGAAATTATTCGAGCGATAACTCCAAATGGCATATTTAAATATTCCCAACTATTGGAGAAGTATCGGGAAAGGAAAAATAAAATAAACACTTCACCTGGCCTTCCTTGTCATAGAAGAGGTTTTCGATAGTGTTCCGCATCAACTGAATTGGTATGCTCTTTCCGATCATGAATTTCTGAAATTCAAAATGCTGTATGTAAATACCACGAGTTGAGTTCATTGTTCTGTAGGTCTATCAGATACTTTCCCTCTGACAGTCGGCGTACGCCAGGGATCAGCACTCCCAACACTTCTATTCATCTTGGTCATTGACAGCATTACGTGCGATCTCCAGAAAGGCGTCCGACTCGTTGGCTGAACGGTAAGCGTACTGGCCTTCGGTTCAGAGGGTCCCGGGTTCGATTCCCGACCGGGTCGGGGATTTTAACCTTAATTGGTTAATTCTACTGCACGGTGGCTGGGTGTATGTGTTGTCTTCATCATCATTTCATCCTCATCACGACGCGCAGGTCGCCTACGGGAGTCAAATAGAAAGACCTGCACTTTGGCGAGCCGAACCCGTCCTGGGATATCCCGGCACTGAAAGCCATACGACATTTCATTTCCAGAAAGGTGTTCCGTCGACCCTCCTGTATGGCGACGGTGTTATTATTACTACCAATCACCAGGGTTGATTTGTAAGATCAAGTTGAAGCATAGCATGATCACCCAAGTAAGGCTAAAATTGAAGAAACCGAATACTAGAAACCCGACCATCCCCAGGTTCTATAAACGTTAATGGAGTTCCTCTACCCAAAGTAGATAGTGTTCGGTATCTTAGATCCTGACTGAAGAATGATAGTTGTATTGACAAAGAAGTAAGGATAAGGATTAGTGTTACATTCATGCGATGGAAGGAGGTCACAGGAGTTCGATGTGATAAGTGAGTGCCGATCCCTCTAAAGTCCAAGGGGCAAGGTGTATCGGACAGTTACTCGACCAGTTACGCTTTACAGCATTGAGTTCTGGGCTTCCAAAAATGTGCAGAACATCCCTTCCATTCCACGTGCGAGTGCTAAGATGGACCTAGGGTGTTTAAAGTCTTGAGAACAAAACCATCTGACGGCAGAATGGCGTAGCATAGACAGCGAGAAGTTACAGTGACTCATAATTATTCGGACACGTTACTAATTATAGCCTTTGCTACACACTGTCCCTATATTTCAGAGAAAATATTGTACACCCAGACTAGTTTCTGACAGAACTCAGTTTGACAGATGCAACACGGCGTCGAAATGTGTACTTTTAGGAAAGAGGAGAGAACCAATGACGCTGGAACCTCAGAACGCAGTTAACGTCCTTCAACAAAATTATTCGGACACAAGTCAGTTGCCATACAGAGGTCGTGTACAGAAGAGCCACGGACAGTATGAACGTAAACATTCAGTGAGTTAGAGTACTGTGTACAACTTAAGAGAAAATGGGCCGCAGAGGAAGAGAGAGCACAATCGAACAGCGGCAGCTAGTAATTTTTCCACCATGCCAAAGGTAAAAATTATCGTCAACTTGCTGAAATGTTACAAATGAAGAAAAGTACAGTCTCTGATATTATCACAAGATTCCGGGAGGAAGATAGAATTGAGCATCTACCGCATACGGGACGTCCAAGAACTTTCTCTGTGAGAGAAGAGAGTTATAACCCCAGAAAGACAAAAAAGGAACCCAAGTCAAGTGCTCCAAAACTCGTTACGCAGATTGCCGCAGACACCGGAAAGAAAGTGCATCCCTAAACAATACGGAGAGTGCTCAGAAGAGGTAACTTTCAAGGCCGTATTGCAAAAACGAAGCCCTTCACAAATCAAATACATTGAAGAAAGAGAATGTTGTTTGCCAAAGACCATGTTAGAGAGGACAATGAGTGGTGGAATGATGTTATATTTGCTGATGAGAATAGATTTAACATATTTCAGTCTGATGAGAAGATAACAGTTTGGCGGCGTCCTAATACTGAGCTTCAAGAGAAAAATCTGAAAGCAACTGTGAAGGATGGCGGTGGGGATGTAACAGTGTCGGGGTGCATGTCGACGAATGGAGTTGGTGAACTGGGTTTCATTGAACTTCATGAATTTCATTGACTACTTACAATACCTTAGAATACAGAGGGATAATATGAAAAAAAAGCGCCGAAAATATGGGGATTGGTGAACATTTTAAGTTTTATCAAGATAACGACCCAAAGCATATGATCTGGAATGTAAGGATGTGGTTATTGTTTAATTGCCCAAAGGTGCTTCATCCTCCCCCTTAATCACCGGACTTAAATGCGATTGAGAACCTTTGGGACAAACTTGATAAAGAAATAAGAAAAACAACAATCACATCTAGTGAACAGCTGAAAAATCGACTTCAAGAAGAGTGGCAGAAGATATATCCCGAGTACACCCGGAAATTAATAGAGAGCATGCCAAATCGACTCAGGGAAGTAATTAAAATGAAAGGAAAGACAACCAGGCGCTGAACCTTTAGGATTATAAGTTAAAAGGAAAGTGTCCGAAAAATTTTGTGCAATATTGGTTTTGGTTTCATTTTGTTTTGTTTTTAATTATTATGTTGACAGTGTTCATTAGAAGAACGATGGACGTTTAGTTTTTATATTTACCGAGCTCGATAGCTGCAGTCGCTTAAGTGCGGCCAGTATCCAGTATTCGGTCGATAGTAGGTTCGAACCCCACTGTCGGCAGCCCTGAAAATGGTTTTCCGTGGTTTCCCATTTTCACACCAGGCAAATGCTGGGGCTGTACCTTAATTAAGGCCACGGCCGCTTCCTTCCCACTCCTAGCCCTTTCCTGTCCCATCGTCGCCGTAAGACCTATCTGTGTCGGTGCGACGTAAAACAACTAGCAAAAAGAAAGTTTTTATATTACTTACGGAAACTTGTATTCAATTTATATCAATGATTTATTATTAGTGAAATCACTAATACAAAGGAAAATGTAATAAATCATGTCCGTCCGAATAATTATGCGAGTCACTGTACGTGAATGCTGGCTTCGCCTGGCAGCGCCGAACTGTGTCACAAGCACTACTTCCCGTCTTGATGCACTAGAAAGAAGACATCTTTGGCGTAGAAAAATACGATGGCAAGACGTAGATATGAGAGAAGTACAACTGCGACCCAATAAACAGAACCAAGTGGCGTTCAAATATCCGTTAAGTGGACCGCTCACCTGCAGGACATCACTAAGAAGAATAAGAATTAATAAAATTATTGTGTACAAACTAGTTACATTGCCATATGACAAGGAGGGTTTGAAGCCCCAATTCTAGTTAATTGATCCACTCTAGACTGGTGCTGCCAACAAAATTGGGACAAGCTCCTTGATATGCCTTTGTCTTGCATTAAACACAAGTTGCGAGCACAGATATGATATTTTCCCCCACCTGTAACGGTATTCAGCACAGATTACATGATTGGTCCCAATCCTATAAAGAGTAGTTCTTGTTTTCGTTGCGATATCAAAGCCATTAGTAGAGCTCTTTCTTTTTAAATCAGTCAAATGCTCGATGACACCAAGAGAGCCTGATTTACAGCTCACTTGGTGACAAGGAGAGTGTTATGTGTACAAACATGCAGTGGAGGTACAACTGTAGGTTTTCAACTCCGGTAAAATATCAAGACGTTGAAAAAGTCTAGTGTCAACCTTAAAGTTAAATGTAACAAAATACTCTACATACCGATAGTGTACTATGGTGTACTGAGAACATCTTATGAACTGAAGTATTCAAGCATATCGAGACCCTAATTGTACAAGAAATTAAGTTAAATTGAACACTTCTTAGTATTCTGCCAGTGTAATCGCGGTAGTATAATTATATGAGATGTTATTACATATTTAGTTTTATATTTCGCCCTATGTAGGCCTACTTAACAAAATACACATTTATTAATGTAAGTACCGTACAGAAAAATGTATCTAAATGCACAAAACATCATAAATTTAACGCAATTAAACTTCTCTCTTAATGCCTTGTTATTGTACTTTCATAATTTATAAAATATTATTACGTATTTACTTCTACGGTAATAAATTGCAAGAGTCGCCGTTACAACATGCCGCCGACCTCATGGTCTCCGTTCTACTCCTGAACTGGATCAGTGCGCCTGCTGTGGCCTTCTCAGTGGAATAACGCAGCACTCCGCCCACTATAAGGGGGAGCCGGTGATGACTAAAATAATATAGCTTACATTGTCATTGTGTTTTTTGGGGCATCAGTTCACATAAACTGATTTGATGCAGCTCCATACCACCCTATCCTGTGCTAACCTTTTCATTTTTTTATTATTATTATTTGTTTAACGTCACACTAACACATCGAAGGTTTTCGGCGACGCAAGGATGGGAAAGAGTTAGGAATGGGAAAGAAGCGGCCGTGGCTTTACTTGAGGCACAGCCCACCGATTGACTGGTGTGAAAATGGGAAATAATATTTTCATTTCTACGCAACTGTTACATCGTACATGTACTCTAACCCGATTGTCATATTCATGTCTTGGTCTACCCCTACCATTCTTCACTTCCCTCAAAAACTAAATGAACAAGCCCTGAGTGTCTTAAAATGTGTCTATCGTTTTTATTTCTTCTTGTCCGCGGCTCCATGGCTAAATGGTTCGCATGCTGGCCTTCGGTCCAGAGGGCCCCTGGTTCGTTTACCGGCCGGGTCGGAGATTTCAACCTTCAATGCTTAATTCACTTGGCTCGGGGACTGGGTGTTTGTGCTGTCCCCAACATCCCTGCATCTCACACACCACACATAACACTATCCTCCACCATAATAACACGCAGTTACCTACACATGGCAGATGCCGCCCACCCTCATCGGAGGGTCTGCTTTACAAGGGCTGCACCCGGCTAGAAATAGCCACACAAAAATATTATTTCTTCTGATCAAATTTTATAAATTGTTCTCTTCTCACCAATTCGATTCAGGATATCTTCATTCATGATTCGATTTACCCATCTCACCTTCAGCATTCTTCTGTAACATCACCTTTAAAAAGATTCTGTTCTCTTTCTAAACTATTTATTGTCCATGTTTCACTTCCATACAATGGCACGCGTCCGCCTCTGTGGTGTAGTGGTTAGTGTGATTAGCTGTCACCCCCGGAGGCCCGGGTTAGATTCCCGGCTCTGCCACGAAATTTGAAAAGTGGTACGAGGGCTGGAACGGGGTTCACTCAGCCTCGGGAGGTCAACTGAGAAGAGGTGGGTTCGATTCCCACCTCAGCCATTCTGGAAGTCGTTTTCCGTGGTTTCCCACTTCTCCTCCATGCAAATGCCGGGATGGTACCTAACTTAAGGCCACGGCCGCTTCCTTCCCTCTTCCGTGTCTATCCCTTCCAATCTTCCCATCCCCCACCAAGGCCCCTGTTCAGTATAGCAGATGAGGCCGCCTGGGCGAGGTACTGGACATTCTCCCCAGTTGTATTCCCCGACCCGATGTCTGAAGCTCCAGGACACTGCCCCTGAAGCGGTAGAGGTGGGATCCCTCGCTTAGTCCGAGGGAAAAGTCAACCCTGGACGATAAGCAGGTTAAGAAAGAAAGAAAGATGCAATGGCACGCTCCAAACAAAAGTCTTCGCAAAAACATTTCCAGTTCCTGGGTATTAATGCTGGAAGTGAGCAAATTTATTTTCTTAATAAAGGTCTGTCATGCTTGTGCTAATCTGCATTTCATGTCCTCAATACTTCTGGGATCGTTAGTTTTTCTACTACCAAGTAACATTACACATGTACTTCATTTCCTAAGCTAATATTTCCTGTATCACCGGACTTCATTCAGTTGCCTTAACACAGGGCCTTCCAGGGTGCATGCGCTGTGCACGGTGCAAAAGACGACTTCGCTTGGTTGACCAGAGTGCAGACCCCCCCACTCTTCGATTTGGAGCAATAGCGCGGTCTCTCTCTTTCCCCACGCCTGTCTCGCTCGCTCCCCCTGTCTTCCTCTTCCTCGCTTGCTCCGTAGCGCTCCAAATCCGAGCTGAGTTGAGCCGAGTTGAGCCGAGCTTAGCCGAGTAGCCCAGAGACGCAGCGTTGGTCCGAGCCGAGCCGAGCGGGACCGATGCACTGTGCACAGGAACTCTGCGCCGCTGTTTGCACGCGTGAGATTTTGGGCGTTTGAGAGTCCCTGCCTTAACATAAGAATAAAAGCAAGTTTTCTGGTTGGAATTTCCTCACTTGTTGTTTGAATTAAATATATACAGTACGTATAGCAGCAAGCAGTTCTTCAGTGAAAGCTATATCGTCGCTGATGCGCCAAAGCCGCGAATGTCACAGTGCTCTACCTACCCATTATTTCCCTCAAGACTGGTCACGCCTCACAGCCATATGCTGATATGCAGTCCATCAGAACAATTTTCGTTGAGTTCACTTTTCTATGCGCGTGTGTAAAGGAAAAAGAATCTTACTGTGCCGCACTGTAGGGATGTGTGTTTGCATGACATATTTACCCAATGCAAAGCAAAGTCATCTCCGCACAGGCCATGAAGGCCCCGGGAGTGGTGGAGGGTAAAGGCTTCCACTATTGGTAACCTCGGCACTTGATGGGGTAGACTGGTTAGCTCTACGCCCGGCCGCCTTTGCCCCCAGGAATTAAACTGGTACTCATTTTTGGTGTAGGCTGAGTGAACCTCAGGGCCATACACACCTCCGGAAGTGGAAATCTCATTTCTTAAATTTTACGACTTTCTGACGGGGATTCGAACCCACGTTCTTCCGGGCGAACCGAGTACGCCTTCACCGCCTCGGCCAGGCAGCCCCTCGACATATTTACCCACTCCTAGAATATGATGTATTTAAGGTTCAATTTCCTTTACACACGCGCATAGGAACATGAACTCAACGAAAATTGTTCCGATGGACTGCATATCAATATGTGGCTGGGAGGCGTGACCATTCATGAGGAAAATAATCGATAAGAATATTGTCACATTCACGGTTTTGGCACAGCAGCGATGATAGGTAGTTCAAGAGCCTGTTATAGTGGTGATTATTTATATTCATTAAACTTGAAACCTTGAAAGACTAGAGATAGGAAATTCATATTCACCGGACATGTTCATTAGTATGTTCTGCAGAAACGATTAGCATTTCAGTCACCTAGGTTCAGCATGTGTCCTGTTGCCTAGTAGGCAGTGGGTCCTCCATGGGTACTGATAACTTGCTCTATGCGCGAATGCATCGACGCGTATAAGACGCGAATGGCGTCCTGGGGTATAGCCATCCATGCTGCATTCACCTGGATCATCTTTGGTGGTTGGCAGTGGGTCACAGCGCTGCACCCGTCGTTTCACCATATCCCACACATTTTCGATTGGCGACAAGTCTGGTGATCGGGTGGGCCAGGGAAACAGTCTGACATCCTGTGACAACAAGAAGGCATGTGTTCGTTCATCAACGTGTGGTCGCACATTGTTCTGCTGAAATGTGGTGTTTGGGGCGTCGTGCAGAAAGGGTATAGCTACGGGTCACAGGATGTCATTCACGTAGGTCAAACTGGTCACAGTGCCCTGGACATGCATTAACTGTGATTTTTAGTTGTTCCCGATAGCACCCCACACCGTAAGTCCTTGAGTTGGCGCTGTATGTCTTGTGCGAATGCAGTCAATGTGATGCCTCTCCCCCTGTCTGCGGTGAACCAAAATGCGGCCATCATTTTCAAACAAACAGAACTTGGATTCGTCCGAAAACACTATCTGTTGCCATTCCTCTCCCCAGTGACGTCGTTCTATACACCATTTCAGTCTAGAATGTTTATGCACGTTAGTCAAAGGTAGGCGGAAAATTGGACGACGCGTCGGTAACCCAGACCGTAATAAAGGGAGACGGACTGTCACTCCTGATAGTGTACGATGTGTTACACTGTTCCACTGTTGCGCCAGAGCCGAGGAGTACGCGGATCTGTCCTGCAATGCCATGCGGATGAGGTGTCGATATTCTCGGGGGATGGTCTGGGTGGTGCCACCACCCCATCTCGTCGTATTCTACGGCCTTCTGTGAACCATTCTGCACACACCCGTCGCACTGCCGACACACTTCGTCCCACACGAGCAGCAATTTCCCGGATGGATGCATCACGTTCTCTCATGCCAATAATGCGCCCTCTTTCATACTCATTTGACGGTACGGTTCTCGCATACATCTGCGAGGCATCCTATACGTCTGCTCAAGTCACACTGATTACCTTAGGTTTATAGCGACAACGAGAGCCACAGGCACATTTTACCAGTCGGTGGTGGTGCGCCGAGATATCGATGTGGACCTTGAACCTGAGGGCCACATTGTTCAAATGCTAACAATTTTTCAGAACATACTAATACACACGTCCTATGAATATGAAATTCCTATCTCTAGTCTTTCAAGGTGTTCCGGATTTTATAAACATTAGTGTATCAACATTTATACGTGAAAATAGAAACGTGACGGGAGCTATTCCGAAGGTCTCTGGGAACGACAAAGTTCGAATTCGATCTTCGAAATATTCAATCCTTCTCCAATACACTGTTACTGCTAGCTCAGTTACAACAGTGGGTGCCAAACTTGTCTCTGGATCTTTCATTATTATTATTATTATTATTATTATTATTATTATTATTATTATTATTATTATTATTATTATTATGCTAGAAGTTTCACGTCGCATTAACTCAGGTAAGTTTTCGGTGACGATGTAATAGGAATTCGAAGGAAGAGGCTGTGGCCTTAACGAAGCCCAGCATTTGCCTGATGTGAAAATGGGAAACGACAGAAAATCACCCTCAGGGTTGCCAATGGTGGGGTTCGAAACTATCATCTTCCAAATACAAGCTTGCAGCTATACGACTCGCAGTCCGCTGCCAAATAGCTCGGTTGTATGATTCTTCTTTCGAATTAATTCATTATACAGTAGACTAATTCATTCCAGTTATTTTATCCTTATACTTTATTTTGTGAGCTTAGGCAGTTTTATATTAATATCACTGCTGACATTCGTAGAAATCTCCATTATATTATTCACTCAGATGAAATTGGGTCAATATGTAAGATTGAAACATATGGTTGACTAACGTAACGACATGGACTTCAATTACGTATGGTAGCTAAGAGACGCAGTTTAGAGGTAGCGTGCTTGCCTCTTACCCGGAGGCCTCGGGTTCGATTCCCGGCCAGGTTATGGAATTTTACCTGAATCTGGAAGGCGGTTCGAGGTCCACTCAGCCTGCGTGATTAGAATTGAGAGGCTATCTGATGGTGAGATAGCGGCCCCGGTCTAGAAAGCCAAGAATACCGGCCGGGAGGATTCGTCATGCTGACCACATGACACCTCGTAACCTGCAGGCTTTCGGGCTGAGCAAAGGTCGCTTGGTAGGCCAAGGCTCTTCCGAGCTGTAGTGCCATGGGGTTAGATTTTTAGTTTTCTAGCTAAGAGACGAAAGAATCTCACATCGTGAGAACAGTTCCACGGGAAGGTGTT
Organism: Anabrus simplex; assembly: GCF_040414725.1. Lineage (NCBI taxonomy): Eukaryota > Metazoa > Arthropoda > Insecta > Orthoptera > Tettigoniidae > Anabrus > Anabrus simplex. Next base: position 566,630,205 of record NC_090265.1, on the reverse strand, counting down.
TCTAAGTTAAATATCCTACTTAAGATGTTTGATTGCGGAGAGAGTTTATAATAGTGGTTAACAGAGACGTGTCACTTTCGAGGCGGAGCTACTTGTTAAATAAACAACTTCCCATATAAGACTTCCCTCCCACCAGGTAGTACCTTGTTACTGGCAACAGTGTGTGTGTTTCCAGATCTAATTTACACCTCACCAATTCCTTGGTCAACTTATAGAGTAAATTAAGGACGCCCAAGAGTGCTGAATATTTTCTTGTCTCTACGACATTCGACCTCTTTGTCTTCATGGATGTTCACAGAAGAGCTGAGAGTAGTTTTGCGGCCCTTAAACAAACAGTTTAGAGTATATGACAGTATATTATTTTATTCAGATTATTCAACGTACTTTTTTTCTGGAGCCACTGCGACTGGGATTCTTTCCAGACGCCACGTGGATTTTAAGGTGAATATACAATGTCGGCCGTCCAGGTGGAAAACCGATAGCTAAGCCACTGCACTAATCACGTCCACACTAAATATTACCAAGAACCGTGAAAGTTAGTGGTACGTAAAACCATTATTATTATTATTATTATTATTATTATTATTATTATTATTATTATTACAGTCCGGATCCTTGGCTGAATGATCAGCAGGCCAGTAGGCCCTCGGTTCATAGGATCCCGGGTTCGTTTCCCAACTGGAACAGGGGTTTTGATGATGATAATGATTATGGTGATGATGTTTGTTGTTTAAAGGGGTCTAACATCTAGGTCATCGGCCCCTAATGGTACGGGGTGAAACGAAATGACATAAGTAAAAACTTAAAATATATCCACTGACTAGAATTTAAAACAAACGGTGATGAAAAATGATCATAAGTTTAAAACAATCAGTGGATCTAATTCGCAATGCCTTATTTTTTGATAAAATGATAGAAAATTACAGATTACGGTACAATATGGCAATGCCTTGGAACGCAGTAATATATACGGTATTCAAATTAATATTTTAAAACATTAAAATATACAAACAACGACTAAACAGAGTCAATAGAATAAAATGTAGTAAACTATAATATACAGACTTATAGGAAATACTACGTTTATATACGACAAAACAGCCCACTATCCCTCATAATACGGATGACGAGGTCATCTCGTACGATGAGGGGAATGATACTAGGGAGTTTCAGACTACGGCGCAGATCGGCCAGGTCACGCACTCCGCAAATGTGTGTACCTCGATAAGATGATCGCCGCAAGTACACACCGGGGGGCCCTTCGCCCTTCAGTAAATAGGAGTGGGTTACTACACCGTGGCCGACCCGAAGATGACATAATACCACTGCTTCCCTCCGAGAAGCCCGAAGGGAAATCCTCCATACCTTCGTTGTTGCTTTTATCGCTCTCAGCTTATTTGGCGGAGAGGTGGCCTGTCATTCCATCTCCCAATATGTTTCTCCTGAGAGCGAATATCACTGGCTGGAACCTTGTAAGGCAACGGGGCAATGCAACAGCCTTCTTGGCACCCTTATCAGCTAACTCGTTTCCCCCTAAATCCATGTGGCTTGGGAGCATCATAAACGTGATTCTGGTGCCGACATCCGAATATCCGGCCAGCAGGTCCCGGATCCACTGTATTAGAGGGTGCCGAGGGAAACATGTATCAACAGATTGTAGCGAGCTCAAGGAGCCGTACACAGCAGAAAGTGCCAGCGCTCATCAAACAGCGTGTAGGCCTACCGCAGAACTTCACAGACAGCATTGAGCTCTGCTGTGTACACACTACAAGCTTCCAGTAGAGGAAAAAGAAAGCGGTTATTATCGACATCGAACGAGCAGCCTACTCCCGCTTCTGCCCTCGAACCATCCGTGTAAACAATGACCGAATCGGGGTACCGGCCAACAACCGACAGGAAGAGTCTGCGATAAATAGACGCGTCCGTGTTCTCCTTCGGGCCGGTGTGCAAAGCTAGAATTATTTCAGGTCGTCGTACTATCCTCGGAGGTACCATACTTTGTCGTCTGGCAAGACAAGGAACCGGAGGTACATCAAACAATCTGTGACTGGTATCCAAGCGTATTCCAACCGGCTGCGTTGCTCGAGAATAAGCAGCGTACAGCCGACGGTTTCCATTGTTGCTTGGATGAAGTGGCATATGTCGCAAATTTGCAGCAGAGGACAGATGCATTTTCTGGCGCCTCAGGTGAAAAGGCGGCACAGCACATTCAGCGAGCAGGCTAGCAGTGGGGCTTGTACGAAAATCTCCCGTTGCCAACTTATATCCGCTGTGGTAGATGCTATTCAGTTTCGTAAGGACGCTTTGCCTTGCTGATCCATACGCTGCGCTGCCGTAGTCTAAACTGGATAAAATATGTGCCTATAAAATCGCAGGAGCACCGTGCGGGCTGCCCCCCCCCCCCAAATAGTGCCGTTAAGAAACTTCAAAATATTCAGCTTCTTAGCGCATTTCGTTTGTAACTGCCGCACGTGTGGCTCGCGCGATAATTTACTATCGAAAGGAACCCAAGAAATCGGTGCCAACTAGAGGAAGAGAGACATACCCGAAATGAAGCTCAGGATGTGAGTGAACAGTGCGCTTCCGGCAGAAGTGTACAACAGAGATCTTTGCGGTTGAAAACCGAAAGCCATGTTTTAAGGTCCACTCTCCCATTTGCTTGCTGTAATTGTTGCTCGGCGACGGCCATATTTTCCGAGCTATAATCCATATAGCGACGGTACTTCTGCTGAACCAGCAGCAGCGACAATACCGTTTATGGCAATCGCGAACAGAGTGACAATGAGAACCGATACCTGTGGGACTACATTTTATTGAATGTGGTATTACGAGACAGATGTTTTAACTATGAATGATTAATACTTCTGGCTCGGGGACCGGGTATTTTTTCGTCTTAATACACTTCTTTTCATATATATACACCACACATCACACTACCAGTAACCACAGCAATACGCAAAAACGGCATCCGGAATGGCATCCGACCGTAAAACTGGGCCAAATCAATGACATGCCCAATAAATTATGTAACGGCCAGAAATATTATTGTTATTATTAAATATCATATCTGATGTGACAGGAAATCATTCGCGCGTACACTTTCAGAAAATTCCACCAAATTAAGAACAAATGGCGAAATAAAAGGCCAGGAGGAAATGAAAATGACTGAGAATGGTAAAGACTTGAGCCCGGATTTTTATGCATTAATAGGTTAGAATGAAAACTTACTGAAGCGAGTAGCAAGTATAGTCTACAGTACCTTCGCAACGACTGTGCTATGGGGTTTGCATAAATATTAGGGGTACGGCTGATCATAACCCCTATAATTTATGTTACTCTTGCTACATTCCTGAAGAGCGGGTAGCCGACACTACCTACTAACCAAATTAGTTTTGCAATCTAACCTGTTACTGCATAAAAATCCGGGCTTTAGTAATGGCAAAATTAACAGCAAACTCCATAGTTTTGCGTGACTACTGATAACGAGATCATAGCTACAGGATCTCCAGTTATACGTGGACAGCAAACCTCAAGAACTTGAATTTTCATTTAAAATCTTACATTTATTGGCAGGGGCTCAAACCATCTTAGTGAGAAGCCACTAACGCGGCTATCACGCCCCTAATGATAAAATTAACTGTAATGTTAGACTGAAACGAACACTAACTTGGCTGTCTATTTGGATGTTGAGTAATGAATGTTGATCTGGTGCTTTTTTAACTGGTAAAAATAATCACAGTAACATTTGTATGCATTTCGATTACAGAATTGTTTTTATTTATCACCTTTGTTAAAGAAAAATATAACTCTATACAAACTGTTTTCTTCGAACTCCAAATGCATGTTAAATATACTGTACTACAATATTTATTATTTCTCCTTCTTCAGTGTTTGCAACTATCTATGCCTTTATTGCTCCAATATTTAGCCTATACAATGAATTTCAAGTTAGTATACCATTTTGTGCGCCTGTGGCTATCCTTTAAATGCAGTATTTTGCTGCCTCTTGGCACAGGCCAGACCAACATGTAGTTTCCATTGAAGTTCCAGTCTCTTTTATCAGTATGGCCTCAGTTGAGATATGGGTGGTGCTGAGTAGTGACACTCAGAGAGGATTAGTACGTCTCGATGCCGTGAAAGGGGCTACTCACAGGGTCAGTGGTGCTGCAATAGCAATTCTGGTTCAGTGAGGAAAGCAAGGGCAATCTACTTCACTTCTTGTCTTGCCTACAACGGATCCCATGTAACTGCATATTCTTCGGTGGTGTTATTTAAGGATCCAACCATCCTCCAGGCTAATGACCTTCCAGACAATTCATTTTGATGATAAGTTGAATTCTCCTTAAACTTTTGGAATACTCGCTCCCTTCAAGAAAGATCTGATTTTAAAGTTACTTAATCGGATGATGGTGGTATCATAAGGCGTGATTATCACATTGGTTTAACAGCGTATTCTCCCTCCGGACGGCCGAGGTTCGAATCTTGGTTTTGAATTCTTACCTCAAAAATAATATAGTGCAGGGAAGGCTACGACAACTCATTTTGGGTATTTGCTAGAGGTTTAAGGCGGAATGCCTTTGCTGACGCCACGTGATTTCTTTTTCTATATCGGTGATATCACAGCTTTTAACTCTGTGTATGCTTTCATATAAAAAGTGTTTTAAAATTATAGTTACAACCTTCAGGGATGAATAGTGGATACTGAAACAAGGAGAAACGTCCTAATAAACGTAGGTCCACAGAACAACCAATTCCAAGATATGACAATCACACTTGCATTTGTTACAATTTTGTTCGTGTTTAAATGTTCCAAGGACAATGCTATAAATTGGATGTCAACAGCGTCTTGCTTTTGTGGCAGCTGTTACAGCACCTCACACGTTGGCACGCCCATATGAGAAATGCATGTTGGACATCCCTTCTTTAGAAAACGTAGTAGATGCCAGGAAAACTGCTTCAAATTCCACTACAAATACAAGATGCCATTGACATCCAGTGTCGAGTCTGGTACCTGAAATATAAAACATAAACAACGTTGTAACGGTTACAAATGTTATTACGTCATATATTATATCATAAACGGTTGATTTCCGGGACAGTTTATTCCCATTCATTGTACCTATAATTTTTAAACACGTTGTACAAACGGATTATCAGATCCTGCCCTCGAAAATTGTTGGTGTTTTTCACTCGGCGGGTAGGAGTAGGAGTAAGTGAGAGAAATCGAATTTGTTTGTTTAATATTCAGAATACTGTAAACCAAAGTGTACTGTATTGCTGCCTTATTTATTTGGCCAGTTTTAATTCCTTTAATCCCATTATGAATTTTAAGATTAAATGCTGATTTTAAAAAATAATGACAAATTATTTTGCAGCCTTCGCGCCTTGCCTAGCTAGATTTGGAGTGTGTGCTCTTGTGACCACTGACATGGTGGAGTCTTGGCGAGAAATGCCACTAACGCTATAGCCGCACAAGTGTTGAAGTCTTCTAAGGGTGGTCCATTTACTGCCAACTGCATGATACCTCTTAGTGCAGTGATATCCCGAGAAAGTCTCTACTTCCTTCTTTATCCTGTTAATGAAGCAGAATCCTCGTTTACAAGATACTGCAATGCATGCAACTACGTAAAACACTTTTTTTGTTTCACTGTTTTGAACATACTCCTACAGTTTGTATTTATAATTTTTTGTATTTCTCACTCGCCAGAAGTCCGGAGAGGAGTGGGGAGCTCGAAAAAAATACTTTGTTTAATATTTAGTTCACAAGAGACTGCAATGCACGCGAAGCAAATCAAAGCAAAGCAAAGTCATCTTCGTACAGTCCATGGAGGCCTCGGGAAGGGGTGGAAGGTAAAGGTTTCCACTATCCGTAACCTCGACATTTGGTGGAGTAGAATGGTCAGCTCTATGCCCGACCGCGTTTGCCCACACGAATTAATCTGGTACTCATTTTGGTGTCGGCTGAGTGAACGTCAGGGTCATTGGAACCTCCGGAAGTGGAGATCTCGTTTCTTAAATTTTTCGTCTTCCTGACGGAGAATCGAACCCACGTCCGTCCGGGCGAATCGAGCACACCTTTAACACCTCGGCCAGGCAGCACCTACTGTAATGCATGCGGCTCGGTGAAACACTTTCTTCAGCTCATCTAAGTGCTCATAAAACTTGAGTTGAGGTTTTAATAGTTCACCTAACTAAAGCTAAGTGAATTTTATTGAAATTAGGTTTGTTCATTGTTCGTACGGGAAAAGAAAATTTTAAAGTACATGGCTGGATATCTTTCCCTGGTTAGCGTACGATTCTGACACAGTGAAATGAACTATGTGCGCTACATATTTGCCACACAACAACTTAAAATTGGCTGTGGAATTTTGTTGTTCCTCGAAAAAGAAAACCTCTGTGTTTTATGGTAAAAGTCAAATATATTAGGTGAAGATATGTTACCTTCCTTAACTACCTTCTGTAGTTGAAGTCTTTCTGATAGCAGAAACTCCCCATTGCCATATACTGTTGGGGTGTTATTTTGAGGTTTCAAATTCCGTACTAGGATCGCCACTCGAAGTCTGTATCAAACTAGTTTATGGACATATATATACCCGAACATTACAGACGAAAAATAAAAACTCATGCATTTCTGTTGAATACTGTATTACATATTCAGCCTATTGTTATGTTTTCAACTGTTTCTTTCTTTCTTCCTTTTTTTCCTCGTCTGAAACTTACTCGCCACTGGCGAGTCGGAGAGTGCAATTTTCGAGGACTGATCAGATGTTATAGTAATTCTGGAGTACCAAGAAAAACAAATGTCACAAGAAATAGTCTCTCCTATAAACATTACGACTCAGAGTCCTGGTGGTACGCGCGCTACAGCTTAAAAACCTCCTGAGCTAGAGGAATCAATATTCGATTTCATTGTTCCATTAATTGGAAGCCTCCTTTGTTGCAGTCGCCATGATCCTTCAGGGTTTAGACGGAGATAAGGTGGGTGAAGGGTGATGCGTACATTTATATGGAGAAGTATTTCTGCACAATTACATACTAGAACAAAATAGGACAGATAACATTAAATATAAAGTGAAATGTCTGTATTTTGAATACCATATTTCTTAAGGAATCGGGAGAGCAGTCGTTCCAGGTGTCAGTATCTTCAGAACTAAAACCAAAATTCCACCCAATGTAATGTTTCCTTAAAAAGTTACTGAATGTAACGGTAAGCAACGCGGTACTCATTTTGGTGTCGGCTGAGTGAACGTCAGGGTCATTGGAACCTCCGGAAGTGGAGATCTCGTTTCTTAAATGTTTCGTCTTTCTGACGGAGAATCGAACCCACGTCCGTCCGGGCGAATCGAGCACACCTTTACCACATCGGCCAGGTAAGCACCTACTGTAATGCACGCGGCTCGGTGAAAAACTTTCTTCAGCTCACCTGGTCCAGTGAGAGAATAGAACTGAGAGCGAGAGGGCACATAACACGTTGACATTACACATATTTGTACAACTGTTGGTCTTGAAACAGAGAACATTTCAAAATCTGAAAACAAAATATGCTTCATACCGAAAATACGAGTAGTAATATGTTTTAATAACAGGCGCATCACACCAGAGTTTTGGTTTGTGTTCTGCAGATCTGGATTATGCATGAATCGATTTTAACGGCTGCTTACGTTTTGAGATTAGCTACGAGGGGTGCACGTGCTGTAAAGCTTCGCCCTCTCCAGAGTGATGTCATGCACGACCATAGTATTCCAATTTCTTTGAAATCATTTAAGAAAAGGCTAGGAAACAACAGATAGGGAATCTGCCAGCTGGGCGACTGCCCTAAATGCAGATCAGTATTGATTGATTGAAATCTACACTAAATGTCCACAGATTCTGTGTACGGACTTATAGTTCAAAATCTTATTGTTTCTGCATGACCAAAGGGCAGAATAAATTGTAGTTAAAAATAATGCTCATATCCTTTACAGAGAACAAATGTAGCGTACAAAAGTACTTCCAGAAGGTCAGGTCGAGCCCCCGTACGTTCTATAAAATACAATCAGTCAAACACACTACACTGGAATCCCTTCCAATCAGAGTTTCAATTTAAATTCAGGGCAAATTACTGGAAATGCACGTTTGGTCCACGCCATTCCCTTTCTAGAGACGCGGCATAACTTTAAATGAAAAAAAAAATCCAGAAACTACTGTTACAGAGGTTATAAATCTCTCTCTCTCTTTGTAAGAAAGGATCCTTAAATCTTGATGTCTCAAGTCCTTAAATGAAACAATTGACATTTTTAGGAAGAGATGATGCATGCATTAGAACAGCGTCTAATAAAATGCAAACCCACAGTCTTAATGTACAGGAGATGAAAGGATAACCAGCAATGCTACTGGGCTGCTAGAAAAACCACCCCCCACCACCACCACCACCACCACCACGTCAGACTTATTACACTACGGGCAAAAAAAGTTACAGTCGTATACTATCATGTTGATATCCGTTTGCAATTGATTGTATTGATATTATTTTTTCATTTATTGAATACAATTTTTCAAATTTAATTTCACACGTGCCATCTTTACAATAAGTGTTAAATACGAATTAAATCAGATCATTAAAAGCCTTTGGAATGATATACTGTATTTCTTTAATAATCTTGGTTATTCGCTGCCATTCGATAACATCACAAATGTCTCTTCTAAGTTAGTGTCGTTAGTGAAATATAGCAAACTCATAGGCACTTTAAACTCAGCTATGAAGTAACCATTAGCTCAAATAAACTGAAGCGGGACCGATCTTTTCATGCAGATTTCAGGCTTAGAATGCTACAAAAGAGAAGAGACAAGAAACACCACATAAGACATGTGATTTATGAGGTACACAGCGGGATGCTCACGATGGGATGGGAGCACAAAAGAAATGAAGACGAAAAAGGAACTGAAAATAGAACATCTATTAAAGTTCATGGAGATGTTAAGAAAGAATAAATATCATGTCAACACAATGACAAGGGAAAGCGTTATAAAGATCCTGCGATACTATCCACAGAAATATGGCTTAATGGACACCCATCAAGGAAACAGATCGAAGAAGAATAAGAATAAGAAGAAGAAAGTAACTAGCTTACTGTAATCAGTAAGGAAGTCGAAACACACACAGACCCCAGACTCAACTGTAACGTCCGGTTTAGCTAGCATTAAGTTGTACTGTTCACCATAGCGCGAAAACTGGAAATAGGAAAGCGTACGTTGAGTCTGTAAAAATACATACATATACATACATAGAGGGTGAATGGCTCTAGAAGCTCAGAGAGCGCTGACTTTCTAAACCCAAGCTGGAGGGTTCGATTTCTGATGGTATTTGTAAGAGCTGAAATGTCGGTAGATTTACCAGCATGCAAAATAGCTCCTGGTGGACAAAATTTCCGCTATCTTGGCGTCCACTGACACAAGAGTGGCGTATTGATAACCTTCAGATGTCACCGTCAGGATCGAATTGGCCAGCTTGTTCTCAGAAGGGCAGCGCTCTTCCATCGGAGCTACTGAGCCCGGCAATATTATAAAGATGAGAGCATTTTTAGGATTAGAGACGGATTTTATAAAGGGTGACTCTACCTCTTATCGAAAGATACCGGGCTCGATTGCCGACACATTAAAATATTTTAATCCCGATCTGGGTGCAGAAACGAGACCTACTTCTTAAGATTTTTTGTTTTGTTTTACAGTTTTGCTTTACGTCGAACTGACACAGATAGGTCTTATGGTGACGATGGGATAGGAAAGGGCTCGGAGTGGCAAGGAAGCAGCCGTGGCATTAATTAAGGTACAGGTTGGTGTGAAATCTGGAAACCACGGAAAACCATATTCAGGGCTGCGGACAGTGAGGTTCGAACCGAGTATCTTCCGGAAGCAAGCTCACAGCTGCATTCCCCTAATCGCACGACCTCTCTTAAGATTAACTGACCAGTGGACTCGGTCAAGAAAGCTACGTAATACGACTAAGGAAGTCGTTATGCTAGTCACCCTCCAATACCTTTCCGGCCATCTGGCTGTGCAGCAGCCATATTCTCAGGAACAAGAACGGTAATGTGATGTATGGGCCACCTGGGATAGTAAATATTGGCTGTCTGAAAGAAACGTCTTTAAATCAAGAACCATCGTACACTGAAAGCACAACGGTATTTTATTAGTTCCCACACAGTTACGGAAACATCGAGAACCTGTTAGTCACGCCGTAGCGGAATGTGATGCGTGTGGGCGAAGTAGTTAATGTCTAATGAGCCTATCCATCAATATCTGCAACTCGTATTCACATCACGAAGCTGCAATGGTGATGAAATCTCCAGCTTATTTCTCCTTTCACATTACTACTACGTGTCTCTCCATTCTAGTGGCACTCACCATGGGAAAACACCTCATGCTATCTGGTTTTCATGCATTAAATCACGCGGTAGTTAGGCAGTACCGTACCTAACTCTAGTAGGAGGTGTTGTTGTTGCTTCCGTTGGAGACTAAGGATATCGAGATCATCAGATCGTTCATGCAAATGTATGAATACACGTGAAAAGGCTTCTTCATCGCCTTTTCACATAATAATAATAATAATAATAATAATAATAATAATAATAATAATAATAATAATAATAATAGTTTTACGTCCCAATAACTACATTTACGGTTTTCGGGTGGTGCTGAGGTGCCGGAGTTTGTTCCAGAGGAGTTGTCTACGTGCAGTAAACCTACCAAGGCTGACGTATTTGAACAGCGGGGTCAGCATCGAACCCGGCTACTAGAGTTAAGAAGGCCAGTGCTTTGCCGTCTGAAGTATTGAGCCTGGCCTTTGCAGAGAACTCTTCGTTACATTAAACACTTACGGTGACGTAGGGCTAGAACACGAAAACTAAGTGGAGGTAAGACGCGAAAATGTAAAATACTGACATCATCGATTGCTTAACCGTCGTGTTGATACCACATGGTTACACGCCCACCCAGGGGAACATCCTGTAACAGCAATGGTAGTTGGTCTTGAAGAAACTGTAGGTACCGGGCTTCTGTCAAATGATTCTCAAAGAAATATGGTCCAATTACGTGATCACCCAGTATACCACACCAGACATTTACTCCCCACTGTGCCTCAAATGCTGCCTGCCTTACCCAGTGGGGATTTTCAACACTCCAGAAGTGCACATTATGACGATTCACAGAGGCATTATTATTAAATCGTGCCTCGTCCGAAAATAAAATGTGAGATACAAACGTTGGATCATTTGCCACTTGCGTCAGTATCCACGCACACGAGTTTCAAAATTTCGTCCGTGGATTTCTTGATGTAGTTGCAGATGATACGAAAAGAAAAAACTGCAATGCAATATCCTTACAACAGACGACTGGCTGATGTTGACCTGTTGTGCTACTGCCCGGGTACTCGTGTGAGATTTCTCCCGAAAAATGTCCAAAACCATCTCAGCAGTTTCACCGGACGTAACAGGTGCTTCTCTAACAGGACGTGTTCGGGAAAGTGACGAAGTTGTACGCAAACGTCGCTCCACCCTCCTGAACGCATTTGCGTTTGGTTTTTGTCTGTGTGGAAATCTTTCCTGGTACAGACGCTGTGCTTCCTGTGCGTTCTGTCTTGCTTCACCGTAGATGAGGAGCATGCCAACATACTCATCTGTTGAATACATAACGAAGAAATGACTAGGACTGCTAGGCTACACCAAGTGTCAGGTCACTACACATTCAACATGCATGCTGTTGATCAAATAAGGCACGAATTACCTCTTATTTGATCGTCAAAGTTTAAATATGAATAAAAATTTATCGTTCGTGGGATTCGAACCCACCTACAAAGGCAACTTGCGTCAAAACGTCTGTGGTCAGTCCACTACACCATGGTGACTGTTGCCACCAGTTTTACAGAAAGCTGTCCGGCTCCATGGCTAAATGGTTAGCGTGCTGGCTTTTGGTCACCATAATTGGTTAATTTCGCTGGCACGGGGGCTGGGTGTATGTGTCATCCTCATCATCATTTCAACCTCATCATAACGCGCAGGTCGTCTACGGGCATCAAATAAAAAAAGGCCTGCACCTGGCGAGCCGAACATGTCCTCAGGCACTCCCGGCACTGAAAGCCATATGCCATTTCATTTTCTTTATCAGAAAGCTTAACTGGTGTAAAATTACGTCCCGCTTCACAAACTCACACACGTTTTTAGCGATAATTTCATAACCAATCGAAAGCTTATAATTGGCACGTACATTTTACATAACCGTATGACAGTTTGATGTATTGTGCAAATATCTGTCGCATACACGTTTTTGCAAAAGTCGTGCAGTGATGACGCAGTAAGTGCTTTAAAAACGACTGTAGGTTGGTATACGGACCAGCACCCCACTGACGTTCGTTGTGATGTTTAAAAGCAGAAACGTCAGGCGTAGTGGACTCACCCGGTATTTTCATTCGAACGTATTAATATCCAACGGCAAAATTATAGTAAGAATGGCATCCAACACAGTTTAATGTGAACAGTGAAGCTGATTTTGTATAACTAGCTCGGCACGGTTGGGTTAATGTCTGATAATGTCAATGTCAATTCAATGCCGACTTTATTTCTTAACTTTGTCTTCAAATACACGATATGGGATAAAGCAGTTTCATACAAATTAGTGGGGAACACAGCTAACCACCTCAAAGATTTCCTTCGATGTTTAGGGCAGCCAATCATGACACAGACTATAACAGAAAGTCAGTTAATTGTAATTGGGAAAGCTGTAATTTTAATGAATTGTCTGCTGACAGTTCTGCTAAGGAATGCTAGCGTAAAGGAAGGTCGTTGATAGCCCATCAGCAAATTATTGTTGCATCTAGAATAAAGTGCTCTGTGATAATATTTCGGCTTGACCTCTGACCAGAAAGTTTCTGTCATTTAAGGTTCAGTACTGCACGAATTATATCAACGAATTTTCGTTCAAAGTGGTGCTGCGGGTCAGTATTTTCCCCTCAGGATTTTCACATACCGTAACGGTATTTCGAGGTGCAACAGCGAAATGAATTCCTTAGTTAAAAGTGCAGTTGCTCCAAATGTTCCTTAATAACGGAGAGATATCCTTTGGAGAGTTTTCTCCTGACCTCCCCCCCTCCCATGGCACTACAGCTCTTGAAGGGCCTTGGCTTACCAAGCGACCGCTGCTCAGCCCGAAGGGCGGCAGATTACGAGGTGCCGTTTGGTCAACGCGACAAATCCTCTCAGCCGTTATTCTTGGCTTTCTAGACCGGCGACGCTATGTCGCCGTCAGATAGCTTCTCAATTCTAATCCCGCAGGCTGAGTGGAGTCAGTGGACCTCAAACCAGCCCTCAGGTTCAGGTAAAAATCCCTGACCTGGCCAGGAATCGATCCCGGGTCCTCCGAGTAAGAGGCAGGTACGCTACCCCTACACCACGGTGCCGGGGTTTTCTCCTGACACCTGGACGATATCTGCCATGGAAGTGACTTGCCTGAAGATTTCAGGGTCTAATATCTGAATTCACATCTTCTGTTTTCTTATTATTCCCTCCAACATCAACACATTGAGAAAATGACAAATTATTCTATTTTTTTTCTTAAAAGTGTCTGCGAACCCCCTCAAATATCGCTGCAGATCCCCAGGGATCCGCAGACCCCATTTTGGGAACCTCTGCTCTAATCTGTCTTTATTCGCCTGCGCCCTCACAGTCTGTGACCAGCTCCTCACAAGTGGTCACGTAAAGAACCAACCGAGACAAACACATAATATTAGAGATAGTGGATTCGAGCCTCACTGTCGGCAACCCTGAAGATGGTTTTCCGCGGTTTCCTATTTTTACAGAAGGCAAATGCAGGGGCTGTACCTTAATTAAGGCCACAAACACATTTCCCACTACTAGCTCTCTCCTATCCCATCGTTGCCATAAGACCTGCCTGTGTCGATGCGACGTAAAACAAATTGTAAAAAAAGAATATTAGAAGCACTTCTAAGACAGCCTCTAATCTAGGCTATGTCAAGAAGGCAAAATGAAACCAATTTTCTTGAAAACAGTTTTAAAAATTGGTGTCACATTATTACAGCTAAAATACGGTGGTGTGCAATAAATATGTTGAAAAATCATTTCGTTATTTATGAATAACGTAAGCCAGAGCGAATGGAATAATGAATGATTCTTTAATTCTTCTGACTCCACAAGTTTATTTAACCTTATGTCGTAGAAACACCTTTCATCTGCATCTAGTGTAGATAAAAACTGATTTTTTAAACACAAGATTCTGAAATAAATCTTCGACTCTTACTTGTGTAAGAGGAGAGTGTTAATAATATAAAAATAGTCAGTGAATGAAAGTTTTAATAGCCGGGATGAGGGGCTCAGACGGTTGAGGTGCTGGCCATCTGACTCCAACTTGGCAGGTTCAATCCTAGCTCAGTCCAGTGGTATTTGAAGGTGCTCACATACGTCAGCCTCGAGTCGGTATATTTACTGACACGTAAAAGAACTCCTACGGGACAAAATTCTGGCACTTCGGCGTGTCGAAAAACCGCCAGAAGGTATTCAATGAGACGTAAAAACAATAACATGGTATTATTATTATTATTATTATTATTATTATTATTATTATTATTATTATTATTATTATAAAGTTATAATACTACGAAATTATATGGGGCAAATTAGGTGTAGTGGTTTTCGAATTTGTATAGTGCCCCAGTTTTCGGCCCGATGGTTTAGGAGTAGCGTACCTGCCTCTTACCCGGATTTCTTGTCAGGTCAGGGATTTTCACCCGGATCTGAGGACTGGTTCGATGTCCACTCAGCCTACGTAATTCAACTTAGGAGCTATCTGACTGTGATATAGCGGCTCCGGTCTATAAAGCAAAGAGGATTCGTCGTGCCGACCACACGACACCTCGGAATCTGCGGGCCTCTGGGCTACGCAGCGGTCGCTTGGTTAGACTGTCTTAGTTACCAGACGATTCATTATTCTAACTTAGTAACCTTTGTGAGTTCAGGCTCACTCACATTTCATATATTTATTGTTATATGTATTAATACACGGACTTCAGAATGTACTTCTTTTCCTCTTGCGGTAAAAGGTGAAATGTTTCACAACGCCAACGTGAACGCCGACACCGTGCTTCGCATGTGGGGCGTGAAATGCGATTAGTGACCCAAGGTTTGATGTGGTCTAGGAAGCTGTAAAATGAGCCACCGCCTCCACTTCCGACAGATATGGCGAATGTCGTTATAAGGCCACTTGTTACACCTTCTAAGTCAATATTAACTTTAACAGATTTGTGTTAATATATTTAAAGAGACAGTTTAGATCGTATTATTCCTAAGGACGTGTTCTATGTTAAGTAATGTGCAAATGTGTCTTTTAGTCGTTAATAATAATAATAATAATAATAATAATAATAATAATAATAATAATAATATCCTATTCCTTTTTTCTCTGTCCGGCTCCTTGGCTGAATGGTCAGCGTAGTGGCTTTCGGTTCGTGGGACTCTGTGTTTAATTCCTGGCTAAAACGGGGATTTTAGTAGCGTCTGGTTAATTCTCCTAGCTCGGTAGCAGAGTGCTGTGATCGTCTTAATACGCATCTTCATTTACACACAACACAACACAACACAACACAACACAACACAACACAACACAACACAACACACTACAAACTTCCATAGAAACACGCAATAGTAGATGGATTTGGTGTCGGGAAGAGCTAGTCGTGAAACAACGCGTGATCCACAGAGTTGTCGAAAAGGTAAGAAAAAAAGAGTTTCGCACCTTTCTGTCTCCTATCGATTCGTTATTATTTTGCTATTTGCTTAACGTCGCACCAACACAGATAGGTCTTATGGCGACGATTGGATAGGAAAGAGCTAGTATTGGGAAGTGTGTTTGTGGCCTTAATTAAGGTACAGCCCCTGCATTTGCCTTCTGTGAAAATAGGAAACCACGGAAAACCATCTTCAGGGTTACCAACAGTGGGGTTCGAACCCACTATCCCCCGGATGCGAGCTCACAGATGCGCGTCCCTAACCGCACGGCCAACTCGCCCGGTTCCTATCGATTCAAAACTGTATAAAGAACAAGAAAACCTACGAAGCTTCAAGTCTAAATGCAGGTAGCACCTAATCGGAAAGTGTGGGGGACAGATATTTCCCCCTGGAGTCCCAAAAAGGGAGAGAGGAGATCTGCAAAAAGGGAAAGTATTACGGAGCTGTGTCGAGACACGACCGCAAGTTTTTTAAGCATAGAATACTTCTAACAATCTATTGTAGTAATTGGACGGGAAATGTTTATTGATTCATTTCACACATTATTATATTTACTTTTTACTGTTGTAAGTACTCGTATTACAAACTAGACAAATCACATTCAGAAAATCTTGTAAACCAGGCAGGTTACAAAAATAATATACCAGTAGAATGTGAAATATCGATAAACGGAACGATTAGAACTGATTTAAATGACGTCCAGCACAGCTTAGTTATCACCGGTGTGTGGTATGAGAAATAGCAGACGTACGCTAACAACTCGACATCGATGTTCCTACTGAAGGTAAGGTCCTGCCTTAACTAGATATTTACAATTTCCCTAGTACCGGTTATCTTAAATGCATAAAGATTGATTTAAAATATTCTTGCTTTTAATTGTTTTTAACATTAAAAACGTAATGGCAGAAGCAGTTCCATGACCAGTCAACTCACATGCAATGAACCACAGGCAGAAACTGTTTCAAGACTATAAACTCAGATGCCACGAAACCCAGTCACACACCGGTTCTATTTCCCAAGCGTTGGCAGCTCTTACGGAACTACGGTATAAGCGAACGTCACTTTTCATCTCATGGCCCTTTAAGATAACCAAACAATACATAGTTTCCTTTGCTTCACGTTCCACACAGTTTGTGAGTTTCCCGGATATTCGCGAAGTTAGTGTCTTGGCGGATGCAAACTGTATGGTAATGTGGATAATTTTGCTGATAATTTCTGAATAATGTTTATTGATTTTCACTCAGTTATCCTCTTATTTTTGCTTGTGGTTAGGCGATCCTTGACAGTGGTATGACCAGAAAGCCGTAAATCTGATCTAAACTGGCTCCTGCCCGCAATTAATGGAAGGTAGGAACAAAGGTCAATAAGTCCGTACTTGTCGCAAGAGAAATCCCTCATGAGCCTGTGACTGTAGGAGTTCTGGTACCAGGTATCAGGCCTATTGTATTATATTGACAGATCTATCCGTTTGAGTACCTTGGGTGGTGTAATCTTCTTGTTCTTGTTGTTCTTCTTCTTTTCCTACCGCTTTTACCCACACCTGTGGGATCGCGGGTGCGAACTGTGTCGCACATATGGATTTGGTCCTATTTTACGGACGGATACCCTTCCTGACGCCAACCCTATATGGAGAGATGTAATCACTATTTCGTGTTTCAGTGGTGGTTGGTAGTGTAGTGTGTTGTGTGAATACGAAGAGGAAAATGCTGAGACAAACACAAACACCCAGTCCAGAAGAATTAATCAGAGGCGATTAAAATCCCCGACCCGGCCGGTAATCGAACCCGGGACCCTCTGAACCGAAGCCTCAACGCTGACCATTCAGCCAATGAGTTTGACGGTGAGTGTATATTACGTAATAATATGATAGGCAACCCCCACTTTCAATGAACGCAAAATTCTAAAATAGTAGAGGATGTAGGTAGTTCAAAGTAATACGCATGCAGATAGAACCTAATCCAAGAAAGAGAGAGAGCAGGAATACTGTTACACTCGTCAGAACGAAGTTCGGAGAAAATTTAAAGATTTCCATTCGGACAATTAGAAGGCCATACACTAAAGAATTAGAGAAATACTTACAAAAAATATTGTTTATAAATAAAATTTAACTGGATGCCTTTTTACAATCGAATGAATATTTCCTGCAAGATACTTCAAAGGAAAAACACTTCTGATTCCCTTTTCTATCCCTGAACAAATGCTAATGGGTCAGATTAAAAAGTCATAAATAAACTTTTGATCTTGCGGTGGGTATTATTATTATTATTATTATTATTATTATTATTATTATTATTATTATTATTATTATTATTATTATTATTATGTTATTTCTTGGTTCGACAGAGCACTTAGGCTGAGTCTGGGACTCAGTCGGGTGTTGAAAATCTTACCAGACGATTCTTGGATTTGAAGGCAGGACATTCAGGTTGGCAACGAAGCAAATAGACTGCTGCGAAAGCACAAGAGTTCTTTGGAACACCACATTAAATCTTCATACAAAAAGTTCAGTATATAACCAGCAATGTTACACTTTTAGTAGCCAAATAAGACATATTAGAATACCATACAGACCATTTAAAAACGTTGTGGATTCATCGCTGCCTCTTAACTTGTAGTCCTAGGGTGAAACATTTAAAAAGAATGACTCAGACTTTATCGTCTATAACTACAATTGAAACACAGCATTTGTCAAGATAAACAAGCTCTCATACTCCAGGAGTTTAGAGATCTCCAAGGCCAATGTTATTATGTTTACCTTTTGGTAAGCCGCCACACGAAACAAAAGATTCACTACTTTGAATTCAAAGTAGATCCAGGCTCTTTTTAGTTTTGTTTGCGAAGTCAAGTACGTATGCTAATCAATTCACTTGAGCATCTGTTTGCCATTCAATAGAGATGTTTTCGGCCTTGATGCTAATATTCTTGGGAAAGAACGGGCATCTTTATCTCCATTGTCCGACTCGTTGGCTGAATGGTCAGCGTACTGGCCTTCGGTTCAGAGGGTTCCAGGTTCGATTCTCGGCCGGGTCGGGGATTTTAACCTTAATTTAATTCCAATGGCCCGGGGGCTGGGCGTTTGTGATGTCCCCATCATCCCTGCAATTCACACACCACACATAACACTATCCTCCACCACAATGACACGCAGTTACCTATACATGGCAGATGCCGCCCACCCTCATCGGAGGGTCTGCCTTACAAGGGCTGCAATCGGCTAGTAATAGCCACACGAAATTATTATTATCTCCATTCAAAATCTCAAAGGCCCTCTGTTATTTTTATGAACATAATATTCGGAATTCTGAGCAGGGGATTATAAGAACTGTGTATAGTAACCTCCATTTGTTGTTTATGCTGTAGGCTGTAGTACATTAGCGGTTGTATGTTCGACTGATCTTGAATTTAACTGTAATTGCTACTGAGAACGTCGCTAATAAGCCTACCAGTATAGTACCATAAGCGAGCTGCAAAATCAATATTCCGACACGCGAAGATCAGGAATAGTTGAGAAATTAACTGAATGATTAACGTTAGTTTTGATTTTTAAAAATCTGATTACATTAGCGTTAATTCCAGATTCATCTCTGGTGAGATAAAGTGTTTACAGTGCAGTCTATCTTCTGGTATGGGCTATAACAAGTTTGTTGTTTTCGTAGACCTGTTTCGATCTCATCTTTAGCTTTGGCAATACAAAAGTGACAGAGGTATGATCGATGCCAGTAACGCCATTCCTTATGCGGCCACTACCAATGCTGGATAGTGTGAAGGAGTAACTCACAAGGGCAGGTGGCGTATGTCTTTCAGGAGGCTTAGCAGACTGTTATGCAACAGCAGCTTCTGACTCTGTGAGGAAAGCAGCGGGAAACTGCCTCACTCCTCATTTCCCTAGCACGCCTCTTCAGTGACTCCTGGACTGTCTATATCACCAGATGGTGAGATGTAGGGGTTCCAAGCAAGCTTTGAACTGGGGACTCGACATACATTAATGTTATAAATGATTTTCACGATTAAATTTAATTAAGATACAAATCAATTTCTTGATATCGCGTTTAGAACTATTGGGTGCCTGAGAAACTATTTCCTTCTCACCCTTCTTTCCGATTAATGTAGATAATTACTTCTTTGCTGTGTTTTTTCTCTCGAACATGCATAGAGTGCTTCAGACACATACTCCGCAATAGAAAGGTTTGGTCTACGTGATCCGCTATGGAAGCTTTCAGTGTGGTTCACGAAATGGCTGCTCGCAACAACGGAGGAGTAGGCGATTGTTGCAGAGGTTGCAGACTAATCCGAAACTCAATTTGATGAAATGCCACGTGAGGCCTCTGTGCAAGACGAGAGGCAACTGCCGTTTATGCACAGCAATATCCAGATAAACGATATCCAAATCGCACTATGTTTCAGTATGCAGAGAAAATAGCATCGTTTTGTCTGAGTTTCAACAAATCGACTTCCCGGTTAGTATCCAGCCCCTGCAATACTCGGCAACTTCTCCAACGTCACGTTATTGCGTGCAGCCGTTTTGTATATCACAATGAAAGCTTCTGAAGTGGACTAGATACACCACCCATTCTGCAGCAGAGTATGCACCTGAAGTACCCGGCACATCTAAACTAAAACGGTCCAGTGCTTCGGAATATACTGAAATATATAATCCATTCCTTATGCCCCACGTTATATTAATCTGAATTGCTTTTATAGCCAGCCACTAACCCTGGGGCCTCGAGCTCGATTCTCGACTAAATCACGGCTTGGAACTCTGAACTGAGGCCTGGAACGAGGTTCAATCAGCGTCTGACACTAGGCAGGGTTGTTGTTTTTGTTGATACAAGGTACACAGATTCCAGTCTCGAAAGCCAAGCAATACGACTGAGAAAGTCACCACGTTGACCATGTAACACTCCATTATTTGCAGACCATTTGGCTGGGTGCAACTCGTCTTGGTAGGTCACTCTTAATGGGTGTTTTTTACTGATAATATATATTTTTTAAATTACTTCCCAATGTATGGGTTGCCATTGCGGTAAAGTAATTCAATTCCGTGGTTAAGGTTACAAAATATATTTACAATGTGATTTTAAAAATCTACTACAATTGTAAAATAATTTCTTAGTATCTGAAGGAAACTCTTCATAGTCTGAGGTTTACTTACACCGAAGAGGAAGTCATAGAAAAAACGAATGTGAAACAACGCAAAACAATTAAGCTTGTAGGTTAACGAGATTGTTGATATCGTAGTAATAGTTACAGGAACTACAGTTTTACATGGAATCCGAACTACAGTGAAGTGAGTTTTCGTTTCAAAAAGAAGTCATCGAAGAATCTCGGAATTATTTCCCCGCATGACACTAGAAGCTCTATAATAGCAACGTCTTTGAAGGTATACTGGACACATAAAAATACACATAAATACACATACACACAAAAATACACTTTAAACAACATTTTGTTTGCAATGGGACCTAAATGAAGATTTCCGTTGACACTGGATGTCGCTTGGCGTGCCTGATGAGCAATCTTCGTGTGACCTGACTCTACCTACACTTGACAAAAACGAAGTTGAGATTACCTTCCAAATTAACAGAGAAAAGTCACCTGACGACTCTTAGGTGGATTCGGGGGATAGTGGGTTCAAACACTACTGTCGACAGCCCTGAAGATGGTTTTCCGTTTCCAATTTTCACATCAGGCAAATGCTGGGGCTGTACCTCTTAAGGCTACGGCCGTTTCTTTCTCACACCTAGCCGCTTCTTGTCCCATCGTCGCCATAAGAACTATCTATGCTGATACGACGTAAAGCCACTTGTAAGAACCTCTTAGGTGAGACACCCGGTATATTAGAATAACTATATATCCATACAAATTGGCGGCTTGTTTTCAACTTCAAGATCAACACTACATCAAAATTAGGTTGATAATTTGTGAGCTAAGAAGTGATATATTGATTGATAAAGTTCATTGCGCCAAAATATTTGCCTTGACAAATTAAACAACAGTCCGTTATGCCAGATTCTGTATGGAGCAGGAGCAGTTTGTATACACTATGGCCCCACCCTCATGGTCTAACGAGCTTGTTCTCTTTCAGAAGGGTGCACTCCTTGACCAAAGAATACACAGTAATTAATGGATACACCTACGGTACGACAAACCATTAATCATGGCTTCCAATTTCATGTCTGTCAGCGGCTCCAAAGTGACCGCTGTCTGGGGTCTAAGAAGCCCGAAACTCCAGGCGTCTTTCAGTGGAGTGACAAGGTGAAACTGGGAGGAGTGAGTAAATACCAAGAGGGGATGAAGTTCGAGAACAAAGAGAAGAGGAGGGAGTGTATCTTAATGTTGGGAGATGAAGTTTTGTAGAGTTGGATGTGCTTCAGCAAGTAATTTTGTAGAAACTTGATCTGCTTTCGTAAACATTATTTTAGCAACACTTTTCTCTAAATTTATCTGTGATAGCAGAAGGCTAAATTTTAACAAACACTTTCAGTACAAATACATTGTTGAAGTACCGAGCGCGGTATACCATGCAGCTGTGTGCTTGTATTCGGGAGACAGAAAGTTCGAACCCCACAGTCGGTGGCCATGACTTTCCATACTATCCGTCCTCGGACACTCCCGGTACCAAAAGCCATACGCCATTTCATTTTTCCATATTATCCAATTTTCACACCAGAAAATTTCTTGAGCTGCATCTTGACCAAGGCCAGTACCTCTAGCCTGTTCTATCCAACCGTTACTGATAACCTGTACATGTCAGAGCTACGTTAAACCGCTAGATAAACCGCGAAGTATGCTCTACTGTGCCATTTTCCTTATTAATTAGTAGTTAAAGTATTACATTCTATTAATTATATGCAATTTAAGATATACCTTCAACCGAGAGAATTGGCCATGCGTTTAGGGTTGCGTAGCTGTGAGACTGCATTCGGGAAATACTGGGTTCGAACCCCACTGTCGGTAGCCCTGAAGACGGTTTTCCGTGGTTTCCCACTTTTCACACTGGGTAAATGCTGGAGCTTTAACTTAATTAAGGCCACGGTAACTTCCTCCCTACTCTTATCGCTTTCCTATCCCATTGTCGGTATAAGACCTATCTGTGTCGGTGCAACGTGCCTCAAAATCGTAAAACAAAAACAAAAACAAAAAAAGATCAACCTGCACGCACATTTTAACCAATTAATGAACTGCATTAAGTGTTCTTATAAAACTACTAATATATAGAACAAGTGACATTTAATTATTTATAATTCACCATCTTGGTCATAATATAGGCTCACTGGTCAAATTTTCACTAACATACGTTCAACTAATCATACTTCAGGACAATTAATACTGTATTTCATAAGCTAGTATGTCCACCGTTATGGATTTCAGAAATATTCTTACTGTCATTACTACGTTCATTATGCCAAATATATTTTGGGTAGACGGGCTGAGTAGCTCAGGCAGTAGAGTGCTTGTCTTCTGAGCCCAAGTAGGCAGGTTCGATCTTGGTTCATTTCGATAGTATTTGAATGTGCTCAGATACGCCAGTCATGTGTCATAGGATTTACTGGCAAGTAAAGGAACTCATGCGGGACAGAATACCGGCACACTGACGTCTCCGAAAACAATAAAAATATAGTTAGTGGGACGTTAAACCAATAACATTATAACTATCTTTTGACGTTAAATGAGTTGATTTACAAAAAAGATCGTTTGAGCTCTATCGAAAGACAGTAAATTAAAATGAATACTATACAATGCATTATTGATAGACGATAGGACCCGCTGACTGAAGTCTTGGCTACAATCGATTCACAAGATCACAAGATATACAATTATTAAGTTTGAAAAAGAATAGCAGTATAACAGGATAATAAAAGCCTATAAAATTCAGAAAATGACGTTCTCGACATTATTTTGGAAACGAATTTGGGTCTAAAGGTGCGAGTAAATCTTTGCTCTCGTCGAACACTGTAATAGCAGATACATCTCAAAAATCACAGTGGAATGATCTACCACATACAGACAATTTTAAGCCGGGAACAAAAGAGTCGAGTACAGTGTTTCTACACGAGCTATTGATTCTTATGATTGGATACCCGCCGTTTCGATCCCAGCTCAGTCCAGTGGAAGGTGTTCAAATACTCCAGCCTCGTGTCTATAGATATATCGAAAGACCGAACGAGTTGGCCGTGCAGTTAGGGTCGCGCAGCTGTGAGCCTGCATTCGGGAGATAGTGGCTTCGAACTCCACTATCGGCAGCCCTGAAGATGATTTCCCATGGTTTCCCTTTTCACACCAGGCAAATGTTGGGGCTGTACCTTAATTAAGGCCATGGCCGCATCCTTTCCACTCCTAGGCCTTTCCTATCACACGGTCGTCATAAGATTTGTCTGTGTCACTGCGACGTAAAGCAAAACATTGTAAATAAAAATTATCGACACGTAAAAGAACTCCAGCGAGACAAAGTTCTGGCACTTCGGCATCTCTGAAAATTATTAAAAAGTAGGCCTAATCTGTGGGACGTAAAGCCAATAAAATCATGATTAAATATTATCCGTATTAAGGCACACAGGAGAACTGAGGTACTTTAAATCAATTTAAATATTTTCCTTGTACGGGAGAAGTGACAGGTAAAATCTTCTCTTATTCGTATCCAGTCGTGCTCAGTGACTTAACTGGTGAACTCTGGCTCTCTAAACTCAATTTAGTGGGTTCAATCCTGATTCAGACCGGTGGTATTTGGAGGTGCTTAACTACGGCTGCCTGGTGGTGATAGATTTACTGGCACGTAAAGGAACTGCTACGGGGATAAATTCCCGCACCTAGCCGTGCGTGAAAACGGTAAAAGTAATTAGTAGGGCTAAAACCCATAACATTCTCCTTCTTCCTGGTTTTTTCCCAATTTACTGCGGTCGACAGTTGATGTGAATTTGACAGAGTTTTACGGCCGAACGTCCTTCCTAACGCCAAACTTTTGTAGACGGATATATTCACTGTTTCGTGTTTCCATGGTGGTTGGTAGTGTGAACGAACACAGGGCCAGAGGAATTAAATATACAAAGTTAAAATGCCCGGTCTGTCCGAGAATCGTATCGAGCCAGTACGCCGACCATTCAGCCAACGAGGTGGACACTTAAAACCAATAACATTATTATTAATATGATTATTAATATTACTATTAATAATAACAACCGGCGCCTTGGCTGAATGGTCAGCGAACTGGCTTTCTGTTCAGGGGGCTCCGAGTTCGATTCCCGGCTGGGTCGGGGATTTTAACTGCGTATGGTTAATTCCTCTGGCTCGCGGACTGGTTATTTTGTGATCGTCTTAATTCACATCTTCATACAACCTCCACGGAAACACACAAAAGTTAGTGCATTACTCCACATATGGTTAGCAAGCTGACTACGCGGTTTGGGTCACGTAGCTGAGAGACTGAATTCGGGACATGGTGGGTTCCAATCCCACTGTCGTCAACCATGAAGATGGTTTTCTGCGGTTTCCCTCTTTCACACCAGGCAAATTATGGGACTGTATGGTACCTTAATTAAGGCCACAGTCGCTTCCTTTCCATTCCTAGCCCTGTCCTATTGTCACCGCAAGACCTACCTATGCCAGTATGATGTAAAACAAATAGCAAATAAAAAAACTGGTGCCAGGAAATGCATCTGGACGTATAACGGTGCTGACTCCAACAAACTAAGAAAAGGTGAACTCGAAAATAAGTGAGATACAGTGCTAAGCTTAACACCTGAACCACCTCTTACCCCCAAGAACTAAAATGATAGTTATTGCTTTCTGTAGCACTGCGAGGGAGCCCCAGGCGCACGCACAGTACTTCATCAAACGTGGTAGTCTACTACATCGTAGTCTACTACTGTAGTGTACTACATCGGCTACGCGGTAACTGCATGCTGTCCCTCCCACCACACACAAGAGGTAATGATATTACATTCTTTCAACGTGTACAATGTCCGGCTCCATGGCTAAATGGCTAGCGTGCTGGCCTTTGGTCACAAGAGTCCCGGGTTCGATTCCCGGCAGGGTCGGGAATTTTAACCATAATTGGTTAATTTTGCTGGCACGGGGGCTGGGTGTATGTGTCGTCTTCATCATCATTTCATCCTCAACACGACGTGCAGGTCGCCTACGGATGTCAAATCGAAAGACCTGCATCTGGCGAGCCGAACTTGTCCTCGGACACTCCCGGCACTAAATGACATACGCCAATTCATATAACGTGTACAATGTTAATAAAGATACAACACGCTTACACTGATCATTTTATTCGAACAATAACATATGCAGCGTCATTAATGGGAGTGGAAATGTAGATACCCTATGTATCGGGCGCAGTTAATCATGAAGAAAATCTGATTTGAAAGCAGAGTTAATTAAAATATATCTAATCGATACGGAATGTATTTGTTTCCGCAGTGATTTTCGTGATTACTAACGCGTAATCAGCCAACTACACTGTTCATGTATACACTGTACAAAAAGGGTAAAAACAGAATACAAACCATGGCCGTATCAATCAAAAACAATTTAATTTTACTCAAAATTTACTGACATCGCATTTGAAATTTGTAGCAATAAAGCGATCAGTTTTATGCAATGATAAAACCAAACATGAATAATTTATGTACCTTGCTCCGATACGCAAATTTAAAGCTTTCTAGATTGTCGAGAACACTAGCCCGCCTGATCGTTAAGGCGTTGAACGGTCAGACACCGTGGTTAGCAGGTTCGAGTCCCGTTGGTCGAAAAAAATTTCACCATCAGAATGTTGGCCGGGAGGGTAGGGGCGATGGTGGTATACAATTTCTAATCACTAGATTGTGTGCCAAAAGCTTTGATTACATTCGAAACCTCCCCGCAGTGCTCATATGGAGTGAGGGCATATGAGGCTGGTGATGATGATGATTCGTCTGTCGGACGGCGACGTTAAGCCTAGAGCAGACCCCTTTGTGCTATTCATTTATTTCATCTCATTAACACCTCTGATGAGGTTGACGTCAGGAAGGGCATGCGGTCACTAAAACCCTCCAGGAGAGATTCAACTCACCTCATACCCGACCCCGTAGAAAAGCGGGACAAGGGTTGGACAAACAACAGTCTGTCGAAAACACTAATTATAACACGTATAATACTATAACGTCCACTTCTGTGGTGTAAGGGTTAGTGTGATTAGCTGCCGCCCCCGGAAATCTGGGTTCGATCCCCGGCTCTGGCAAGAAATTTGAAAAGTGGTACGAAGGCTGGAACGGGGTCCACTCAGCCTCAGTAGGTCAAATTAGTAGGGTGGGGGTGGGGGTGGGGGGTTCGATTCCCTCCTCAGCCATCCTCGAAGTGCTTTGTGAAAACACGAGATTCAAGGGTATAAATCATTTCCTTACCCTTTCTTAGTCACCAGAAATTGTTCGTCAGGTTGCTTGGTCACGAAAGATATTAACCATATGTAAGAAAATTTACGATTTTTTTATGTAATCACTTGTGGGCTTCTATCAGTCTGACAATAGAGAATACAGGCATAACAGCTTCTTGAAAGTTGAAATGATGACTGATCATCCAAATCGGCAAAAATCCACAGGCAACTCAATGTTGAAAGCATACTAGGGATATGAGCTACGAGTTTTAGGTAAATAAAATATAATAAAATACGATAATATCGTCTTTATTTATTCCTAAAAATTACAATCCTTTTCTTAATCATCGTTATCCGGTCGATTAGATTAGCAGTTTGCCTTTTTCTCCCACTAGAAGCACGAATGTGAGTCAATGCATTGTTTCACTTAAGCACCACTACGAGCGCTTATAACTACATTCGGTGTGTATTGAAACAAGGATTTGAATAAAAAATAAAACGAGTAAAGAAACAAGCGATTTGAGAAAGTTTTCCGGAACTGCAGTTAGACCAGAACTGATTTTCGAAATTTGTTTTTTTAAGTTTGATAGAGCTATCCAAGGCTCAAATTTTGAAACCTTTCCGGGTCCTTTATCCCTTCAACTTCCGGCATAATTAAGGAAATTGCATAATTTTATGTTTTTCTTATTATGGGGACGCCTACTTTGTCTGCTAAGAAATGTTTTCAGCATTTAAAATGTGAGAGAATGCAAAATAAAAACGTGTTATTGTCGTTTCTTCTTCTTTTTCTTCTTCGTTTAGGCCTACGATGGAAGACGTGGTTCATAACTCTGGTGAGCTCTTTTCTTCCTCTTAGTCCAGTATTCCTTCATTCTAGCGCTATGGATGTCTTTTCTTTCTTGAGTCCATTTCACTCCCACTCCTGGACGCAGTGATTTAGCTGCTAGTGACTGGAGAGAGTCAGATGTCTTGATTAACTTTCTGAACTTATCTCGGTTGTAAATGTCATTGTGATCAACGTTTAGGTATTGTGCGTCTTTCAGTCGTTTGTTATATCGCAGAATGAATTTCATGTACTACTGAGCAACGTCCTAATGCAAAGGTCAAAAAGATGACATTTCAACAAGAACTGTCCCATAGACATTGGTAATCAAATAAGCTAGAGTGGAGGTTGTAAGAGTAGGAAAGGTCATAATATGAGGTTAAAGTTAGAATTCAAGAGAAGAAATTGAGGCAAAAACTCGTTGATACGAAGAGAAATTTGGGATTGGAATAATTTACCAACCAAGACGTTTGATAAATTTCCAACAACTTTCAAATCTATTAAGAAAACATAGGTAAACATCTGGCAGGGAATCTTCTACATAAATGCATATTTGTGATGACTGACTATCTGATTGACCTCCGTCATCATCAAGCAATGATTTCCTCCCAAAACTGGCACCGATTAGTTGAAAATTTTAATAATAATAATAATAATAATAATAATAATAATAATAATAATCATAATAATAATAATGCTATTTGCTTTACGTCCCACTAACTACTTTTTCGGTCTTCAGAGACGCCGAGGTGCCGGAAGTTAGTCTCGCAGGAGTTCTTTTACGTGCCAGAAAATCTACCGACACGGGGCTGTCGTATTTGAGCACCTTCAAATACCACCGGACTGAGCCAGGATCGAACCTGCCAAGTTGGGGTCAGAAGGCCAGCGCCTCAACCGTCTGAGCCACTCATCCCGGCAGTTGAAAATGTTCATACAAGAATAAGAATAATACTGTATTTCCACATACAATAAATACATGAGTCTGATGACCGTGATTCGAACACACCTTACAATGAATCAACAATTAAAACTTATGGCACGTATTCGGCTAACGTAAAACTTTTATAACTTATCTGTCTCCCATATCGAAATTATTAGGCGATATTAACCTACATCACATTCCCACGTTTATGAGGGGTCGAAGGAGCTCCAATGCACAGTTTAGGGCTTAATTCACCGAACACCCCCTGTCGGCAGCTCTGAGAGTGGTTTTCCGTGGTTTTCCATTTTCACTCCGGGCAAATTTTGGGGCTGTACGTTAATTAAGGCCACGGTCACTACCTTCACACTCCTAGCCTTTTTATATCCCATCGTCAGCGTAAAACGTATCTGAGTCCTTTCTTATTCCATCGTTGCCATAAGACCCATTCGTGCCGGTTCGACATAAAGCAAATTTTTAAAAAATCACCTATCCGTGTCGGGGCGACGTAAAGCAGATTGTAAAAAATGGCTTAATCCGGAGTTCCAGCACGGCTGCCTTTCCTGTCGCCACGCACTAGTCTTACGGAAAATTCCATAGTAAATCGTCGGAATACGAAACTGGGACTCCCAGATAGGGAGTCCTCCTTGGTGAAGATGATGATGATGCCGTCAACAAAAATGGTTAAGAACCACTGCTCTACAGAGATTTAATTTGCCTTGATACACATCTCTTCGTTTACATGGAGCACACTGCACTACTAACCGTCACAGAAAAAATAATAGAATACTGTAAATAGGTACATTTCTCCACCTTGGCATGAAAAACGGTATCAGGGCGTAAAACTGGGCTAAGTCCACATGTGCAATGCACATCCCATCGGATACCTGTATGGTTATTTGCAGTGAGTTCCCGCGGCACATTCAAGTACAAGTCGGCAACAATGCGCGAGAGACTCGTTCTTATGATGATGATGATGATGATAATGATGATGCTTGTTATTTAAAGGGGCCTAACATCTAGGTCATCCGCCCAGACTCGTTCTAACGCGCACATAGTTTGCTTTCAGTGGTCTATTTGTAGGCTTGCAATCTTAACACCATTTCGTCCGTATCCTGAAGTATTTTGAGGTCATCAATTTGTCACGTGTTATACAAGATATTCTGTTTATTTTCCTTCATTTTAATTATAATTTCAGAACGGATAAGTTTCTAATTAAAAGAACTGAAGATGAGTCAGGGACAGAACCCAACAGTAAAAAAAAGTGAGAACGAACCGATTCTAACTGTAATTTATCGAGTAAGCAATATAGAGGGGGGGGGGGGGGGGAAGAGGGCCAAGAAACGCGAAAGACTTCTATCAGTTGAACAGAAAATGCGTGTGTTTTCCTTCAATTCCGCTACGAATTCTGATAATTTGTTTCTCTTTATAAATCCAAATACGTTTTTTTTGCTAGTTGCTTTACGTCGTACCGACAAAGATAGGTCGTATGGCGACGATGGGATAGGAAAGGACTAGGAGTGGGAAGGAAACGGCCGTGGCTTTAATTAATGTACAGCCCCAGCATTTGCCTGGTGTGAAAATGGGAAACCACGGAAAACCATCTTCAGGGCTGATGACAGTGGGATTCGAACCCACTATCTCCCGATGCGAGCTCACAGCCGCGCGCCTCTAACCACACGGCTAACTCGCCCGGTCCCAAATATTTCGCTGGAGGACGTAAACTAACATATCCCCAAAAATACCTATTTAAGTTCTTGTATATGTTCTTGTATCCTTAAAAAGTATTCAGTGTCTTCAGTTTCACAGGCAGTATCTCTAATTTCTGGAAGTTTCGTGACATACCTAGCGAATCTCGCAATCTCGCTGCGACACACTCACTGAGAACCACAGCTCTAACAGAAATTAACTAGGCACGATTAAAATCCGTGGCCCGGCGAGGAATTGAATCCAAGACCATTTGAACTGAAGGCCACAACATTGAGCAATTGGCGAAAACAGACGGATAATAATAATAATAATAATAATAATAATAATAATAATAATAATAATAATAATAATAATAATAATAATAATAATAATAATAATAATAATAATAATAATAGACTATGTAAATACTGTACTTGGCGTTACAATATTCGTTACAATGCATGGATGTTAGGGGATTGTCTGAGGGTACGAGTATCGTTACTATCTTCTCACCAAGGTGGCGCGTCTCGAATTCTGGCCAATACAAATGAAAATTTTGGCAGTGCAAACGGAAATTTTGAAGTGAAAACTCACGTCCCTGTGATTCAAATTCTACTTAAAACTGGAGGTCCCTGGCTATGATAACGAAATCAATTGTTACGTAACATCATCAAGATGAATATTGAATTTTTACGACCACATTGTAATCGAAAGCGACTTTCAACCTATTAGGTCGTGTTACGTACATTTAGTACGTGTTGAAGAGATGTTAAGTACAGAACAAAAATGGCCAACCAGACACCAGTGGGATCCGAACCCCACAACCTCCCGATTTCGCGTCGGTTGCTCTACCAATTGAGCTATGGTGGCCTAGGCCATCTTTGTTCTGTTGGAAAGGATCTAAGCTACAGGTCTGGTACTACCACCATCACACTGTAGAGTGCGTTTAAGTTGCCCGTTGAGGGCCAAGTCAATGAATATTGAATTTTCACGACTACATTGTAATCGAAAGCGACTTTCAACCTATTAGGTTGTGGGTTAGGATCCCACTGGTGTCTGGTTGGCCATTTTTGTTCTGTACTTAACATCTCTTCAACACGTACTAAATGTACGTAACACGACCTAATGGGTTGAAAGTCGCTTTCGATCATAAACATGCTTGCATGTTTTAGAGCAGGGCCTCCCAGGGTGCATGCGCGTGGTGCATGCACTGTGCACGGTGCAAAAGACGACTTGGCTTGGTTGACCAGAGTGCAGACCCCCCACTCCTCGATTTGGAGCAATAGCGCTTACTCTCTCTTTCCTCACGCCTGTCTCGCTCGCTCCGCCTGTCTCCCTCTGCCAAACTTGCGCCGTAGCGCTTCAAATCCTGGCTGACTTGAGCCGAGTATAGGCGAGTTGAGCCGAGCTTAGCCGAGTAGCCCAGAGACGAAGCGTTGATCCGAGCCATGCCGAGCGGCACCGAGCGACACCGATGCACAGTGCACGGAGCTCTTGCGCCTCTATCTGCACGCGTGAGATTTTGGGCGTTTGAGAGGCCCTGTTTTAGAGGATTGTCCATGGTGCTTGCTGGGGTGATCTCGACCACATTTGAATAATCACCCATGATCCACAGTCTGGCGTAAATGAAAAGGTACTTCATCTGTGCTGACGATAGTCTGCCACGGTAACTATCTTAGTATCACGGGTAACATGCCCGTTATCTGCATTAAAAATAAAACCACTTTGTTGTTTAAAACGTCGTATTGATCCCGATCTCATTTAGGGTACGTTGCAATGGTCTTTGCAGACAGCTACTGACGAGTTATTGCGCTGTCACGTAATTTCGTAGCACAACCACATCGAGAATATTTTACAGTTAATTAACCATCCTTTTGGTTTCTTTGTGTTCAGTGCTAAGGTCGTACGATGAAATGCAGCGTTTGCGTAATCAGCATCAAAGGGAGTGTTTAAATATTATCGGCATCAACCTGTATCGTAGTATCGGCCATAAACCAAAATTGATAGTAAGTTGATATCGAGCCAGGCTTTTTGTCACAGGCCCATCGCTGCAGTCTAGCAGTAAGCATAGAAACGTATAAATGTACTTATTTGAAGTTAATTACAATTACATTTAAGGTACATGTGAATTTGTATATGACGGTGTCGTAATGTTAAGCTAGTAGTAATCATTGTACTGCAAGCTGCCTCTGTGTATCAGTGGTAGAGTGTCGGCCTCCGGATCCCAAGATAGCGGGTTCGAAGGGCGGACAAAAGTCCATTCGACACTCCATGTCGTACCATGTCGGCATGTAAAATATCTCTGGCGACACATTTGGTGTTTACCCGACAAAAATTCATTAAACCTCAGCCATAGACGCCCAAGAGAGTTTCGGTTTACTCGGTCTGCCATCTAGTGGGCCTAGAGTAAAACAGAACGCCGAAATTGACGAGCAGCCAGCCAGATGGCGTCATTTTGAAATGCCTGCACACGGTAGCTGAGGCCATACGATTATTATTATTATTATTATTATTATTATTATTATTATTATTATTATTATTATTATTATTATTATTATTATTATTATTGTACTGCACAACCTATAATATTATAAACCGTATTGTTAAGCACTGGAAATACTTCAGTATACTTCAGTTGTGTATGAATTTGTATATGGTGATGCTATATTGTAGTAGTAGTAGTAGTAGTAGTAGTAGTAGTAGTAGTAGTAGTAGTAGTAGTAGTAGTAGTAGTAGTAGTAGTAGTAGTAGTAGTAGTAGTAGTAGTAGTAGTAGTAGTAGTAGTAGTAGTAGTAGTAGTAGTAGTAGTAGTAGTAGTAGTAGTAGTAGTAGTAGTAGTAGTAGTAGTAGTAGTAGTAGTAGTAGTAGTAGTAGTAGTAGTAGTAGTAGTAGTAGTAGTAGTAGTAGTAGTAGTAGTAGTAGTAGTAGTAGTAGTAGTAGTAGTAGTAGTAGTAGTAGTAGTAGTAGTAGTAGTAGTAGTAGTAGTAGTAGTAGTAGTAGTAGTAGTAGTAGTAGTAGTAGTAGTAGTAGTAGTAGTAGTAGTAGTAGTAGTAGTAGTAGTAGTAGTAGTAGTAGTAGTAGTAGTAGTAGTAGTAGTAGTAGTAGTAGTAGTAACTTTACTTCATTATCATACCTCTGCAAGAGATCATTCCCACCGTGATATTTCCCAATTGCGATGTATTTCTTAATAACAATGATAAAAGTAGGACCAGAGGTCCCTTTGCCTGTAGGGCCGATGACGTAGATGTTAGGCCCCTTTAAACGACAAGCATCATCATCATCATCCTTTGCCTCTAACTAAGCGCCACTATAACTTACATGTATCAGTTACAGCTTCGAAATTAATGGAAATGGTCGCCATTAATTCCATTCTTAAAAGGAGCGTCATGTGTGAATTTAGTTTGGGAACCGTTGATTGAAATATGAATTTGGTACCGAGCGAGTGACTATGCGGTAGTCAGCTTGCATTCAGGAGATACTGGGCTCAAACCCTACTGACGGCAATCCTGAAGATTGTTTTTCCATAATTTCCCATTTAGTTACGGTGGCATAAACAGACATGAACGCTAAAAATCACTGATAGGGTCTTGAATTGACTTGAAGCAGATAAATATCCTAAAAAATAATTGCAAAAGAAACGAATGTACAAACAGATGATCCTATTCAATGTAAATAGATTAGAACAGATGAAGTGTGAATTTGACATACATCACACAATTTAGAATCACGAAACAAGTGTGATTGAACCAAGCCTTAAAGAACTAATTTTGAATAGAAAACAGATCTTCCTGAACTTTTCCAACTCTGCAGCACTCTTCTCATCAAGTTGCAGATATTAAATTAAGTTTGTACATATAACTTTTTTCAGGAATAATAAATAAATAAAAATAAATAAATAAATACATTAATTAATAATTTCCTATGGCCAGACTAGGGCATCCCATGGCAGACCCTCCGACGACGATGGGCGGCATCTGTCGTGTATAAGAAACTGTGTGTTATTGTGGTGGTATATACTGTTGTGTGTGTGTGGTGTACTGTATGAGGTCCAAAGACGTTGAGGTCAGCGAAAACATCCAGTCCTTGGCCTGGCCTGGCCGGGAATCGAACGCGGAGCCCCCTGAACCGAAGGCCACTACGCTGTCCATTCGGTCAAGGATCTGGGTAACTTTCTGAAATGTATACGATGTTTAGAGCATATTTGCTTCAGTTATCCTGAAATCTCACTGCTACCGGGCTGAGTAGCTCGGACGACAGAGCCCTGGCCTTCTGAGCCGAGCTTGGCAGGTGGTATTTGAAGGTGCTCAAATACGTCAGCCTCGTATCGGTAGATTTACTGGTACGTAAAAGAAATCGTGCGGGAAAGAATTCCGGCACTTCGGCTTCTCCAGAAACCGTAAAAGAAGTTAGTGGGACGTAAAAACTAATAACAATATTATTATTATCATTATTATTTCAAATGAAAGTGACTTTCTTACCTTTCTAAATAGGCGGCAACGCAACTTTAAACTGTAAAATGTGGTGGATAAGGCTTTCATTACACTGCTCACCTACCTGAAACAAGGAAGAGAAGAAAATGGTCACAGTAAATAATAATAATAATAATAATAATAATAATAATAATAATAATAATAATAATAATAATAATAATAATAATAATAATAATAATAATAATATAATTTTGGTAACTTAAGGTACAATGTTGAGTAACAATAAAAATCGACATAAATAGGGAATCACAAAACAAAATAGCAAAAATTACGAATTAAGAAGTTTTGGTGCAAAGAAAATCAGAGAGACTATACAATACGCGTTGAAGATAATGAAGTGGGGACAGAAGACCAGGGGATAAAGAAACAATTAACATAACAGTAACTTCTTGTTAATAATTTACAGGAGGAGATGTAATAGGTTCTTCTCGTTCCTGCTCTTTCCCCAAATACTAGGGGTAGACTGTTTCTAGGCACTAAGCACATTTTTACGGCCGGATGCCCGTTCTGACGTCAACCCTATGAGGGATGTATTCACTATTGCACGCTTTGGTAGTGATTGGTAGTACGGTCTGGTATATGCAGATGAAGATATGTGTATTAAAACGAACACAAATACCCAGTTCCCGAGCCAGATAAATTAACCACACGCAATCAGAGTCACTACGCGAACTATTCAGCCACGGAGCCAAACAAACAGCTAACAACCGTTAATGTTAACATCGAAATAGGCACGATTTAGTAGCAAAGTACCTTTATTTCCAGTAATATCGATGCTCTCTCTTTCATATCGGAAAATAAATTTTGTGTAGAAATTCTGAGATGGATATAAATGAAGTATATACCATAAAAACACCGGGCGAGTAGGCCGCGCGGTCAGAGGCGCACGGCTGTGAGCTTGCATCCGGGAGATAGTGGGTTCGAATCCCACTGTCGGCAGCACTGAAGATGGTTTTCCGAGGTTTCCCATTTTCACACCAGTCAAATGCTGGGGCTGTACCTTAATTAAGGCCACGGCCGCTTCCTTCCAACCCCTAGGCCTTTCCTATCCCATCATCACCATAAGACCTATCTGTGTCGGTGCGACGTAAAGCCACAAGCAACAAAACATAAAAACTTGAGCCAAGCGAGCTGGCTACGCGGTCTGGATCACGTAGCTCTCAGCTTACATTCGAGAACATAGTGGGTTCGAATCCCGTGGTTTTGCAATTTTCATACCAGGCCAATCCTGGTAAAACCTTAATTAAGGCAACGGTCGCTTCGGTCCCAATTCTACCCCATCGTCGCTACAAGACAAGTCAAGAAAACCCGGAGCAAAAATTTTACAATGCACAGATACAAATGCGGAAGTCCTAATATCTAATAATAATACGAATGATATTGAATTATAGGTTAGATTAACTTGAAGTATTAGAAAGAAGAATGGTTAGGAAAATCCTGAATCAAATGAAAAGTAGAGAACTGTAGAAATTAAGAAGTAATAAGGAAATCTAGCAGAACAGAAAACAACGGAAACAATCAGAAAAGGGAGATGGTCTTTTTACGCGGCCGATGACCTAGATGTTAGGCCCCTTTAAACAACAAAGCATTATCAATATTTTTTTAGGCATATATTTAGGAAGGATGGAAACAGATTACCGAAAATGACATTCAAAAACCTGTGAGAGAAAAGGTCAACAACCTGAGTTAAAGAGGTCCAGAAACTTTCGAAACGAAATACTGTACGGTAATATAACAAGAGAAGAAATCAAGGAAAGAGGTCATTTTAGAAATAAATTGTTAAATATGGAAGGAATCCATGGCAGAACGTAAAAGAAAACTGGTACAAAGTGGTCTGAGGATAGAGAGAGTATCGGTAAGAAAGGAAGAGGGAACATTAAAGGCTGAGAAATTGAAATTGGCACGCGGTCCCTAGCATGTCACAACGGGAAGAGAAGAGACGAACGTTATTGGTTTTATGTCGCACTAACTACTTTTACGATACACCGATGTGCTATAATTTTGTCCCTCAGGAGTTCTTTTACGTGCCAATAAACTACTGACACGTGGCTAACGTGTTTGAGCACCTTCAAACACCACCGGATTGAGCCCGGATGGAACCCGCGAACATGGGTTCAGAAAGCCAGTACTCTACCGTCTGAGCCATCTAGCCCTGTCCTCGAAGTATAAGTGAGAAGCTGTTTAAGTATCCACTGTAGTTAGAGTTCATCCTGTCAGGATGCTGTACCTACTGCACCCGGTATTGTTGTACATATCAGGCTGTGTAATTTGCAGTCTTTCCAGGATTACCTTACTTCTTTTACGATCGAGTGAGGAGTCACCTACAGACTTTATAAATATAATGTCTTCTGTTGTCGGTCTCCCTTCAGCTTTCTTCTCGATAGTCCAAGCCACTTTCACAATAAACCTAAACATCTGAAGGAAGTGTATAATTTCGATAGGCAACAATATATTGTATTTTAAATATTTCATATTTCTGGCTTTGTATGTAATTCTCAGACTGTGAAACTTAACTGAATTATGTTTTTTTTTTACAAAACATCATATCATGTGCCTGTTAAAAATTAAAAGAAGAATGTTTCTGATTATTATCACATCCTGAATGTAATTTCATGCGCGGAGACCTTTTAAAAATCACCTCACCTCATCATTAATATACGCTGTACCATGAAATGACACTGATTTGTTGTTTCATACATTGACTGGAAATTAGAAAACAGTATTCGAGAGCAAGAATTATTATCAATTTGTTACTTTTTTCGATTATTCCAAGCACCGTCGTAACATGCTGTAACAGACCCGCGATACTGAATTAATAACACTACTTTCGGAAACGCCGAGGTACTGGAATTTTTATTCAATGTGCTGGCATGTCTACCAACACGAGGCTCATGTGTGGCACCTTCAAATGCCACTGGACTGGGCCGGGATCAAACCCAACCACCTCGGATCAGAAGCCAACGCTGTATTCTCTGAGCTACTCAGCCCAGTGCTCACATTGAAGTCCTCCGATCTGATTATTTTGGGGGCTATTATTATTGAAAATTAAAACCTACAGCCTGTTTTCCAGTCAATGGCCGGGTCAGGGATGTAATGAATGAAGTAGATATAGGCTATTAGTACGATGGGGTCGCCACTCCCAAAGTGATGTATTAATGAGTGATAGATGCTATGAAATGAGAATGGAGAGTGTTGCTGGAATGAAAGGTGACAGGGAAAACCGGAGTACCCGGAGAAAAACCTGTCCCGCCTCCGCTTTGTCCAGCACAAATCTCACATGGAGTGACCGGGATTTGAACCACGGTATCCAGCGGTGAGAGGCCGACGCGCTGCCGTTATTATTATTATTATTATTATTATTATTATTATTATTATTATTATTATTATTGCTCAAATAAGTGAGGTTGCAAAATCTAGAGAGAATATCATACCAGTTGAAAGGAAATGCATTTTTACCACAACATTGTAACTAGTTGCTTGTCAGGGATTTAGCGTTACATTTAACAATGGTGTTTGTAAACTAGCAAACTATGATAGAAATTCGAATCAAGCAATCACAATAATTGTGGAATGAAACGTAAAACGCCCAGTGCTGTGATTTACAGTCCACAGCTTCCGCTATAAATTATGCATGAACAAACCACCTTAATGAGCCAGATAGTGATTTTATTTGTGATGCATATAATACATGGATACCATACCAAACAAAGAACAGGATTTTTAATCTAGTTATGTGTTCGTTGGCTCTCAATATACCTATGCATTCTCTGATAACAAATAGAAAAATGGAAATTCTTTGCGATGACCTGGAAATTAATCCGCCTTAAAGCGACGTGAAGGGGAGTGTGGAGTGAAGCGTGTGAACTGTTTGTATTTATTCGATCATAGGAAGTAATGAGAAGCTGCTTTGGTCCTAGCCAACGGCATTTCAACGGTAGTGCAAGGTGCCGATTCGCTCTACTTTCTCCTTTCGGGAGGATACAGAAAATTTAAAAAAACTTTCGCATACGAAGCGCGAACGACTGCAAACCGCCTCGGAATATTTATTGATATAAACCGAAACAATGAAGTAAACACGAACAGATAGAGCGTCGTCAATGTATCATATTTACTGTAACTTCAACGCTATCGATTGCAGGATATGTGTCGAATACAATGTTTACAGGTTTTACCCACACTGCTCGCAAATACTATCGTATTCCAAATTCCGGTGAAATCATTCAATCCTAGACCTCAAATCCATTTAATTCTATATATAATCACTATTGCAAACTATACAGGGACTGGTTATCAGAAGAGTTATCAAAGATATGAACATAAACCAATGTACCGAATTTACTTTAGCTTCAATGCTATCGATAGTAGAATATGTATCCAGTTCTTCCTCACATTAGTTACCACTGAAACTAAGTATCACGTTGAGAATGAAGGTACTATTAACGACCGATAGACAATAGACAAACCTAAAGGGCGAGAGTCTCCTACCATCGCGTACGGCTTGTTCTGAGTAACTATTTATTTTTGATATTTTTTAATAATTGGCTTTACGTCGCACCGACACAGATAGGTCTTATGGCGACGATGGGGTAGAAAAGGGGTGGGAGTGGGAAGGAAGTGACCGTGGGCTTAACTAAGGTACATCCCCAGCATTTTTCTGGTGTGAAAATGGGAAATCACGTAAAATCATCTTCAGGGTATTAACAATATTCTGACATGTTTAGTTCTATAATATCCTCAGATTATTTCAGATCACTTATTTGCCTGCGTATGTATGCATAATATAACTTACGCTGTGTAAACTTGTCACTGGTTGTGAATGAGTGATATTATCAATAAGTGCTTTTATTTTTGCTAGTTGTTTAACGTCACACTAACACATTGAAAGCTTTCGGCAAAGCGAGGATGGGAAAGAGTTAGGATTGTGAAGGTAGCGTCCGTGATCTGGTATGAAAATGGTAAACCATAGAATCATCCTTCAGGGTTGCCGACGGTGGGACTGGAATCCACCCTCTCCCGCATGCAAGCTCACCTCTACGCGCCCCTAACGTTATGACCAACTTTCTTTTTACATCACTCTATCTTACTCCCTTAGCCCCTTAGCCTAGTGTATATTATCCGCGCACTTTTTAGTGATAGATTTACACCCTAGTGCTGAAGCGGTCGACTTCGGTTATCTTCGAGATTCGTATTGGCAACCTTTGAAACACAAACTAAGAATCGCTTATCATCGCTGTGCGCCATCTGGCGTACACTTTAAGTACTCGTACTGTTGTTGTTTACACAGCAAAGCCAAACTATAGAATTCATGCTAGGAACAAGTTTCGCAACGGGAAATGTTATATAGTATTAAATATTGTGTGTGTGACACAGTTGTTTGCTTAAAATAATAAAGGTTTATAAAATTCATATCGATCGATCATATTATCGATTCAATTCAGATTTCATTTCCATTCAGTTGGCAGTATTGACGGAACCCTTCTTACTTCACCAACGAGTACAAAAATCTATCACTAAAAAGTGCGCGGATAATACTATTCCCTTGAATTACTGAAAAAATATTTGTCATGGGCGTCCCTCTCTTCCTTTTTCCTAGCCTCGGATCGCATATCGTTGGGATATACGCCCACCTGAATAGAACGATAGTCTTCAACAACTGCGTTTCAGGTGCTGGAATTCACAAAGTAATAACTAAGGTTTGGTTGGTAAAGAAAAGTCAAATTTCTTTTCTGAGGCCACTTTACTGACATATATTTATGTGGTATATAAATGTGTATTCCGGCCATTTTTATTGCTTTGGTGATATATCGCTCATTTTAGTTACATAAGGTTATATGTCCAGAATATTGAGGCGCCTTTTTTTTTAACAAGGGAGGCACATGTTTACGTCGAGTGTCAAACAAAGGATAAAAGACAAAGACACTTCCGTACAGGCCATGAAGGCCCTTGGAGGAGTGGAAGGTAAAGGCTTCCACCATTGTTAACCACGGCACTGATGGGGTAGAGTGGTTAGCTCTACGCCCTGCCGCCTTTGCCCCCAGGAATTAACCTGGTACTCATTTTTGGTGTAGGCTGAGTGAACCTCAGGGCCATATGCACCTCCGGAAGTGGAAATCTCGTTTCTTAAATTTTACGACTTCCTGACTGGGATTCGAACCCACGTCCTTCCGGGCGAACAGAGCACGCCTTTACCGCCTCGGCAGGGCAGCCCCTTGTCAAACAAAGGATAACACAGGATTTCAAAAGACTGTAGTAGATGTATTTTTTTCTTTTCCCGAAACAGATAGGTAGCAGGTTGAAAGGACACGATTCCGAAAAACGAGGAGGTACAAACGTACGCCGACAGATACTAACAAGCATGCTCATACTTCATTTTTGGTTCTTTTTCTGGAAAACAGAGTGAGAACTGAGCCTTAGGGCTGATACTGAGTGAGTGTACAAAGTTTTAGCGCATTTACTGTAGCTCTGTCAGCCGGAATGGTTAAATGTGTCTGCTGTTTAATCCCTAATCAGTTTTCGGCAGTTTAATTTTAATAATACTCTAATACTTGCTATCTATCCCTAAAATGCTTAAGTCATATATTACAATTTTTGAGTCATATTTAGCTAGTATTTAGAGCATATTTGCTTCTTATTTTGTACTTATTTAGGTGATAAATTTCCAAATCCTAGTAATAAAGTAATAACATACCTCATGCAACTCTGCAGCTGGATGTCCTTCTGACAGAACAGTATATCAGGAGCCAATTATGACAAAATTGAATCATCATCAAAAAAGTGTACAGGATGTGATAAACAGTGCGGAGTGATTTTAACATTATAGTTAGAGAAATAAGATTCTGTGAGTCAAGTTGTGACTACTCTCTGAAGTTTGAATTGTGGAATCAATTTCTTATTGACTACACCGTATGTTTATTGGGAATGATTAATCACATAAACACAAGGATGAGGTTAGAGGCCGGAAATGCTTGTGTCACGGATGCTTTATAGCACCAAGAGGGTAATCACACCCCTTTGAATGCTCGGATGTAATAAGACCTCCCAGTGCATGCCTCCTGCAGGGGAGATCCATCACTCTCCACAATAGTGATGTGCTTGAGCCCGGCTCGAGCTGCTCGAACAGATGACGTCAGAGCTCGAGCCTGTTCGAGCTTTGCTCGAGCTTTTGCGCGCACCGCAACCTAGCGCCTTGCTGTTACTAACACCCAGCAAACTTGAGAAGGATATGTAAGAGTATTTATGCTGGACAGTACCGGTTCGTCCTCTCTACTGTTACTTCCGTGTATTTTGTACATAATATAATTTCGACCCATACCTACATATTAGAGACAGTCAAAATTTGTATTTGTGCGATGATTCGTTACACATGCCTTCATCCGAATAAACCAATTCTCTACTAAAATGTGTTGTTTGGGCCGTATAAAGACAGAAAAAGACAGAAAAAGGAAACCATTCACGTGTCGTAATAGTTACATATTTAAATGGTTACAAGACTAAAAATGTATATTTTACCTGCAGTTGTTGTTGACACGTTTCTCGCTCGGGTGCATGGCTCAATGGTAAGCGTGTTGGCCTTTGGTTACAGGGGTCCCGGGTTCGATACCCGGTAGGATCAGGATTTTTAAAACCATAAGATGATGACTTGTTTTATTTGTTCCAGATGGGCTCGAAAACTACTGAACCGATTGACCTGAACTATTGTAAATGATACAGCTTGAAATCGCGAGTCACGTTTGAGTTTCATATAGCCTATATTTCACGCAATCATACAGTAACATTGCTGCACCATAATATTTATACATGTATTTGTGTATACGATTGATGAGATGTCAATCCTTTCTTACTCAAAGTCTTCTATACGAGCAACAAGGGTAATACTCTCCCAAGGAGTGGATTCAAACCCCCAACATTGAGGACAGAAAAATGACCTCGCCTGAGGCGCTGCCAGCTGTCTTAGCCGCCCAAA
Organism: Anabrus simplex; assembly: GCF_040414725.1. Taxonomy (NCBI): domain Eukaryota; kingdom Metazoa; phylum Arthropoda; class Insecta; order Orthoptera; family Tettigoniidae; genus Anabrus; species Anabrus simplex. Next base: position 566,587,198 of record NC_090265.1, on the reverse strand, counting down.
GCATCGTATTGTAAGAATAATATTACCGTATTCATAATTTTGCACGGTCTAGAAAGCCAAGATTAACAGACGAGAGGATCTGTCGTGCTGACCACACGACACCTCGTAATCTGCAGACCTTCGGGCTGAGCAGCGGTCGCTTGGTAGACCATGGCCCGTCGGGGCTGTTGCGCCATGGGGTCTGGTTTGGTTTTTTATTCATAATGTTGAGTCCAACGTGCAGTTGTTACACGGCACACAAGTACTGCCTTGGGAGGAAATACTTCTGTTAATACGCGGGGAATATTATGGGTACATCCTTTGTCATTTTCATTGCATATTATCATAATCTAAGCCTTCTAATTTTATGGCCAACCTTTATTCCTCATAAGACTGAATGACTGAGGGAATGTAGTAATATGTGAAAGCACGCACCTTCGTTATAAATATTATACACACACATGTGTGAAAGGTGCTTCACTTCATATGCTGTTTGCTAATCTGCACGTTCTATCTGTAGCCCGAGACAGACTCCGCCTTCGATCACGTGACTGCTCGAGCTTGCTTCGAACCTCGGCGCGTATCGGGTCGGCTCGATCCAGCTCTCTACGCGTGTGACGGGCAAACGATACCCGTGTTCAAGCGGGATCGAGCCGACCCGTTACGGGCCGAGGTTCGAAGCAAGTTCGAGCATTCACGTGACCGAAGGCGGATTCTGACTCGGGCTACAGCTAGTGATGGACAAACGATACCTGTGTTCTAGCGGGATCGAGCCGACCCGATACGCGCCGAGGTTCGAGCCTGTTCGAAGCAAGCTCGAACTGTCACATGACCGAAGGCGGATTCTGACTCGAGCTACAGCTAGTGATGGACAAACGATACCTGTGTTCTAGCGGGATCAAGCCGACCCGATACGAGCCGAGGTTCGAGCCTGTTCGAAGCAAGCTCGAACTGTCACATGACCGAAGGCGGATTCTGACTCGGGGTACAGCTAGTGATGGACAAACGATACCTGTGTTCTAGCGGGATCGAGCCGACCCGATACGAGCCGAGGTTCGAGCCTGTTCGCAGCAAGCTCGAACTGTCACAAGACCGAAGGCGAAATCTGACTCTGGCTACAGCTAGTGATGGACAAACGATACCTGTGTTCTAGCGGGATCGAGCCGACCCGATACGCGCCGAGGTTCGAGCCTGTTCGAAGCAAGCTCGAGCAGTCACATGACCGAAGGCGGATTCTGACTCGGGGTAGAGCTAGTGATGGACAAACGATACCTGTGTTCTAGCGGGATCGAGCCGATCCGATACGCGCCGAGGTTCGAGCCTGTTCGAAGCAAGCTCGAGCAGTCACATGACCGAAGGCGGATTCTGACTCGGGGTACAGCTAGTGATGGACAAACGATACCTGTGTTCTAGCGGGATCAAGCCGACCCGATACGCGCCGAGGTTCGAGCCTGTTCGAAGCAAGCTCGAGCTGTCACAAGACCGAAGGCGGATTCTGACTCGAGCTACAGCTAGTGATAAGCAAAAGATACCTGTGTTCTAGCGGGATCGAGCCGACCCGATACGCGCCGAGGTTCGAGCCTGTTCGAAGCAAGCTCGAGCAGTCACAAGACCGAAGGCGGATTCTGACTCGGGCTACAGCTAGTGATGGACAAACGATAACTGTGTTCTAGCGGTATCGAGCCGACCCGATACGCGCCGAGGTTCGAGCCTGTTCGAAGCAAGCTCGAGCTGTCACAAGACCGAGGGCGGATTCTGACTCGGGCTACAGCTAGTGATAAGCAAACGATACCTGTGTTCTAGCGGGATCGAGCCGACCCGATACGCGCCGAGGTTCGAGCCTGTTCGAAGCAAGCTCGAGCTGTCACATGACCGAAGGCGGATTCTGACTCGAGCTACAGCTAGTGATAAGCAAAAGATACCTGTGTTCTAGCGGGATCAAGCCGACCCGATACGAGCCGAGGTTCGAGCCTGTTCGAAGCAAGCTCGAACTGTCACATGACCGAAGGCGGATTCTGACTCGGGGTACAGCTAGTGATGGACAAACGATACCTGTGTTCTAGTGAGATCGAGCCGACCCGATACGAGCCGAGGTTCGAGCCTGTTCGAAGCAAGGTCGAACTGTCACAAGACCGAAGGCGGAATCTGACTCTGGCTACAGCTAGTGATGGACAAACGATACCTGTGTTCTAGCGGGATCGAGCCGACCCGATACGAGCCGAGGTTCGAGCCTGTTCGCAGCAAGCTCGAACTGTCACAAGACCGAAGGCGAAATCTGACTCTGGCTACAGCTAGTGATGGACAAACGATACCTGTGTTCTAGCGGGATCGAGCCGACCCGATACGCGCCGAGGTTCGAGCCTGTTCGAAGCAAGCTCGAGCAGTCACATGACCGAAGGCGGATTCTGACTCGGGGTAGAGCTAGTGATGGACAAACGATACCTGTGTTCTAGCGGGATCGAGCCGATCCGATACGCGCCGAGGTTCGAGCCTGTTCGAAGCAAGCTCGAGCAGTCACATGACCGAAGGCGGATTCTGACTCGGGGTACAGCTAGTGATGGACAAACGATACCTGTGTTCTAGCGGGATCAAGCCGACCCGATACGCGCCGAGGTTCGAGCCTGTTCGAAGCAAGCTCGAGCTGTCACAAGACCGAAGGCGGATTCTGACTCGAGCTACAGCTAGTGATAAGCAAAAGATACCTGTGTTCTAGCGGGATCGAGCCGACCCGATACGCGCCGAGGTTCGAGCCTGTTCGAAGCAAGCTCGAGCAGTCACAAGACCGAAGGCGGATTCTGACTCGGGCTACAGCTAGTGATGGACAAACGATAACTGTGTTCTAGCGGTATCGAGCCGACCCGATACGCGCCGAGGTTCGAGCCTGTTCGAAGTAAGCTCGAGCTGTCACAAGACCGAGGGCGGATTCTGACTCGGGCTACAGCTAGTGATAAGCAAACGATACCTGTGTTCTAGCGGGATCGAGCCGACCCGATACGCGCCGAGGTTCGAGCCTGTTCGAAGCAAGCTCGAGCTGTCACATGACCGAAGGCGGATTCTGACTCGAGCTACAGCTAGTGATAAGCAAAAGATACCTGTGTTCTAGCGGGATCAAGCCGACCCGATACGAGCCGAGGTTCGAGCCTGTTCGAAGCAAGCTCGAACTGTCACATGACCGAAGGCGGATTCTGACTCGGGGTACAGCTAGTGATGGACAAACGATACCTGTGTTCTAGTGGGATCGAGCCGACCCGATACGAGCCGAGGTTCGAGCCTGTTCGAAGCAAGCTTGAACTGTCACAAGACCGAAGGCGGAATCTGTCTCTGGCTACAGCTAGTGATGGACAAACGATACCTGTGTTCTAGCGGGATCGAGCCGACCCGATACGCGCCGAGGTTCGAGCCTGTTCGAAGCAAGCTCGAGCTGTCACAAGACCGAAGGCGGATTCTGACTCGAGCTACAGCTAGTGATAAGCAAAAGATACCTGTGTTCTAGCGGGATCGAGCCGACCCGATACGCGCCGAGGTTCGAGCCTGTTCGAAGCAAGCTCGAGCAGACATCACGTGACCGAAGGCGCAGTTGACTCGGGCTACAGCTAGTGATGGGCGAACGATACCCGTGTTCGATCAGGATCGAGCCGACCCGATACACGGCGAGGTTCAAGCCTGTTCGAAGCAAGTTCGAGCAGTCACGTGACCGAAGGCGGAGTCTAATCGGTCTACAGCTAGTGATGGGCAAACGATACCCGTGTTCGAGCGGGATCGAGCCGTCCCGATACGCGCCGAGGTTCGAGCTCAAATACGTCAACCTCTTGTCGGTAGATTTAATGGCACGCAAAGAACTCCTGCGGAACTAACTTCCGGCACCTTGGCGTGTCCGAAAACGGTAAAAGTTGTTAGTGGGACGTAAAGCCAAAAAATTATTATTCTTTCTTGGCCCTTATATTTTTCTAGCCCGATTTCCCCAGCGCTTTAAAACGAGGATGTAAGGGGTGTTTATTTCCTGTTTGGGGCCATAACCATAGAAGTAAAGAAACCCATTGTTCATTATTGGCTTTACGACCCACTAGCTACTTTTTCGGTTTTCGGCATCATTTTCTTTAATTGCCCATCTTCTTCTTCGTCTTAATCTGCTTACCCTCCAGGGTCGGTTTTTCCCTCGGACTCAGCGAGGGATCCTACCTCCTCCGCCTCAAGGGCAGTATCCTGGAGCTTTAGGCTCTGGGTCGGGGATACAACTGGGGAGGATGACCAGTACCTTGCCCACGCGGCCTTTCCTGTTATGCTGAACAGGGGCCCTGTGGGAGGATGGGAAGATTGAAAGGGATAGACAAGGAAGAGGGAAGGAAGCGGCCGTGCCCGTAAGTTAGGTACCATCACGGCAATAGCCTGGGGGAGAAGTGGGCATCCACGGAAAACCACTTCGAGGATGACTGAGGTGGGAATCCAACCCACCTCTACTCAGTTGACATCCAGAGGCTGCGTGGACCCCGTTCCAGCCCTCGCACCACTTTTCAAATTTCGTGCCAGAGCCGGGAATCGAACCCGGACCTCCGGGGGTGGCAGCTAATCACACTAACCACTCCACAACAGAGGCGGACTAATTGCCAATCAATTAATAAATTGATGGTTTCATAACGTAATGCTTACGCACGTAAAATCGGTATAAACTGTATACCTCAACAGTAAACTATGTAGACCCTGTCTAGGCGGACATTCTGAGCCTTTCGCCAGTCAAATGCGAGCGGCCGTCCACTGTGCTATTCATGAAAAACAAAACGGAACATATTAAGAATATTTTACCTGCATATGTCGACGTCGTTTACGTGGAGGTGTCTCCCCCTCATTTGGAATGGTGTCATTCGACGAAGGACGAATATTATGAATTTTTAAGTATCTTATCATCGTCGATGTATTTTTACTATCGTTTTAATATTTTATCACATCGAGTGCATTTTACTCGTTTGTGTTGGAAGCTCTTCAAAGTAGTCCCAAGTCCATGACCTTTTTCTACCGGCCATTGTCTGTTCTGTCTGAAGTAATAACAAATTCGTCTATTATAATAATGTATTTTCTTTCTTTCTTTCTTAATCTGCATTCCCTCCAGGGTCAGTTTTTCCCTCGAACTCAGCTAGGGATCCCACCTCTACCGCCTCAAGGGCAGTGTCTGGGAGCTTCAGACTCTGGGTCGGGGGATACAACTGGGGAGGATGAGCAGTACCTCGCCTAGGCGGCCTCACCTGCGTAGCCTTAAGTCAGGTACCATCCCGGCAATTGCCTGGAGAAGAAGTGGGAAACCACGGAAAACCACTTCCAGGATGGCTGAGGTGGGAATGGAACCCACCTCTACTCAGTTGACCTCCCGAGACTGAGTGGACCCTGTTCCAGCCCTCGTGCCACTTTTCAAATTTCGTGGCAGAGCCGGGAATCGAACCCGGGCCTCCGGCGGTGGCAGCTAATCACACTAACCACTACACCACAGAGGCGGACATAATAATGTATTATTGGGAGATAGTGGGTTCGAGCCCCACCGTCGGCAGCCCTGAAGATGGTTTTCCGTGGTTTCCCATTTTCACACCAGGCAAATGCTGGGGCTGTACCTTAATTAATGCTACGGCCGCTTCCTTCCCAGTCCTAGCCCTTTCCTGTCCCATCGTCGCCATAAGACCTATCTGTGTCGGTGCGACGTAAAGCAACTAGCAAAAAAAAAAAGCCTGCAAAACACGACAAAGTTATACAGAAACGTATTTCTGAAGAGCGGACAAAATGTAAAATGCAAAGGTACATATTAACGAAATAAATATTACCAATCTGTTGTTCGTACTGCCAGAAAGACTTAAACAAATGCTCTTTCCGTTCACTGAGAACGTTGTGTTCACCCCCCCCCCCCACACACACATAAATATACTGAGTGTACCTAGTAGTAATCTAATAGGGCGAATTTTCCGTCCGCGCTCCGCTTACCTAGTCGATATGTGGTGTCGCCTGACAGTTCGAACAGGTTCGATACGGCATCGAGCCTACGTAGCGTATCGGGCCGACTCGAGCCTGCTCGAACTTCCGTATCATTCGCCCATCACTACTCCACAATACGCTGAGAGGCATCTGTACCACCATCACCACGCACGTTAGCTGAGCATTGTAGAGAGGTTTGTTCCCTTGCTGCGAGCACTAGTACTGTTCTTATTTTCTTTTCCAGTTTGTTGTAAAATTTGCCATCAATTTCGTGTTTAAATATCTCACATCAATGTAGCGATAAGTCATCATACATTTGTGCATTTGCTGTGGATTTCATATCCATAAACTATCCCTCACATTCCTAGCGTTCCAGTATGTCGATACTTCTATCAACTTTAGGCGGCATTTTAAGTTAATTGTTTGAAGGACTCAATGCTTTGGGTTTGGTACAAATGTTCCGTTAAAACAAATGAGCACTATTAAGCGTACTTATTTATTATGTGGCGGCATCTAATTTTTATGTTAGGAAAATGGACTGATCTTGGAAATTTTAAGCACAGAAATGATCAAACATTTCTCAAAGAGTTCAGTAATAATTTGCCTTTCTATCAGCGGCAGCACCAGAATAACGCAACTTTAAATCATACATGTAACTTGTCAAATTTGAATAAGGCTTACAACGTCCATACAGTGTTGCCAACTTATATTTTCGGGATCCGCTACATACTACTAGTAATCCGCTAAAATTCCGCCAAGAAATCCAATCTCAAATAATGAGTAATAAAATGAGCAATAATAATAATTGATAATAATAAGTAATAATAATAAAAGTAAATGTCTGCACTCACCTGATCTGTGAGTTTCACTGGGATTAACCCCCTGCCTGCGAGCCGGGGAGCTAAAACTTGTAAGCGTTTTACTGCCGGGTGCAAACTAAGTCAATCTCCTACGTCAAGGGCCTCACACAGATCAGGCCAGCTCATTAAACGGTCTTCCTTCATAGCAGAAAATAAATGCTGCTCTCTCACAGTTTCATTATAAGTCGTCATTCGTCAACTAAGAGATAAGTGACCTTTCCACATGCATTACAAATTTATGATTCCATGATTGGAGCCCTGCGCGGATATACAAAATAGTATCCGCATCCGCTCCGTATCCGCACTTCCTTCATCCGCATTCACATCCGCGAAAGGTTATCCGTATCCGCGAATGCTTATCCGCGAATAATGGGAACATTTAACTCCCGTGCAGTATATTACACCTACGGTATTGAGAAGACTAGATCTGTTAACATAATACAATAGGCCTCATATCAGGCACCAGAACCCCTACAGTCACAGGTTTATGAGGAATTTTCTCACTTTTACTGTATCCTTGGAGAATGAATTTTCCTCTCATATCGTTCGAATCAACTTTATACGTTGAATATTTCTCTTGCTCAGCTTGTAAACTACAAATGGGGACAACGTCACTCAACGTCCGTAGGTTTAGCCTTAAAGTACCCTACACGTATCCTCTGCGGGGTGCTAATAGAGCAATAAGAACAATAAGATGCCGCCTTACTGCCCTGCAGGGCCTCACGGTTATGACAATCGAGAAATCAACTTAAATAATAATAAAAACAGTCCTTCTGAGGACTGGCATTTTTCATACCCGAACATTCGGCTCTCAGTTAACAATCTGCCAACTTAACATCGAAGGAATCAGTAGGACAAAAGTGAATACTTATCCAAAAACCTTCTGGATCACTCCGTGGATGTACTTGTGCTTCAGGAAACTCATACAGAAGAAGACCTTTAACTGAACTGCAGGGGTAAAATTCCTGGATACCAATTAGCATCAGCAGTAAATCATCCTAAATATCGCATTGCCTTTTTAGTCAGGGAAGATATAGTGAACTATGATGTTCTGTACTTGAAAATGTTGTGTCGTGCGGTTAGAGGCGTGCGACTGTGAGCTTGCATCCGGGAGATAGTGGGTTCGAATCCCACTGTCGGCAGCCCTGAAGATGGTTTTCCGTGGTGTTCCATTCTCACACCAGGCAAATTCTGGGGCTGTACCTTAATGAAGGCCACGGCCGCTTGCTTCCAACTCCTAGACCTTTCCTTTCCCATCGTCGCCATAAGACCTATCTGTGTCGGTGCGACGTAAAGCCACTAGCAAAAAAAAAAAAAAAAAAAAAAAGTTGTGAATCAAAATTTCTTCTCCTGATCTATACATGTGCAGAATGTTGTGATAACCAATGTATATAAGCCATCTTCAGTCATTTGGGCAGATCCCATCGTGATGGTACCTACAGAAAATAACCTAATCATAGCAGACTTCAAGGCCTGCTGCCATTTCTTGATGGATACAGTACTTTTGTTTCCATCTCTTGGCACAGGCCAGAGTAAAGTGTAGCTTCCACCGAAGTCCCAGTCTCATCCATGGCTGTGACAATATGGAAGCTGCTGGGGTATGGGTGGTGCTGAGTAATGACATTCAGAGCACGACTAGTGCATGAGTGTTATGAAAGGTGTTGCTCATAGGGTCAGTCGTGATGCAATAGCACTTTCTGACCCAGTGAGGAAAGCAATGGCAAACTACCTCACTCCTCGTCTTGCCTAGTACGCCTCATTTTGGTGCTGCCATTGGTTTTTGCGGTTTCCTTATAACCGCATAACCTTTGGTGGTGCAATTTGAGGATCCAACCAGCCTCTGGGCTGATGACCTAACAGACACAGCAGACTTCAACAGCCACCACAATTTATGGAGATATGATGAGTGTGATGAGAATGGTGACAGACTGCTTGAAAGGATGGACGAGAGAGACCTTAAGCTAGTCTACGATGCTAAGGGCATAGGGACATTCCACTCTGGCCGTTGGAATAAAGACTATTCACCCGATATCTGTTTCGTTTCTTCCAATCTCATGGCAACTTCCCCAGTACACAGACAGGTACTGAAAAATTTCCCTCGAAGTCAACATAGACATATAATTTACAAAAACCTCGCTGGAACTTTCAAAAACCTGGTTGGAATGCTTACCGTATGCATTGTACGCAGATGTCAATATTAGACGGATAGCTCCAACTTCAGAAAATTACGGTAGGTTTGTTGGTCTAATAAAATCTGCCGCAAAAAGAACCATTCCTCGAGGCTATCGGAAGGATTACATTCCAGGTTGGAATGAGGAAAACAGTCGCTTGTCCGCTGAATATGAGGAAGAATGTTGTCAAGAGAAAGCAATCGAACTCCTAAAATCCCCAGATAATGCTAGAAGAGAGAAGTGGGTAACAAGTCTAAGGGATCTTAACTTCACACATTCCAGCAGAAAAGCATGGTCTCTCATCCGCAAGCTCGACCCAACTTCCACACCACCAAGAAATCACTCCTCAATTAATGTGGAAACCATAGCTAATCACCTCGTCTCAACATCGCGGATTTCAGGGGATAAGAAACTCGCCAAATAGGTTAAATCGGAACTAGGCAGAGAAAACAAGACACCCAGCCAAATGACCAGTATACAAGTCCATGATCTTCAGAAGAGGTACAAAGAGGTTTGGACACACTCAGAACTGGTAAATCTGCAGGACTTGATGGCATATATCCAAAACTTTTAAAGAACTGTGGTCCGGCAATCAAACGATGGCTTGCTTCTTTGTTCAGTGGTTCTGCAATCGGGCCGCTTGTCCCCTCTGTTCAAAACAGCTAAAATTCTTGCTATCTTGAAAACAGGCAAGGATCCCAAATCACATCAAAGCTATAGACCCATAGCTCTACTAAGTGTTACATATAAGCTTCTAGAAAGACTCATCTTCAATATAATATCTTCTGCAATTGAACACCTTATTCCACTTGAGCAAGCTGGTTTCCGGCATGGTCGAGACTGCGGTGATCAGATTCTCTCTTTGAATTCCTTCCTTGAAACAGGATTCGAGAGGAAAATGAAAAATCTATCTGTGTTCCTTGATCTCACAGCTGTTTACGACACCGTTTGGAAAGAAGGCCTTCTCCTGAAAATCACCAGGGCTATTCCATGTCTTAAAATGTTCACTCTGATAAAAATATGCTCAGTAACAGATTTTTCCAAATCCATACAGAACATGCCCGTAGCAGATTCCATAAACTTAATAATGGCTTGCCATAGGGATCAGTATTGTCTTCCATTCTCTTCAACTTATAAATCCATGATCTCCCAGAAACCGTATCTCGCAAGTTCATCTATGCAGATGATATCAACCTCACCATACAAAGAACAGACTTCAATGAGGCAGAAGACATTCTATACAAAGACCTTGACAAGATGGGTGATTATTTCAAAAAATGGCGCCTGAAACCTAGTCCACTAAAGACAGAGGTAGCTACGTTCCACCTAAATAACAGGCAGACAAACTATCAACCTACGATCAGGTTCGGAAACCACACACTGCAGTGTAATACCAACCCAAAATATCTAGGTATAACTTTAGATAGCCCATTAACCTATCGACGCCATCTTGAAAAACTGGCTGCTAAGCTTAAAAGCCGTAACAACTTGTTGGGTATACTAGCTGGTACTTTATGGGGCGCAGATGTGTGTACACTACGAACAACTGCTCTAGCAACAGTATATTCACCAGCTGAATATTCCTTCTCTGTATGGCTCAGTAGCTCCCACACTAGACTGGTTGATGTCGAACTGCACAATACAATGAAAATTATTTTCGGTAAATTACGCTCTACTCCTATTCAATGGTTACCATTACTGAGCAACATTCAGCCTCCTGACATCAGACGACAAAGCGCCCTTGTTAGACTGTGGACAAGGATAGCGAAGAACAGTTACCTCTCAATACATCAGGATACAGATGAAACTCAAATCAAGGAAACCTGCCTGGAAGACGACAAAGGAATTAGTTAATTCACATTTCAAGCCTGATGAAATATGGAAACACGAATGGTCTCAATCACACTTTCATGGCATTGTCAACAACAGGGTTCCAACTATAAAGCTGCCTGGGTTCAACCTTCCTCGCTCCACCTGAATCACACTCAACAATATACGCTGCGGAGTAGGAAGAAGTGCTTCTGCTCTGCATCAGTGGGACTGGAAAGACTCTCCAGTTTGTGACTGTGGTTCTGAAGTGCAAACTATCGTGCACATTCTGAAGGACTGCCCTATGCGAGCTTTTGCTGGTTTCATGGAGAACATTCATCGAGTGACCCCTGAGGCACTCTCTTGGCTGGAAGAGCTGGACATTCGTCCATAAGAGTTTGAAAGACCCCCACATTAACCTTTTTAATGTGGAGTTTGTGTATATATATTTTATGTATATAAAGTCAATTGTTTTTGTGCCTGTTAAGAACTTGTACATAGTCGATTGTCAACTGTACGCTAACTAAATAATAAATGGATCATTCATCCGATCTGATTATTATATTTATGCTTACAAGACTTCGTTATGGGGGCTCATAAATACGTACGGGAGAATCGGCTAAATCCGCGATATTAAGGCAAAATTGAACGTAATACGCATAACTGACACCAATTTTCCTGCATAATTTGATCGAAAAATTCGAAGGTCCTACCCTATCAGTTACATAATACCTACATATTAATTTAAAAGCCTATAAAATATCTCCCTCTACAAGGGGAGAAGTCGCGCCGAACGTAGATCCTTTACATGTTGATGTTGCAGCTGTTTGGAGACAGTATCATCTTGACAGTTCAGAACGGGGTGCCAACCCCGAAAACTAAATTTATCGTTGCTGCATAAGGTTTCAATGGGTGGTACTAGATGGCGCGCAGAACAGGAGTAAGAAGGGTAAACTACTGCAGGGACGGCCGTAGATCATATCATAATCACGGCTACGTCAAGTTTTGGAGTTCCTGCTAAATAGCACGCAAGATAAAAAGAAAGAAGGATAGACTAAATCCAGGGGAGGCCGTGTTTTCATGTTACAGTGATGATTTTGATGATGATGATGATGATGATGATGATGGTAATGATATTAAGTTTCCACCCTGTGTTTGAACGACTATTTGCCCAACGTTCTGCAAGTTGCCGACGTTTCGAATACAATACAGTATTGTTTACCAAGGCTGCGGTAGCCCAATGAGGCTGATTGCCGTAATAAAGAACAGGCCCATTGTAATGTATTAAAATGTCAGTATCCTGTACATAATATGAATAGAATAATAACATGGGCCAACCCAGATTAAAAACACCAGAGTCTTGGTATTTGTCTCCAAGGTGTCCTTCAACGTGCATGAATCCAACAATGTAAAGGTAAGGTAAGGGTTATTCTGCCCGAAGGCAGGTCCGAACCTCCGCAGAAACTCGACAGAGATAGTGGGATTTTTCATGAGCGGACTAAAAGGCCATTCAACACCCCATGTAGTACGATGTTGACAAGTAAAAGATCACGGAGCCGGAGTTTACGTGCGGTAGGGTGGCCAATTCCTTTCCGCTCCTCCATTCCCGTACCGCCCACCAACAGCGCGTGGCAACCCATCCAACTCCTGACCACGCCCAATGTCGCTTAACTTCGGAGATCTCACGGGATCCGGTGTTTCAACACGGCTACGGCCGTTGGCTTCCAACAATGTAAAGCTGTCAAATTTAAACGCCTTCAGATACCACCGTCTTCAGCGGGAATCAAACCTGCTTTCTCTTGGGAACGGAAAGACAATGACCAGTCGACTGCATCACTGGCATCGGCCAAAAATGAAGAAATCCAGTGAATAAATGGCAGAAATCTATAAGAAAAACACCGCTTACATGCAAGAAGAATGCTATAAATCTTTAAACATTTTCAATTCGACGGTGGAGAGCGTGGTACTATAGTATAAGCAGGAACATGACAATCCCTTTAGCACTCTTCCACAAGCATACGTATTTAGCTCTGGAAGAGTGGTGGAGAGTTGGCCTCCAGATTCCAAGACTGCGGGTTGAAACTCGACAGAGATAGTGGGATTTTTCATGAGCGGACAAAAAGGCCATTCAACACCCCATGTAGTACGATGTTGACAAGTAAAAGATCACGGGTGACATACTTGGTGTTTATCTAAGAAACTCAATTGAAAGTGGGCCGACGATCTAGATGTTAGGCCCTTTAAACAACAAGTATGAAGCATCAATTAAAACACAGCCAAAGGTCGCCAAACTGAATTCTAGTTTTTCTACCTTCTGGTAGAGTGAAATGGAACGTTGAGACTGACACGCAGATAGCGTAAATGACGTAAAATAAAATATCTGTAACACGGGTATCTGGGGCCTTGTGATGATATTTTATTCGTCCATACTCACTGAATCAGTCAGTGCATCGTCTGATTATCCTCTCGTTTTCCGAACATGTTTAATGAGGAGCTTTCTATTGCAAATCTTTTATTCCTTCCTGATTTGAACTTATATCTTTGTTCTAACTGTCATACTTACTTTCTATAAGGACGTAATCGTATTTCTGATTCCTGTTCTCAAGTAATTACTGGCAAGATGTAGCGCGGGAGATCGCTCTCAGAGTTCTCGGGTGTATAATTACAACGATTAGGACACGGAGAGTGGGTTAACTAGGTATTGTATTTCTTTTAACGTATTCATTACAAGCTGGTGAGAAAAGGTCAAGGTGTCTGCCATGAGAAAGAGGGAAGAAACTCTCATATATGCCTCGCCTAATAATAAACCTTGAGATCAGCTGTGAGCAATGACAAGAGGTATCAAAGTCAGAGCATAATTGGTTTAAATTAATATTTCTTACTGTCAGACAATGGAGCCACCACTGCTTCCTGCAATGTCAGGTGCTCGAGTGTGTGTTTGCGTGTAATGATCGTGACTAAAAAGTGTGTGAAGTGGAAAATTCAAACTTGTAAATAACTGTAAATGGTAGTTTAATAAATTTACTGGATAGTAAAACACGCTGTGAGTGGTGACTTTAGTTTTAAAGACCCTAATGACCCACCTCAATACGTCGTGACTCTCTCATACCTACCCCTGCTGATGAATAAAATCCAACGTACGTGCCAAGTTTGAAACAGAAAAACAAAGAAATGGCTGTACGTGGAAAACAAGTACACCGCTGAAAGCGCAGAACACTACTGTGCTAGTGGACATAAGTTGTACAAATCCATTAAAAGGGGGAAGTTAGTGTTGATATGTCTGTTATTCATATTAACACGGAAAAGGGAAGCACACTGCTTCTGTAGCTCCTTAATATAATTCAAGAATACGAAACTAGAACGTCAATATTTTTAAAGGATCTGGAGATATTTGCGATGGACGTTCTTACTGACTCGCCTTGTATTTTTTTTTTTTTTGCTCGTGGCCTTACGTCGCACTGACACAGATAGGTCTTATGCCGACGATGGGGTAGGAAAGGGCTAGAAGTGGGAAGGAAGCGGCCGTGGCCTAATTAAGGTACAAATCCAGCATTTGCCTGGTGTGAAAATGGGAAAGCACGGAAGACCATCTTCAGGGCTGCCGACAGTGGGAACTCGCCTTGTAGGCCTATATTGATTTAACTAGGGGTTGCATTAGAAGGTAGAGATTGTTGTTTTAAGTGAAACAGCTGCTTAGTTAGCTTATAGACTTAACTATGGATAGTATTATAAGATGGTTACTACCGTTTCGTACGGTGTAACTACTTACCTATTGATCCTGACAAAAGGAATGAAGTTCGTGACTTATGACTCACCTAACAGAACTAGGGACAGTATTAGAAGATAGTTATTTCTGTTTTAAGGGACACAGCTGCTTAATTTGTGAGTTAACTAGGGATAGTCCTACTTTTTCAAGAGACATAGCTGCTTAATTTTTAAGTTAACTAGGGATAGAATCACATTATGGTTATTTCTGTTTAACTGGATATTACTGCTCAGGAATTGGTCCTGACAAAAGGAATGAAGATGATGATATATGCCTCATCTAATGGTAGACCTTAACATTAACTTTGAATAATGAGACGAAATTTCGATGTTGATGAATAGTTGGACAAAATTTATGCTCCTTACTGCAAAATAATAGCGATTTATTCACCAGTGATTCTAAGGTTAGGTTGGCTTCAGTTCATTAACTTGGACTACAGAAATGTCCAGTGGCGTGCGGTGAACATATTCATTACCCCAGCTGTAATTTGTTTAAATATAAACAATCGTAGCCTCACTACACTATCTAAAGTCAACATTATCATTTTACAAGACTGCATTTTTCCTGGAAAGGTCTACCTGAGAAAGATATTTCAAGAATATTTTCAACCACACACTCGCACATATTTCCAAATAGATATTCACGGCAGTGACGACACCATCATAACTTAACCTAGAGCAGATTTTAAACAATGTGCTTACAGTTTCATCCGGTGAAGCTTGGTGATAGTACAGTCATGGTTTTCACAAAAATACACTGGGACTAAAGATTTGTTTTAAAATTAAAAAGCCTAACCTAAACTGAGTCAGCAAAATTTGACTGATATTTTACCGTCGCCGAAGATTTATAGTTTCAATCGCATACTGAGTTTACGTGCAACAACGACAAACGAGGGAAAATATTCATCACGACGTATAACACACGTTATATTCATGAATAACGCCAAGAACTCGCGAAACCTTCCCCTGTAATGCAAGAGTAACACTACAAAAATTCACCATATACCATCACAGACAACCAAATACAAAATCCTTTTACTTCGCGCTTAGCTGTGCGTTCATGTTAGGTAACCTAAATATTTTTCTGCGGCTATCGGAAAACATACTCGACACGTGCAATCAATGAATTGATCGAAAAAGCTGTATACATGCCGAAACCCGAGAATTAAATATGTTCTTCTATGACACAATTGATTGCATAAAATGGCTCTATTTTTTTTATCAAGACGACGTGCAAGTTGCTATACTGTTAACTGTTAAGTCTCGCTGGAGAACCTGAACTGCGATAGTGCGAACGGATTGTCGAGACAGCTTAGATCTTCGCAATTTTTTTAACATTATAAAAAGAGTTATAATGAATAATTACAAAATGTTAATACAAAGTTATTTACCCCAGCAGGGCTGGGGTAGATGAAGTTCAGTGCACGCCACTGGAAGTGTCTTAAGATTATCTTAGATAATTGGGAACATGCATCATTTTCAGAAATATTTTTTTTGAAAAGTACACCAATGAAATAGTACGTAAACGTATTACATTGTGGTATGTTGCCTTGTTTTCTACCATTAAAAAAATATTTAATAGTGCCTTTCCGCAAGGCGAGTGAAACGGCCTCTGACGTAAGCGGCGCGCTGTGACGTCACGATCCCGTATCGCATGGAGCTCTACCAGCAGTTGTGCATCAGCCGTTGCTAAAAGCCGATTGTTTATTATTCATGATCGCGAATAACTTCAGAATGACAGAAGAAAGGTTCAAAACAGCACAATCAGACAATCTATCATGTGTAGATGTCATCATTCTTGAAAAATAGTGACTTTTGTGGCCGCAGAATTTCGCGGATAAAAAGCAAGTTTGTAAGTGGCATCTTTTATATACGTGCAATGTACTGTAACCCATAGTATTAGGATAACAACTGAACCTGGATAGATATCACATCACTTTCAACATTTCCTTCTAGACAGATTCCCCTATTAAAGAATAACATTACATTTTCGGGCTTTCAGCATTAGTAAAGTAAGAAATCGTATTTCAGCACTAACATAAACATATAGGTAGCATTATAGTACTAGTCCGCTTCTGTGGTGTAGTGGTTAATGTGTGCCATTCCCGGAGGCCCGGTTTCGATTCCCGGCTCTGCCATGAAAGTTGAAAACAAATAGTACGAGGGCTGGAACGGGGTCTACTCAGCCTCGGGAGGTCAACTGAGTAGAAGGGTTTCGAATCCCACCTCAGCCATCCTCGAAGTGGTTTTTCGTATTTTCCTACTTCTCCTCCAGGCACCTAAGGCCACGGCCGTTTCCTTCCCTCTTCCTTGTCTATCCCTTCCGATCCTCCCATCCTCCAACAAGGCCCCTGTTGAGCATAACAGGTGAGGCCTCCTGGGCGAGGTAATGGCCCTCCTCACCAGTTGCATCACCATACTCAAAGTCTCACGTTCCAGGACACTGCCCTTGAAGTGGTAGAGGTGAAATCCCTCCCTGAGTCCGAGAGAAAACCAACCCTGAAGGATAAACTGATTAAGAAAGAAAGAAAGAAGGAAAGAAAGAAAGATCATAGTACTATAGGGCTATAATCTATCATTCCCAAAAAAAAAATATATTTATGGTTGGGACAACTGGCCTACCCACTTCCGAGGCCCATGAAAGAGAATTAAATATCTTTGTGGAGGGAAAAAGTTAAACATGATAAAGGTAAATATGACTTCATCTAGTTTTCACAAGTCGGGCTGAGTGGTTCAGACTGTTGAGGTGCTGGCCTTCTGACCCCAACTTGGCAGGTTCGATCCTGGTTCAGTCCGGTGGTAGTTGAAGGTGCTCAAATACGTCAGCCTCGTGTAGGTAGATTTACTGGCACGTAAAATAACTCCTGCAGGACTAAATTTCTGCACATCGGCGTCTCCGAAAATCGTAGAAGTAGTTAGCGGGGCGTGAAGCCAATAACATTAATTACATTTGGCTTTTAACAAGCTGAGCATATCAGGAAAGAAAAGTGTCCTGGTGACATTTTAGTCGTTCAATACAGGAATGTCTTTGGGTGCTGTTACTTTAATTTTTTTTTTCTGTTTGCTTTACGTCACACCGTCACATAATGGCGACGATGGGACAGGAAAGGCCTAGGAATGGGAACAAAGCGGCCGTGGCCTTAGGTACAGCCTCAGCATTTGCCTGGTGTGAAAATGGGAAACCACGGAAACCATCTTCAGGGCTGCCGGCAGTGGGGTTCAAAACCCACTATCTCCCGGATGCGAGCTCACAGCTGCGCGCTCCTAACCGCACGGCCAACTCGCGCGGTATTTTTACCCTTCGGTTTATTGACTTGGCTTGTATAACCTAAAACTTAGGCTAAGTTGGATTATATTTTAAACACCTACATCACTATTTTCACCTGTGTGCAATTATGTTATTTATTTCATTAATATTATGATAATTATTATAATTGAGCATTGTTAACTTATAAGACTCCAACAGACAAGCATTGGTTTTGTGTAGAGTTATACATTTGTTAAATTCACGTCGTTTCCTTTCATGATGTACACGCCTATTCTTTGCTACATTATAGGGTATTTAGATATAGCCTAAATTTCTTTACCAATTAAGCTCTTCAATAAAGACATACATAACTGTCCCATGCCAAGATATATTGGTAGAATTAGAGCTGTCAAAATGGTTCATAACCCCTTTGATTTATTATCTTGACATGGATCACCCAAAACATAGGTTAGGTTTGGAGAATACTTTAATAATCAGCATTATTTAATGCACCGTTTATTACTTTCATATTCCAAGATGTAATTGAAGCATTTAAATAAAGCATCATACATTAAAATTTAAAGTTTTACCACTAGAACAGCTGACATGGAAAAGAGATTTGAAAATTCAAACAAATTCATCTTACGTTAAAATTTTCAAAAAAATAAACTGTAGACTTTTCCGATATATCACCAGCATTTCTCCAGCTCGCCAAAATCCATTTCTCCCTAGTTTTAGCGTCTTTGGAACGTTTATAAACAATTTGTTTGGGATGGTATGCGATGTGCTATTGCACATCGGAACTCTACACCATTTATAAGTTTTCTGCCTCACTGTCTGCGCAGGATTCATTTTAAGTCTAAAATATACCACTCAGATTATTATCCAATGTATAGACCTCGAATTTAACCATACTAGACACTAACGTAAAGTAGAAATACGCGAAGTGTATCCTGCTTCTCACAGCACACTACGTGTTATTTCCTCTGCTAATTCAGTCAACCTGTACGATGACGTCAGGCCAATGAGATCGCGTACTTGCGTGACGTGACATTTTCGTAGATTTTTATCATGTTTGGAGTTATTATTTGTACATTCTGATCACATTTTTGAATTCTGCATGCAATTTTGTATCAGATTAGCATATTTTTAATTAAAACCCCGGATCATGCATGTTCCCTATTCTGGGGTCGCTGGTACTATCCTGGCCAATATGGCTTCCAGATGCCATGAGATATTTGAGGTGAAAATTTCTCAAATTAAGTAGGGATAGTAATAGAAGATAGCTATTATAGTTTGAAATAATGGTGGGCACAATTTGGCACAATGAGGAGCGCTCCACCTCAGGCAGGTAAAGGAGCACAGTATGCGCTCTGACGGAAGGTACAGCCTAGCAGTGTATCTAAACAGATTATACTTTTAGCAGTTTTATTGTGCCTAATGTCTCGTTCTATTCAGTGCATTAGATTAGGGTGAGCGAAATGATAGGTAATTTTGCATATAAACACGTCGTACTAAGTAAATAGGTTTAATTACCGTATATTAATTTGATTAGATTACGCGTAGGAAAACAAAACGAATTATTCTGACATGCGATAACTAATAATACTCTTTGATTGCTTACTACCTCTCATAGAAATACTGCAGGGCAACATAAAAGCTTATTTAGGAAAATATCATAAACAATGAACGACAAACGAACTTTACGACTGTATTGCGTAAACATAATACACTCAGCCAGGTACATTGTTGTAGCTTTGTTTGCGCCCTAACTCCGCATATCGCCATCTAGTCTGTACAGCACACACTAGGCTCTAGGATCTTCTCGCACTCATACCGTTAGCTTAAGGAAAGGGACTCTCGTTCCCCACCTATGGTTTAAAATGACATAACTACTTATTATTTGATGCTCACAAAGCGATGTTGCGCGAGAGAAATAAGCGCTCTGGATCCTCGATGACTGAGGTTTCTGCACTAGAAGACCAGGGCAAAAGGGTAAAGAGACGCAGTCGGACAACGTACAACGTCCACCTCGAATATACTGACAAATGAGCCGAACATACCCAGCTCAGGAATTCCTCAAGATTGCCAATTCTGTCAGCCACACATGCGAGCCAAAGAGCGTTGATCATGGTGCACTACACGCATTTCCACTTTTTGAACTGCCTGTACACTATACGACTAGAAAATCATCAAATAATGAGCGTTCCATTACTAACCTATAAAAGATACCCACGCAAGTGCAGATACAACAATACTGATTAACATACACTTAAATTCAGGAGACTGATGGCAACGTTGTCCCTAGAACTTTGAAGGTGGAACAAGAATGAAACAAGCTGAGCTAACTCTGAAGAGACACTTCCGTGAACAATTCACCGTCATAATTCACTACATGACAGGAAACAGGGTTATCTTCACTAATTTACTGGATATGGTCACAGATAAGACACGAGCGGGAGAGCCTGTGAATATCTGGAGGCTAAGGGCAGTCGCACATAAAGATAATGCATGGCGTAAATAGAAAAACGTTTAATTATTTTATCTTGCGTATTTTACAACTTCGAAATGAAGATTTTTTAAATAAAAATTATCTTATTCTCTTCTTGATTTAGGAGACTATGAGACAGTTCAACAATATTATGAACACTGTTACATTGTCGCTTAATTCAGGAGATTACGACAAACAATCAAACGATAACACGTTCATCATTACGTTGTTGTTTAAAGACTATGAAGATTTTACTAATTTAATCTACATTAATATTATTATTTTGTTTAATGTAGTAGACTACAACCGAAAGTCGAACGATATCACGTCCAGTATTACAGTCTTGTTTAATACAGATGACTATAAAGACAGTTGTTGTCACTAAGTTGTTGTTTAATTAAGCAGACTGCGACAGACTGTCCAAGTGTTTATCAACATTAGTTTTTTAATATGCTATTGTTTATTTCGAGAGACTTTCGCAGATTGTTCGGTAAATTCATGTACTGTTAGCTGCCGGAATCTTCGGCCGTGTTCAAGGAGTCATGCCATCTCGCGCGGTGTGAGAAGGGCAGTCTACCTGCTTGTGTCAGCCTGACTACGGCATCGTGTTGGGGTGGCCAGACTTACGGTGTGCTGTTCGTGAACATTCGGGCTATGCTTTCCGTTTGGGCAGTTCCATGCTGTCACCAGAGAAAGCCCCCGTGTTCGTCACCAACTATTTACCTTTCCGCACGGCCAAAGATTCCAGCAGCTTACAGTACCACGGTTATGTTGTCATAGGTGAGTACATCAGACAGACAAACAATAGCCTATCACGTTACTGCTCTGAGCATTCCAGTCTGAGATCTGTATTAGTATCTGTAGGATGATTTAGAGGGCGTTTCTTCCTGTTTTTAAAGACGTCTTCATCGCATTATTATTTCTGCAGAGACCACTCTATAATAATATTAATAATAATATTAATAATAATAATAATAATAATAATAATAATAATAATAATAATAATAATAATAATGGTTTTACGTCCCACTAACTACTATTTTGACGGTGCTGGAATTTTGTCCCGCAGGAGTTCTTTTGCGTGCCAGTAAATCTACCGACAGGAGGCTGACTTATTTGGGGACCTTCAAATACCACCGGACTGAGCCAGAATTGAACCTGCCAAGCTGGGTCAGAGGGCTAATACCTTAACCGTCTGAGCCACTCAGCCCGACATGAGATATGGCCATCTCATAGGTCAGCTATCAAATATCACTGAAATCAATGAACGTTGAGATCTAGGATCAGTCCTATCAATGAACATGTCTTACGATGCTCGGTCACGAAGATAAGTTTCTCTGAATAAGCCATGTCGTTAACAATAATGATAATAATAGTCACTGGTAAGACTCTGAGATAATTTTTTTCTTTAAACAACAATCGCAATATTCTGATACTACAAATAAAACAGGAATAAAAATATAGACACAAAACCTCACTCAAAGAGGCCACCAAAAATAAGCAACAAGCTGGTGGATATGGTCATAGCCGTAGGAAGTCCAGTTATACGTGGAATCAAAACCTCAAGGAAGTAACATTTCATGCCATTTCATTCAGCTATCGCATCATGAACATCAGGTACATCAGAACTAGAGGATGTATGGGTGAAAGAGACAACAAAGGTGTACTCAAGAAAGATAGTAAAGGTAAATGATTGTTTTAAACTAATCTTAAAATATGTCTTTCTCCAGTGTCTACCCTCTCGTATGTTAATCATATCACTAGCCTCTGCATTACAAATTCATGGCCAGTTTCCAGCACAGTGCGAGGTATCGTGACTGAAAGTAAGCACTCTGGTTGATTCATGCCAGCAGCCACAGAGAGCTACTTAAAACGAACTCGTACCTCTAATGACTATTAGAAGGGGAATAATCTGATTGTATATCAACCGCTGCACGACACAATGAGGGAGCACTGAACTTGATTCTCACTAGTATCCATTCTCGTAAGGAAGCGGGCGTTGAACTATCAAGGTCATTGAGTTACGTCGTGAAAAAGATAAAATAATGTCTTAACATATTATTATTACCGTAGAATACGTTTTTCTGGGGGATCTACTTGATCAAAACCGACACATGAACAGCAATATCAACAGTCGCATAGCGAATGCGTGTACTTTGTCGCGGACTTAGTTACCTTAAACCATTGTGGAATATAACTTCAGGGGGTGAAAAATAAGACAAATATACCGCGTGGATTTAATTAAACCTTCCTTAGTTAACTGTCTCTATGCTGAAAACAAGCGCTTGTATGAACATGAAACTAAATCCAAACATTGCCAAGAAGATGTGGAAGGGAAATAATGCATAATCAAGTCCAATGAAGGGCTTTTAATCCGTTGCCATATCATGAAGTATGAGTCGTTGGTATGGACGTATCATCCCTTAGGCTACATAGTGTCCAGGACAGTCTGAAAGCATAGGAGAGCCTGCTGCACGACTGCGCAAAAAATCTCCACGGATATGCGTGCTACCTCTCTTGATATACTTCTCTTCAGATCAGCACATGTTCGAACATTCTCCTGATAAGCCCTGCCTTTCAGGTACGGTGAACTACGCAAATCTTGTAGTGCATAATCTGGACGTTATTCCTACTGAGTTTGGTTCCCGTAACTATGAGCTCCTGTCTAGAGTGGGAGTCGGAAAAGTTTATTTGCAAGCGACAGTGTAGCTGTCGGATTCAGGTACGCTGCAATCTCTGACTGGTGATCACCAGCCCACAGCCTGCACAGCACCAAGGGAGGCGCCAGTGCGCGCCAACAGCACGGGAGGCCATCCGGCCTCTCATCGCAGTTGCCCGGTTTACAGGGCCATGGCCCGGGTGGAGAGGAAGGAGGCCCGGCGTCACGTGCAAAAACCATCCAGCAAGTTCTCGCCTCGGCAGGCATGGCCTCATTCTCAGGGTTGGGAAACTGGGTACCAGGGACCCCAAGGGGACCGGGTGGTGCGGCAGGTCTTACGGTTTCTCGCCGCATGGCTCGGTAACCGGCAAGGCTCGCGTTAGTCACAGCAGTGCCCAGAAGGAATCATCTGAATAAATGGGCTGGTGTGGAACGGGCTAATGACTTGTGCATGATACCTGTTCCCAATTAACAATATCACCTGGACTTTTCCAGCCTACATCCTTGTATGTGCTATCTACAGTATGTGAATTTTTACAAGTAGAAATTTTCTATTTCTGACTACGTGGTTTTGTTCTGACACTACCCGTATACAGTTATGACACCTCATCACGTCATCTTGCCTGACATGCTGGACATGAGGACGGGCATATAATTCCTTCAGTATCACTTACTCCCAATCCTCCCTGCTGTCAATTTATCTTCTTTGAATTAACAGCATGTTGGAGGTGATGTAGATTGTGCTGATCGCCACGTGGGTGGGGGTGGGTGGGAGAGATTGACGGGAAAAAATAGCATGAGTTACACTGTATTTCCTTCGGGCACTGTCAGAATTGCCCGCTTGAGGAACCTTAATGTCTGCGTTCAATGCAATTACGAAATTAAATTTTCCTTTACACTTTCAAATTTAGATTGTAAAGCAGGATCCCTCTATGTAGTTCGTTACCACATTAAAAATTAAGAATTTTATTGATCATACTTTCTAATGTTGAAACACATTTCTTAGCAGACAACGTAGGGGTCCCATACTAAGGAGAACGTAAAACTGAAGCAATTTCCTCATTGTACAGAAAGTTGAAGGGCTAAAGGGCTCGGAAAGGATTCAAATTGTGAGTCTTGGATAGCTCTATCACACTAAAGAAAAACATATTTCAAAAATCACTTCCGGCCTAAATGCATTTCCAGCAAAACAGAGTTTCTTTACTCGTTTTCTGTTTTATTCAAATCGTACCCAAGTTAATTTCTTTGCATAATTCTTTCTGCAATGTGTTCTTTGGTTGAATACCCTCACGAGTTTTTTTATTTTTTTTAAAAATGTCCTCACCGAATGTAGTTATAAGGGCTTAAGTGAATCTCTGCATCTCGACAGCTGCAATCGTTTAAGTGCGGCCAGTATCCAGTATTCAGGGGATTGTGGGTTCGAATCCAACTGTCGGCAGCCCTGAAGATGGTTTTCCGTGGTTTCCCATTTTTACACCAGGCAAGTGCTGGGGTTGTACCTTAATTAAGGCCACGGCCGCTTCTTTCCCATTCCTTGCCCCTTCCTGTCCCATCGTCGCCATAAGACCTATGTGTGTCGGTGCGACGTAAAGCAACTTGTAAAAAAAAACTCTGCATTGACTCACATTAGCGCTCGTAGTGGTGCTTAGGTGAAACAATGCATTTACTCACATTAGCGCTCGTAGTGGCAGAAAGAGGCGAACTGCTAATCTGATGGACCGGATAATGATGATTGAGAAACTTTTTTAGGATTAAATAAAGAATATATTCTCATAATTTATTATATTTTATTCACCTAAAATTCGTAGCTCATGTCCCTAGGATGTCTTAAACATTGCGTTGTTTGCCTGAAGGGCTACAACTGTGGATTTTCGGAGACATACTTTGTACAGCATTAAATCTGAATCCTTGGAGAATCGGGCCGCGTTTAACAGGACTTTCACTCTACATATATATACTCGGATATTTTTAACACGTCAATAGACACAAAAAAATATTTAGACACGAATTACTTAAGTAAATTAATGCACTGTGGAAAGCTTCGCATGGCCGATGGATAACGTCTCTTTCAATCGATATAATTCTCCACTAAATAATCGGCGAATGGAATAGTCAATTTGGTAGCTCTGACATAAGGTATCCTGCATATCTTGTACCTCTGTGGGAGGCAGTAAACACAATCCAAAATATAAATGCAGCCATTTTCTGCATTACAAATGTTTGTCCTTGTGCATTACAAAGCTAGCCGGTATACTATCGCTGGCAGTGACCGTGTGAGCTATGTGACTATGCGACCACGATGGTTAAAATAACCGGTGTACTGTACGCTATGTGACCGTTCGAAATGTTAATATATTATAACTAAAGCCCGGATATTTATGCAGTAACAGGTTGGAATGGAAAACTAATTTGGTTAGTAGGTAGTGTCGGCCACCCGCTCTTCAGGAATGTAGCAAGAGTAACATAAATTACAGGGGTTCTGATCAGCCATACCCCTAATATTTATGCATGCCCCATAGCACTGTCGTTGCGAAGGTAGACTATACTTGCTACTAGCTTCATTCTGACGTATTAATGTATAAAAATCCGGACTCTACTTATAACTGTGCACAATGTGTCGCCACTGACTATAACCATTTACGTTCATCTCATTATCTCGAGGATTTCAGACCTGTCCAGTAATAGAGTATAGGGGTTGTTCCCCTGGGACTTCAAATAAACAATAATTATTCATTACTATTACATAACACTGTTCTCGACAATCGAAATTACTATCTATAAAATAATCGGTAAATCTAAATAGATTCGAAGGGAATCAAAACCGATATTGCAGTATTTCAGTAAAAACCACTCTGAGTGCAGATATAGCTCCGAGTTTTACTTTGACGTCTATGGATCTGTGTACTCTTGAGAGAGCTACATACAACTGTCCAAACCGAATCACCATCAACAACGGCATATGCCCTCCCTCCATGTGAGCACTACGGAGAGGTTTCGAACTTAATCCAGACTTTTGACAAGCATTCTATGAAAATGAAAATCCACAGCCTGTTTTCAGTCATTTGACTGGGTCAGGAATGGAATGAATGAAACCCCCTGCTAGCGGCGAGGATGGGAATTGTGCCGGCTGCCGAGGCGTGTCCCACTCCTCTGGGGTAATGATTAGGCCTAATGCTATTTTGCTATTTGTTTTACGTCGCACCGACACAGATAGGTCTTATGGCGACGATGGGAGAGAAACGCCTAGGAGTTGGAAGGAAGCGGCCGTGGCTTTAATTAAGGTACAGCCCCAGCATTTGCCTGGTGTGAAAATGGGAAACCACGGAAAACCATCCTCGGGGCTGCCGACAGTGGGATTCGAACCTACTATCTCCCGGATGCGAGCTCACAGCTGCGCGCTCCTAACCGCACGGCCAACTCGCTCGGTAATGATTAATGAAATGAAATGATATTGGAGGGGGTTGCTGGAATGAAAGAGGACTGGGAAAACCGTTGTACCCGGAGAGAAACCTGTCCCGCCTCCGCTTTGTTCAGCACAAATCTCACATGGAGTGACCGGGATTTGAACCACGGAACTCAGCGGTGAGAGGCCGGCGCGCTGCCGCCTGAGCCTCGGAGGCTCTAGAGATAAACCCCAATATGGAAAAAGGATTCATTAATTTCACTGAAAGATAGCATTTTTCACTAAATAGTTGAAGTATGATGGCCTTCATTGCATTATTTTTGTAGCCCATATCTGACACCAGTTTAACTCTCGAACGTTTCCGTTCTTTCCACAGACAGTGTCTGTGGAAGGCAACAGAAGTCGTGATATATACAGTACGACTTCATGCCGATAGCTCCGTACCTACAACATCATGGCAAATGAGACAATAACTTCGCCGACAGAAATGTATTTTTCTTTAAGGGGGGAGACCTAACTAAACACGGGGAAAATATGCCAATATTCATACGATTGTTATATATGCTACAAACGTTGTTGACAAATTCTGCACATATTGGCATGCTTCAGAGCACTCAGAAGCAACTTCAATAATGTCAAAATTCTAATTGTCGGTGCGACGTAAAGCAACTAGCAAAAAAAAAAAAAAAAAAAAATCTAATTATAACATTTTCAAATAAAATGTTCAAAATTTCCCGCCTTTTTAACAATATATCACGGTTTCCTTCATAACCCTCTTAATACTTTCGGCCATAGACAAAATCAATCAGGATCTAACATCATTTTCTTCTTGGTCTTTGAGATGTGGGCTTAGGTTAAACCCAGCAAAACCGCAAGCCATCATCCTTGGATACCCGAAACTACTCGCGAAGGTCAATCGATCAGAGATTCCATCTATAAGGTTGTGTAATACTAACATACCATTCACGTCATCAGTAAAAGTCCTAGGCATTACTTTCGATGATGACATGTCATGGAAAAGGCATATCACGAACATCACCCAGAAAATGTTCTCTGCATTGCACATGCTGCGCGGATATAAATACTTATTTCCTGAAAAACTACAAAAATGTTGGTAGAAAGTTTGGTTTTCCCTCATTTCGACTATTGTGACGCGATTTATAGAGACGGTCGAGGTAAGTTACTGAGCAGATTACAACGTGGTCAAAATGCTTGTGTGAGATACGTCTGTAACCTACGGTACTATGACCACGTAACTCCTTCATATAACCATCTATCTTGGCCCCGACTAGAGATCCGTCGCACTGTGCATTCCCTATGCCATCTCCATAATATCCTTCATTCTTCACAACCATTTTACCTTAATTCATATTTCAAATACTTATCCTCTTATCACAGACTTAACACCAGATCCACTAATAATTCCATCCTTGCTTTACCTACCCATAGAACTGCCATCTATGATAAATCATTCACAGTAATTGCCTGCCGTGAGTGGAACCTCCTTCCCGAAAATATCAGGGGGTTAAGCGCTGTTCACACTTTCAAGGAAGCACTTTGGAGACATTTTATGCACCAGTAAGGATCATCTGTAAACTTGATGCTGCTACTTACAACCATTCTATTGTTATGGATGTCCTGGTAGAGAGTCTAAAATTTTTATCCGATTTGTCTTTAAAATCAAATTTTATGTACTGCCTTTTTTTACATGTAGGATATTAGTTTTAAGAATTTATCCCTTTTTATATCTGATTTATTTAATATTAATTTAATCTTAATTTATTAATTTAATCTTAATTCATTTCATCTTAATGTAATCTCACCATTCTTGTATTATTATTAATTTGTATTAGATCTAGTTATTGTAAGTAATACAATGCAATATATGTATATTTCAGTTCCTGGTTAGATGAAAGAGAAGGCCTGAAGGCCTTAATCTTGCCAGGTAAAATAAAACATTACTAAACTAAACTAAACTAAACTGATTCACGGATAATTATGAATTTTTCAGTTTCCTCCCATTGTGTTGTACTACAATCTGTACCTCGTTCAGATCAATAGGATTTAAATTAGATTTTATATAACATTTTTATTTAAAAAACTATAAATATTTTTGGTGCTCGGAATAAAAACACGACGAAAAAATCCAAATCACAGTCTATGTTAATGATTGAGGTTCATTTTATAGTTGGAGTTTTGATACACACTTTAAAAAAGGAAAAATGCGAAAATTCTTATAAACTTGGAATTTATAAGGGCATTATTAAAGTTGCTTCTGGTTGCCAGGAAGCATGCCAATACTGGGATATGTGCAGCAATTGTCAACAACAATTGTAGCATATTTAACAATCGAATGAATATTAACCTATTGTTTCCTTTGTTACGTCGGTCTCCCCTCTTAAAAAAGTACAAAATCGTGGTCATGAGATGTTCATTGTATTTTTCTTGTAAAGAAGACATAACAATCTACAGTATAACTGGTACCAATTTCATCTTGTTTTCTCAATATAGCTGTGAATGGCAGACAGAATTAGGGATTTATATATATATATATATATATATATATATATATATGTATGTATATTCAGGCAGTCATTGTGTTCAATAATTGAGCAACTCATCTCTTAGTTTTAGAACCACGGACTCAAACGATTCGCTATGGCGGTACAATCGTATCAGAAAGCAATGAGTAGGTGAGAAAGTGGATATGACGCATTTCCTCCTTTTGTACGAAGCGTACGTACGAAGAGATAAAAATAGCACAAGCCGGAACCTACGTTTAAACAATGACCAAACCAGAAGAACATGCGATAAGATTATTTGATTTACGTCGCTAAAAGTACAAGGACATCTCTGACTAGAAGTCCGTCCACATCGAGGTCGGGAACGCAACGTTGTCGATATCGCTAAAAGCGTTACATTATGTCTGATACACTTGTGCACCATAAGTTGCCGCGCTGAGTGGCTCAGACGGTTGAGGCGCTGCCCTTGTATTTGAAGGTGCTCAAATACGTCAGCCGCGTGTCAGTAAAAGAACTCCTGTGGGACTAAATTCCGGCACCTCGGCGTCTCCGCAAACCGTAAAAGTAGTTAGGGCAATAACATCATTATTACTGCAAAGCTTTTCACAGGTGAGCGATGGAATGTCCATCTTCAGGTGGTGCGAAAAGGATCTGCATCCGAATAGAAAGATGATATTCAGGAGATAAGAGTTGCAATTCACAAATTTGTCTCTGATTCCAGAAGGAACAATACATTTTTAATCCCTTGAGAACTGTTCAGAAACGTACCTAGCTCTCGTGGTCTTAATTATGGTAAATGCGGCATTTTCAAAACTGAAAACAGGAAACCAAGAAAAACTATCTTCAGTGCTGCAGATGGGGGGGGGGGGATGGGGTTCTTCTAAATACAAGCTTAACATCTGTACTCCACGTCGGGCTGAGTGACTCGGACGGTTGAGGCGCTGACCTTCCGACCCAACTTCGCAGGCTCGATCCTGGCTCAGCCCGGTGGTATTTGAAGGTGCTCAAATATATCAGGCTTGTGTTGGTAGATTTACTGACACGTAAAAGAACAGCGGGACTAAATTCCGGTACGTAGGCGTCTCCGAAAACCGTAAAAGTAGTTAGTGGGACGTAAAGCCAATAACATTATTATTATTATTATTATTATTATTATTATTATTATTATTATTATTATTATTATTATTATTATTATCTATACTCCACACACCACGTGGCCAACTCATTCGCTCGTTTACAAAAGTACAATAAAAGAAAAATTCATTATCATCCAGGCAGTGGTTAGTGTGATAAGCTGGCATCCCCGGAGGCCTGGGTTTGATTCCCGGCTCTGCGACGAAATTTAAAAAGTGGTACGAGGGCTGAAAGCGGGTCCGCTCAGCCTCTAAAGGTCAACTGAGTAGGGGAGGGTTCGATTCCCCCCTCAGCCATCCTCGAAGTGGTTTTCAGTAGTTTTCCCACTTCACCTCCAGGCAAATGGCGGGAAGGTACCTACTTAAGGCCACGGTCGCTTCTTTCCATCTTCCTTTTCTATTCTTTCCAATCTCCCCATCCCCTCACAAGGCCCCTGTTCAGCAGAGCAGGTGAGGCTTCCTGGGAGAGGTAACTGGTCCTCCTCCTCAGCTGTATCCCCCGA
Organism: Anabrus simplex; assembly: GCF_040414725.1. Classification (NCBI taxonomy): domain Eukaryota; kingdom Metazoa; phylum Arthropoda; class Insecta; order Orthoptera; family Tettigoniidae; genus Anabrus; species Anabrus simplex. The sequence goes on along the minus strand of NC_090265.1, from coordinate 566,556,704 downwards.
CCCAAAGTCTCACGCTCCAGAACACTGCCTTTGAGGTGGTAGAGGTGGGATCCCACGCTGAGTCCGAGGGAAAAAAACACCCTGGAAGGTGAAAGGATAAGGAAAGAAAGATCATCCTACAGGCAATGGAGACCTATAAAATAGTGGGAAGTAAGGGATTCCGTCATTCTTACAGCCGGCTTGAAGTGAGAAAGAGTGATATGCAGAATGGTTTCCCGCTTTTACCACCAGAAACTACTCTAATAATAATTTATATTGGCCGAATGCTCCGATACAATTCAGAGCGTTTTTCTAAATACCGCACCTCGATCATCTGATAGGAAAACCAGCCTTCCTTCTTCTAGCTAAACCAAATACGACTTCACCGCCTCGATTAGGCAGCTTCCAGAAGAGGAAAGCAGTTAGGTGAAGTAGTTCACACTGTCTCAAATTCCACCGGTTGAGGCACTGGCCTTCTGACCCCAACTTGGCAGGTTCGATCCTGGCTCAGTCCGGTGGTATTTGAAGGTGCTCAAATACGTCAGCCTCGTGCCGGTAGATCTACTGGCACTAAAAGAACTCCTGCGGGACTAAATTCCGGCACCTTGGCGTCTCCGAAAACCGTAACAGTAGTTACGAAAGCAAATATATTATTATTCCGCAGGTGTCCACCTCCATGGCTAACATTGGCAATATTATCAGGGGATCTATTCTGAGACAGATCATATCTTTCTTTCTTTCTTTCTTTCTTTCTTTCTTTCTTTCTTTCTTTCCTTCCACCTGGCTCCAAGGCGAAGTGGTTAGCGTGCTGGCCTTTGGTCACAGGGATCCCGGGTTCGATTCCCGGCAGGGTCGGGTATTTTAACCATCATGGGTTAATTTCGCTGACACGGGGCTGGGTGTATGTGTTGTCTTCATCATCATTCCATCCTCATCACGACGTGCAGATCGCTTACGGGCGTAAAATCAAAAGACGTGCACCTGACGAGCCGAACATGTCCTCGGACTCTCCCGGCAAGAAAAGCCGTACTTCATATTCCGCAGGTAGGAACGATGTAGTCCACCTCGTCTCCTCCACCCACTGTAGGACTTAACCTCTAGGAGAGGGTTTTAAGTGCTCTTTATCTCGTCCCAGGTGTTACTCCAGCGGTTAATAAAGGTGAAGAGGAGAGAGCATGGAGACCTCGAATGCGCTTGAAAGAGGCTAACGGCTTTATAAAGAGAGAGGAAACGACACTCTTGTAGGTATTTCTTTATGAAAGTCCAGCTCTTCTGAGAATTATTCTTTTAATAGTTTTTCGGGTCACATTTAAAAACAGTAAAGCATTAAAATATACTTTGCTTTATATATGGCATTGTACTTTCTTTTTCCCTCGGACTCAGCGAGGGATCCCACCTCTACCGCCTCAAGGACAGTGTCCTGGAGCGTGAGACATTGGGTCGGGGATACAACTGGGGAGGATGACCAGTACCTCGCCCAAGCGGCCTCACCTGCTATGCTGAACAGGGGCCTTGGTGGGGGATGGGCAGATTAGAAGGGATAGACAAGGAAGAGGGAAGGAAGCGGTCGTGGCCTTAAGTTAGGTACTATCCCGGCATTTTCCTGGGGGAGAAGTGGGAAACTACGGAAAACCACTTCCAGGATGGCTGAGGTGGGAATCGAACCCACCTCTACTCAGCTGACCTCCCGAGGCTGAGTGGACCCCGTTCCAACCCTCGTACCACTTTTCAAATTTCGTGGCAGAGCCGGGAATCGAACCCGGGCCTCCGGGGGTAGCAGCTAATCACACTAACCACTATACCACAGAGGCGGACCATGGCAATGTACTACTAGACATTTCATTCCTTAGTTCTGTATTCTGATGAAGCTGCACTAAGCGGAGGCCACTGTACAAGTACATAGGAATTTCGGGACAGCTTTTGGAAAGTCAAACTTTCCTGGAATGATGTTCCCTCATTTTAATTCCAGGATAGTTCTGGGATTCTACCTTTCACAAAGCTAATCCTATCTCCACTTAATTACACATACACACTTCAGAGAAGGCATCACAAACACAACCCACATTATGAGATGCGGGGCTAAACAAAAATAAATCCACCACCATTACTTCCCAGACTTCTTTTTTATAAATTTGACGCAGGTCTTAGGACATTACTAATCGTTTCACAAATGTGAATTTTATTAAAATTCCGATTCTTGTATTTCTCGCCGGGCTGAGTAGCTCAGACGGTTGAGGCGCTGGCCCTCTGACCCCAGCTTGGCAGGTTCAATCCTGACTCAGCCCGGTGGTATTTGAAGGTGCTCAAATACATCAGCTTCGTGTCAGTAGATTCACTGGCACGTAAAATAACTCCTTCGCGACTAAATTCCGGCACCTCGGCGTCTCCGAAAACCGTAAAAGTAGGTAGTGGGACGTAAAGCCAATAATATTATTATATTTATTATTAGCACCTTTTACTCCACTCAAAAGAGAAATTCTACGCACCAGTTACAACCACATTCTCAGCAGTAGAAGACCTTCACATTGCTCCAATACGGTACCTGATCTGGTTTGAAAGGAAACTACAATGAAATAGGAAACAATACACGTTCCACTGTCGGCAGCCATGAAGATGCTTTTCGATTTTCCATTTTCATACCAGACAAATGCTGGGGCTGTACCTTAATCACGGCCACGGCCGCTTCTTTCCCATTCCTAGGTCTTTCCTATCCCATCATCGCCGTAACACCTATTTGTGTCGGTGCGACGCAAAGCAAACTGTAAAAAAAAAATATACAAATTTGAATATTATTGAATTTTAGATAGCGAAATGTGTACCTCCTCACTCAAATAAATAAACAACACTTCAAGGAAATAAAGGCGAAGTGTGTGAGTTCGCAATTAATGTGTACAGCACGTCGATGGAAAGTTGTCGGTGTCCTGCGCTTGACTCACACACTGAGGCTAGGTCCATGACTCAAAACATGACCTGCTCAAGGAAGAGAAGGCGGCTGACTTCCGGGGAACGTCTCTTGCACACCCACCCACAATCCTGTCATGCTGCAGGTGATGATTTGTAATATTTATATTTGCTTTTCTGCGAGCTCACAACACTTCCAACCCACTATGCTGTACGTGAAACATTCTGGCGGAAAAAAAAATAAGCCGCTAGAAGTGTTGTTTCAGGAATAACAGAGAAGCTTGGGTCGGGAACCCTGGAGGCTAAAACGAAAAATACACGGTTGTGTAACACGAAAATACCTATATGAATAAGCCAGCTTCGGCAAAGTTGAATAATCGACTAGAAAACCCGCAAGTCAAGTTAGAGGTGGACCGCAAAAAACAAACTGTGGTAAACATGCCTTTGTAAATCGAGAAACTGATAACTCGAATGAATTAACTATAGCAGTTTTCGATCCTTTCTCCAACCTGTTTGTGGTGAAGGTGTTTGCCTAATTTATTAATTTAAAAGGAGTTATTTCGGTATGTTTCCGCCATTTTATTTCATCAACAATTTCGCTAAATTGTATTTTAACTTTTCAGAGATAAAAGTTAGACCAAAAGATACCGGTAGTTGATAATATATCTGCAATAAATTATCATAAACTACTTTTACATATCTACAAGTCCGCCTCTGTGGTGTAGTGGTTAGTGTGATTAGCTGCCACCCCCGGAGGCCCGGGTTCGATTCCCGGCTCTGCCATGAAATTTGAAAAGTGGTACGAGGGCTGGAACGGGCTCCACTCAGCCTCGGGAGGTCAATTGAGAAGAGATGGGTTCGATTCCCATCTCAGCCATCCTGGAAGTGGTTTTTGCGTGGTTTCCCACTTCTCCTCCAGGCAAATGCCGGGATGGTACCTAACTTAACGCCACGGCCGCTTCCTTCCCTCTTCCTTGTCTATCCCTTCCAATCCGCCCATCCCCCACCAAGGCCCCTGTTCAGCATAGCAGGTGAGGCCGCCTGGACGAGGTTTTGGTCATCCTGCCCAGTTGTATCCCCAGACCCAATGTCTCACGCTCCAGGACACTGCCCTTGAGGCGGTAGAGGTGGGATCCCTCGCTGAGTCCGAGGGAAAAGCCAATCCTAGAGGGTAAGCAGATTAAGAAAGAAAGAACATATCTACAAGAAACATGAGAGTTATTCTTCTGCTGAAAACACATACTGCATATCTGGACGTTAGATGTAAATTATCGTCAGTGCAAAAACGATGATTTTGAGGTTTATGTTGTATGTGATTTGTTCTGCTTGTGTCTTCTTTGTGGGTACACTGTTGTGTGTGTATGTTTCACAGGAATGAAGATCAGCTATGTGATACTATCGTATGTGCAAGGAGAACCCGGCGCCAAACAATGGTACGTTATCATACAACAGTTCAGTGTTATATCGTCCGCCGCACTGCTTATGGTATTGGTCGTTACGATAGTTCACCAGAGTCAGAATTGTTGATTTGACCTGCCTTGAAGGTAGAAAAATATGCGCCTCAGCAACTTCTTTCTGCTCTGCTGTAAACTTAAAGAAATGTCACTTACGATAGCTAACCTTTGATGTCCAGAATTATGAGTGAACCTTTGGGTGACTGCCTTTAATCAGGTTACGCTAAATGTAAATAAATCAGCAATAAATTCATATTAATTCTATGAGATTATTCGTAAGTAATTGACTAATTGTTAATTGTCATGTATTTTCATTTCTTGTTTAAAGTTTTTGTTTAAAATTCTTCCTCTTCTTTCCTTATCAAACGTCTTCTTTTGGTATAATTCCTTGTAATATTTTGTTTGCATTGTTAAATCGAGTTTCAATTTTGTTGTTGTTCTTGTTGTTGTTGCGTAATTTGTTTTAACGCTGTTATCCTACTGTACTTTAAGTAGACATTGTTAACGGGATATACTATTGCAAAGTGTTTATGAATAATAATATATCACCACCATCTCTCTATGAGGGGCAGAAATACAGTATCCCATCGGCGCCATAAGACCTATCTGTGTCGGTGCGACGCAAAATCAATTGTAAAAAAAGGAAAAGAATAAAAGATACAGTATATATTATATTATATATTATATTTTTGAGAAATTCTGATCTCGGCACTGACATACAGCCAAAAACCACATTCACCGGCTGCTCGAACCAATCTAAGAGCCGCACCCAGCCATAATGGAAATAAATATCTTAATATTGCATCACCGTACTCAGTCAGCCTCTTACATTACATCAGTCTACCGGTACCGTATTAAGTTTGTTTTCCGACAAGTGAATCGAACACCGGGCGAGTTGGTCGTCCAGCTGTAGCGCGTAGCTGTGAACTCGCATCCGGAATGTAGTGGGTTCGAACCCCGCTGTCGGTAGCCCTGAAGATGGTTTTCCGTGGTTTCCCATTTTCACACCAGGAAAATGCTGGGGCTGTGCCTTCAATTAAGGCTACGGCCGCTTACTTCCCATTCCTAGGCCTTTCCTGTCCCCTCGTCGCCATAAGACCTATCTGTGTCTGTGCGACGTAAAGCAACTAGCAAAAAAAAAAAAAAAAAAAAAAAAAGTGAATCGAACATTATGTTGTTGTTTTAAAATACTAGGTTGTTCGGAAAGTTAAAGATTTTGAGGTATTAGCATAAAAGAGAATGACTATATCATCTATCATGCGAAAGAGGCTCCATCAGCAGCTTCACATATGTACCAGCGATTGACGAGTGAGGTGCAAAACGAAAGAGGTTTGATTAACTGGAGGTAGCTATATCCAAAAGAAGTAATTCTTAAATCCTCAATCTTTCTAGAGATTTCGACGGTTCAGAGTAATACCATAGCAACTAATAATTTTCAGATTTTACATTAAAGCAAAGTAAACGCCAGAAATCACCCTGGAGACGTACTGTTGTCAGCGTTCTGGGCAATACTAACAGCCATACGTCTCCAGGGTGATTTCTGGGATAGACGGTAACTTTTAAATTGCTTTAACGTAAAATGTGAAACCTGATCTGAATCGTCGATTATTTCTCGAGTCAATTGCTGAAGTTCATAAAAAGGTACGCGATATGTGAGGGTAATAAGAAAACTGTACGATTGCTTAGCTCAGAACATGTAGTCTTCCTTATTTTGTTCCGCTAAGGTGTGGGTCGTTATCATCATTCAGAAGGAAAGATCTTTTCTTATATTCTAAGAATGACTGTTAGTTACAACATGACCGGGCGAGTTGGCCGTGCGCGTAGAGGCGCGCGGCTGTGAGCTTGCATCCGGGAGATAGGGGGATCGAATCCCGCTGTCGGCAGCCCTGAAGATCGTTTTCCGTGGTTTCCCATTTTCACACCAGGCTAATGCTGGGGCTGTACCTTAATTAAGGCCACGGCCGCTTCCTTCCAACTCCTAGGCCATTCCTATCCCATTGTCGCCATACGACCTATCTGTATCGGTGCGACGTAAAGCCCCTAGCAAAAAAAAAAATAATAATTACAAAATGTGCAGTCTATTCTGTAAAATTACTGGACAGTAAATGCATGCAGTGATGATTTTACCAAACATTCACGAACCCTCATTAGGTAGGAATGTCAACAGTACTTAGAGGTGAACTTCCATTTAAGTATGGTCTCGGAAGATAACGAAGCTCGACCCACTACCCAGATTCCTAAGGGTTTTTCAGTGATATTGGTATAGAAGGAGACCTGTGTAAATATCAAACTGACGTCATTTCTGACACTCTGTTAGTGAGTGTTAGCTGTCGCAGATGTTCCTCAAGGGAACATTTTTACTTAGGAGGAATCTAGCATATTCGCTGCTGAGAAAGCACGACGTTGTCGATAAGATCGACGTCTTCATGTAACATCCACTGTAGTTCGCATGGTCAATGGAAAAAAAACAACCTAGAACCTGTTTTCCAGTCATTGACCGGGTCAGGGATGTAATGAATGAATCAGATATAGGCTATTAGTACGATGGGGTCGTCACTCCCAAAGTGATTTATTAATGAGTGATTGATGCTATGAAATGATAATGAAGTGTGTTGCTGGAATGAAAGATGACAGAAAAAACTGGAGTACCCGGAGAAAAACCTGTCCTGCCTCCGCTTTGTCCAACACAAATCTCACATGGAGTTACCGGGATTTGAACCACGGAATCCAGCGGTGGGAGGCCGACGCGCTGCCGTCTGAGCCACGGAGGCTTCCGCTCGCATGGTCAACATTACTTGATAATGGAAAATGTAATCCACAGAACGACGGAAAATTTACTTTCAGGTGGAGTGGAATACACCTGCTTCTGAGTTGGAAGATAATCTATGGGAAATACGAATTATATTTTTAACTATGTTGTCACCGTCAGTTCAGCTCCTTGGATGAATGGCTAGTAAACTGATTTTTGGTTCAGAGGACCCCAGGTCCGATACCCGGCCAGGACAAAGATTTTAATTGTGTAGGCCTAAACTAATTCCTGTAATTTGGGGACTGGGTATTTTTTTTTTGCTAGGGGCTTTACGTCGCACCGACACAGATAGGTCTTATGGCGACGATGGGATAGGAAAGGCCTAGGAGTTGGAAGGAAGCGGCCGTGGCCTTAATTAAGGTACAGCCCCAGCATTTGCCTGGTGTGAAAATGGGAAACCACGGAAAACCATTTTCAGGGCTGCCGATAGTGGGATTCGAACCTACTATCTCCCGGATGCAAGCTCACAGCCGGACTGGGTATTTGTGATCGTCTTAAAACATATCTTCATTTATATAATACACCTAATTTTACCAACCAGTGCAGAAATACACAATAGTAAACACATCCCTCCACATAGGGAAGATCATCCAGTCGTAATCCACATTAGTGCCGACACCAGATACCTGGGAAGAGGCTACGAAAGAAAGAAAAGTCACCTTCATCAGAGTTCAAAAGCTTGCTTTTAACTTGCATCGTGTGCAGAGATTGTAGAACAAGTTACTATAATTAAAGAAGCTAATACTATCTAAATCAAACGCGAATTCTTATGATGTGGTAAACCATTAAGGACGATCACATATGTACGGCGTGGTGATTCAATGTGCTATTTTCAGGAGCAATTACATTGATCGTCCTGAAGAAGTTCGTTTTTGATAGAGATCTAGTGTACCTCTGTGTTGTGTGCTGTGCTATTCGCTGTCCATAATACAAGTTAAGTGTCTTTTACCATTCTATGAACTCTGACGCTGACCAATTTATACTGGGAGAGGCAGCGAAGAGTTACCACATACTATGTAGGAGATGTCGACGGGGAAGATTGCCCCAACCCATTGCTAAACTCGCCTGTAATCTGTAGCAACGCGGACGGCCGATCAGTTGCATTACGGTAGGCCTAAATTTTTAGTTAATAATAGAAATAAAAATATAAAGTTGAATACAAGTAGGACCAGAGGTCCCTTTGGCTGTAACTCATTGCCACTTTAACTTATATGTATCAATTAATATACACAATCTAATAAAAAGAATACATATAAAGCGTAAGATACGTTTTCCTACTGAGGATATAAGAATAAGATTAAAAACTAAACATCTAAGATATTACAATAATACTTTTACCATTTCATAAACAAAGACTATACTAACAAGGAAGATAAGACATAAGAGAAACCTAAGAATTTTAAAGCCAAGGATGAATTAAGAATAAACCTGAGCAACTAAAATGTATCTAGGAGATTATGATATTTCGTACTATTTAATTAATTTGGTGAAAATTCACTTACGTGACTTAATAAGTGGAAATGTAGCGGTATTTAAGACATTTTTCTGAGTTCCGAAACTACTTTGCAGTATTTCATAAAGTTTAAGATCATTGTATAATTGAGAGACAGTGACAATGAACGACTTACTGAACTTCACCGTACGACACTGTGGAACCTGAAGAGTGTTAGCTGTGAACCTATTGTCTTGATCATGCACTTGACTCATCTGAACAAAGGACTTGGCTAAATATGAGGGAACATTAGATTTTAAAATTCTCAGCAGTAAGCAAGTAGCTGAGTATGATCGTCTATCCCTGAATTTCAACCACTCTTCGGCTTTGTAGTAAGATGTTACGTGACAGTCTTCACGAATATTGAAGACGAATCGCACACAGGTATTCCGAATACGCTGGAGTTTGATTTTATATTTCTCTGAGATATCACTGTAAATCAAAACGCCGTAATCTAAAATAGGAAATACCTTTTACAGTTGCTTTACGTCGCACTGACACAGATATGTCTTATGGCGACCATGGGAGAGGAAAGGGCTAGGAGTGGGAAGGAAGTGGCCGTGGTCTTACTTAAGGTACAGCCCCAGCATTTGCCCGGTGTGAAAATGGGAAACCACGGAAAACCATCTTCAGGGCTGCCGACAGTGGGGTTCGAACCCACTATCTCCCGAATACTAGATACTGACCGCGCTTAAACGACTGCAGCTATCGAGCTCGGTAAAATAGGGAATACATAGTTTGGATTAACATCTTTCTCACCGAAAAAGGAAGATACGGCAAGTTTCGTCGAAACTAATGCAATATAACAGACACTTTTTTGACCGAATGCTTGGCGTGGAAGGTCCAGGACAATTAAGAAATTAATCTCCGCGCGGGACTAGGCAAAAAGAAAGCACACCAAAACCAGGAAACCCGAAGACTTTGAAACCTTTCGCATCTTCCATAATAAAACCAAACTTGCGATCCGAGATGCCAAAGTCAAACACATGCATTCTTTGTTCAGTAAGAAATCAACTCCGTCTGCTTTATGGGGAACTATAAAATCACTAGGTATTGCTACGAAAAATTCACAACTTAGCTCACATGTATAATTTCTGTTTATAATCAGGAGTCTTTCCAGCTGTATGGAAAATGGCCATTATCCGACCTTTCCTAGGGGCGATATGCATTCTTGCTTGAATATCTGCAAGCTTTATCTCTCTTATTGTGAGTCTCTATTTTTGTTTAAAACAGACACCATTCATCGCTATTTTCTAAATAGTTTAGTCATAGCAGCGAAACAGAAACGACAAAAATGTGCGAACATCTGACGTACGATTCCTTGTTTAGGGGAAATGTCTCAGCTAGAGATATTCGTTGTCTAGTACTGGAAGTCATATTACTGCCAGCTAACACTGAGTATATATATTTAACAGCAAGTGTAGGAATAGAACACTTATTACGTGCGTTCGTAAACCAAACATTCATTCTGTACTCTTACCGCTAATCATACTCGCAGCACTGCCTGACCGCGCACTCTATCCCCATCAGCATTTCCCCAGTCTAGCTGCGCGGCAGTACCGGTCAAAGTGCCGGTAACTTTTCACTGCCTCTCCCTGTACATATAAATGTAACTCCTTTCTCCAACACATCATCTTCGTATTTAGTGACTGATGCGTTTCGTATGACCCAAACATTTACTTTCCATCGTTTTCATGTGGATACATTTTTCCAATCCTTGGTAGAAAGGAAGGCCAGTGAGGAAGTCCACAACATTTTAAATAAGAAAAAAATTCTGACAACCATCAAGGAGTGGAAGCTCAGATATATCGGGCACATCATTAGAGGTGAACGATATGAACTTCTCCAAATCATCATCGAGGGGAAAATTGAATTATAACGAACTGTGGGAAGACCGAGAACTTTCTGGCTTAAAAAATTGCGCTGCTGATATGGACGAATCTCTATTGAAATCATTCGAGCGGCTGTTTCACGAGTAATCATAATCCATTAGATCACAATCTTCGTAGAGAGACGGCGTCCTACAAGCAGAACGAGAAGAAGCAGAGGAAGATGACGTTCCGTGGTGTTTTGAACAATATCAACTACATTACACTTTCGCGACCTCAAAGTGGGACAAGTTCGTCGTTAGAGGTCAAATGAGCACTGACATGCCAGAATAAGATTTTGGTTTTATGTCTTTTCGTTTCTGTGAATCTGTATTCACTTCATATTCAATACATAACTTGGTATAGTAAATTCAGTAATCATAATGTAGATTCTAATAAGATAAAGCCTATTCAATTTCTCAAAAGCAAGTCATCATCATCATCATCATCATCATCATCATCATCTGTTTACCCTCCAGCTTCGGTTTTTTCCTCGGACTTAGCGAGGGATCCCACCTCTACCGCCTCAAGGACAGTGTCCTGGAGCTTCAGACTCTTGGTCGGGGGATACAACTGGGGAGTATGACCAGTACCTCGCCCAGGCGGCCTTACTTGTTATGCTGAACAGGGGCCTTGTGGAGGGATGGGAAGATGGGAAGGGATAGGCAAGGAAGAGGGAAGGAAGCGGCCGTGGCCTTAAGTTAGGTACCATCCCGGCATTCGCCTGGAGGAGAAGTGGGAAACCACGGAAAACCACTTCCAGGATGACTGAGGTGGGAATCGAACCCACCTCTACTCAGTTGACCTCCCGAGGCTGAGTGTACCCCGTTCCAGCCCCCGTACCACTTTTCAAATTTCGTGGCAGAGCCGGGAATCGAACCCGGGCCTCCGGGGGTGGCAGCTAATCACGCTAACCACTACACCACAGAGGCGGACCTCAAAAGCAAGTACTGCATCAAAACTATCGTTTTCCCCTGTTGTTCGAAATAGTCTCAATATTTCAAAGAAATCTACTTTCAGAGAGTGTAAGGCCGATAGTGCTATTATTGTTTTCTTCTTTCCTGTTCCCCCTTCATACTAAGGAAGTCTGCACGGTCAGAAACTCTTTCCGCACTACTTCAGTTAACTTCCAGTGAAGCATTACGATGCAGTTACTTACTGCAGCCAAGACGACGCCGACGAGCGAACAGTGGACCCAGCAGGCCAGCGCAGCATTATTATTCAACTTACGAGAAAATAGGAAGACTTTGATTATCTATGGTTATTTTACTCAATGGCTGAATGGTCAGCGTACTGGTCTTCGGTTCAGAGGGTCCCGGGTTCGATTCCCGGCCGGGTCGGGGATTTTAACCTTAATTGCTTAATTCCAATGTCTTGGGGGCTGGGTGTGTGTGGCGTATTCAGCATTAGAAATCATCCTAGGTAGGGCCCTCATCTTCACAGACATCAGGTCACCTAATAGGCCGTCTACGAGAAAAAGACCCGCACCAGGCCCCTCCGGCGGCCATACGCCATTATTTTTAACTATTTGTTGAATTATACATGTTGGTCTATTTAAAAGTTCTGCCCATATTCTTTTCATAAACCAACCTCATTGCATAGATTTTTTTTTTTTTGCTTAACGTCGCACCGACACAGATAGGTCTTATTGCGACGATGGGATAGGAAAGGTCTAGGAATGGGAAGGAAGCGTCCGTGGCCTTAATTAAGGTACAGCCCCAGCATTTTCCTGGTGTGAAAATGGGAAACCACGAAAAATCATCTTCAGGGCTGCAGACAGTGGGGTTCGAACCAACTATCTCCCGGATGCGAGCTCACAGCTGCGCGCTCCTAACCGCACGGCCAACTCACCCGATCATGGTATAGAATAACATCTCCTGTTTGAATAACGTGAATTCGATTCCCGTCTCATCCTGCTGTAAGGGTTAGTTTTCAATCAACTTCACGGGAATTGATGAACTGTCAGATATGAATGGCAGCTATTATTGTAGTATATTCAGATGATAATAATCATTATCATCATCATCATCATCATCATCATCATGAGCAGCGAATTGTGATCGTAAGTCGAACACCACTGATCCACCGAGGCAGCTATGATCAGGTCATTTGGTTGGGAAAGTCATGAGCGACAGGTTAACAAAACCCGTACATTTTTTTTAGTCCTAACGTTTTATTTTATTCGATAATTTAAAATGATGTCTCATGAATTTCGTTCCGATATTTCAATTTAACATCCAGTGGCAACTCTTCACCTTTGTCAATCGGTACTGAACGATCTTTAAATGGAACGGCGTTAATTAGTCTGTAAACACTTTGTCGTGCTAATGGTCCATTTACTTAAGCTCAGTCGAGCACTTCACCGGAAGACAGGTGACTTGAGTAAGCAGACGAACATGTTGTAATGAAATTAAGGAGTGACGTAATTCGGCCGCTCCAAGTCGTTTGAGTCTTAGTTATCACTACCTTACGATTTTAAGGGTTAGGTTCACATCTTAAATACCCTTCCCGATGAGAAATATCATAAGGAATATTGCAGCCTACTATTACATTTATCCGCACTTATCTACTAGAATCGATCGGATTTGAATGATTGATTCCTTTTTAAATAGGTTTTACCACTTTTACGATTTTCGAGAACGCCAAGATACCGGAAATGTTGTTCCCCAAGTGTTCTTAAAGTGCCGGTAAATCTACCAAAATGAGGCTGGCATATTACAATGGACTGAGTCGAGATTGAACTGTATCGTGGATATCGTGGTCAACAGTTCCGTAATGTTAACGTGTGTAAAGTCTTTCCGATACTACGCAGCTGTGATGTCAACACCGGCTTGAGTAGCCATTCGTAATTACTATAATAAGGGTTTATTTGAGAAGGAAGGGCTGTGTGGCCCGTTTAATATTATTGGAAAATAATCGTAATACTTCAAACAAAAGGAGACAAGACGCTGTAATGTGGGATGTTCCATTCTAGTAACAATATTACCGCATTCATGATCGTTATTATTTCAAATTATTAACGTGAGACAATTCACTTAACCCAACAGCGCCCGTTTGATTGAATCTCTGACTTTCCGTTATTTTAAAATTTGTTCGATTGTGGCTCGTTTTATGTAGACAAGAATATTTTCCACGAAATGCATACGACCATGATGAAAAAAATCCAAATGGATACGGAATAAACTTAAGTAAGAAGTGATCAGGTACGAACTCTGACACATTCATTATGTGTATTTAATGGGTGAATCATACACGAAGAGGCAAAGTTCCAGTGAGGACATAGGCCTACTGGCTCTTATTTACAGCGATGTCTCACCGAATCTCACAATATTACCAGGGGATCTATTCTGAGACAGATCAAATATTTCTTTCTTTCCTTCCTTCCCTACGGCTCCATGGCTAAATGGTTAGCGTGCTGGCCTTTGGTCACAGGTGTCCCGGGTTCCATTCCCGACAGGGTCCGGAATTTTAAACATAACTGGTTAATTCCGATGGCACGGGGCTTGGGTATATGTGTCATCATCATCATTTCATCCTCGTCACGACGCGCTTGTCGCTTACGGGTGTCAAATCAAAAGACGTGCATCTGGCGAGCCGAACTTGTTCTCGGACACTCCCGAAACTAAAAGCCATACCTATTTCTTTCTTTCTTTCTTTCTTTCTTTCTAGTCTTATTATGTTTTATTCGGATGTATAGACTTCATATACATGTCGAAGATAAGGGAGCAAAATACCACCAGGAAGGCATTTGTAAGTAGCACCAAATGGACCATTCAATAATGTGACTAGTATTTCGTACAAACCTGCTCAACAGCCTATTAAGGACCTTGGACTGCCAAGAAGGATGCTGTCGAGTCAGATGACTGCAGATATTGGAATGGCGCAAGGGCAGCTTGCTGACATCGTGAGACTTATTGTTTTACTTTTTATGACCTGCCCCGCTGCCTCCCATAGAAGAGAGTTTCTTAGTTAATTTCAAGAGGCACTTCGTTCATGCCCTCGGTCAGAAATAACTTCTTTGACCTAGACGGGAATTAAACCCAGGGCCTTCGGCACACTACCCCTACGCAACGAAGCTGGCTGTATTTCTTATACCACAGTAATTAGAAGAAAGCATCCGGGAGATGGTGGGTTCGAATCCCAATGTCGGCAGCCCTGAAGATGGTTTTCCCTGGTTTCCCATTTTCACATCAAGCAAATGCGGGAGCTGTACCTTCATTGAGGCCGCAGCCGCTTGCTTCCAACTCGTAGGCCTTTCCTATCCCATCGTCGCCATAAGACCTATCTGTGTCAGTGCGACGTAAAGCCAATAGAAAAAAAAAATTAGAAGAAATATATGTAGGCTATATACTGTATGCATGTATGTATGTTACATGCTATTTTATGCCAAGTGAGGCCGGGCTGAGTGGCTCAGACGTTTAAGGCGCTGGCTTTCTGAACCCAAATTGACAGGTTCGATCCTGGTTCAATCCGATGGTATTTAGAAGGTGCTCAAATACGTCAGCCCCGTGTCGGTAGATTTACCGGCACGTGAAAGAACTCCAACGGGAAAACATTCCCCCACCTCGGCGTCTTCGAAAACCGTAAAAGTTGTTAGTGGTACAACATTATTATTATTATATCGAGTGTGGAGGGTTGGATGTGCTTTCAGATGAGTAAATATTTCAAGGACCAAAGACCGTTCTACGGAGTATTCATTTTTAGTAGACAATTTTTGACCAAAGCTCTGTATTGTCCTTGCTTAAATAACACAAACATGAGTACGAAAGTCAGATATCTATTAGTCACAAGAGAGATCCAATCTAAAGATTACTCAGAGTACGCTGTTCAAATCGGCCGGTCTTTGATGTAGCTTATGTCAAGTGTTTATTAGCGAGAGAACACGAGGTTAACTCTCGTATGAGTCATATGTTTTCCTCGTTTAAATGTACTCTGTTTAACTAGATAGCTGAATCATCAGAGTTTAATATCTGGGATGAAACAATCCTCTTTGCTGCAGACATCATCTTATTTCTGACCGCCCAACATTGATCTCGCATCACGTCACCGCACCCGCCCGACACTTGCGTAGTCTCTCTAAGATTTAGTATAAGCGGGGTCAAGCTTATTTTAAGTAAGTCACGTCACAATGGGGTCACTAAACCATCTGAGTAATTAACACGCTGTTATTTCCTCTGTGGGTTGTTGACATTGTCGGTTACGTAACAATTTATGTACACTCAACTCCCAAAAATTTGACTATAAGAGAAGAGGCCTTTCTTTAAAAGTCCTATTGTTTGCAAACGGATGAACATATTGTGTAGGTGGTAGGATTCATCTCTTAGGCCATCGGCTATCTACAATTTACGAGTACCCTCGCGTTTCGAGAAAGTATAAAATTAAATATTTCTTTGCAGGCCAATGCGTTAGTATATTTGGACTAGGGTCCGACTCCTTGGCTGAATAGTCAACCTTCAGTTCACAGGGTCCCGAGTTCGAATCCTGGCCGGGTCGAAGATTTTACCCGGTCTGATTGATTCCTCTGGCTCGGGGACTGGATATTTGTTTGTCCCTACATACATCTCCTTACATAAACACAATATACCACACTACCATCTACCACAGAAGTACACAATAGTAAATACATCGGTTTACATAGGGTTGGCGCCAAAAAGGGCGTCCGACCGTAAAACAGGGCTAAGCCCACACCTGCGACACTGATCTCACCGACGACTCCATTAAGACGAAAAGGAACGAAAGAAGAAGAAGAAGAAGAAGAAGAAGAATAAGGGTATTTGAAGTAGAGGTTATTTCGGTAGTGGGCTGAAAGGCTCAGACGGTAGAGCGCTGGCCTTCAGAGCACAAGTAGGCAGGCTCGATCCTTGCTCAGATCACAGGTACTTGAAGGTAAATAGGATTGGGGAGAAACAAGTGGGCCTCGGTCTCCCACTACAATAGAGATACTAGGAGAGGGTTGTGACAAGCATGGTAGTCGTGAGCGACTACTGTCACGTAAAAGATGTACGGGACACAATTCTGGTACTTCGGCTTCGAACAGGGGCACCATTTCAAGTACTGAGGATGTACATTCTCTGAAGACGGGTTTCTCATCAGGTTGGCACTGGTTCGAATCCCAGTCAAAGCATATGTGAATTTTGAAATAGAAAACATGCTATGGTTTTCATAACCATTTTCATTTACCACTGATCTACACTTCGCCTAGATGGCAGATTTCCTATCAAATGTTTACCAGGTCTTTTCTTAAATGATTAAATGTGCATTCCATTAAGAACTAATAAGTAAAATATGTTACAAATGGCAGAACAGCTAATAATAATAATAATAATAATAATAATAATAATAATAATAATAATAATAATAATAATCATGGTTTTATGACGAAATAACAACTTTTACATTTTCGCAAGTCGTATTTCATAACTTACTTTTTAACTCCTTAGCCTCGTCTTGCTAATCTCGTTTCATTTCGAAGAGTTCAAACATTTCTGGGCCATGCTTTAGACTCTTCTGTCAGTCTGAGAAAGAAATGAGTGCATTTCAGTCTACTTACGACGTTCTGAGCCAACGGAATATTATGGAGTAGCTAGTCGGCTAACTCACTTGTGTGTTACTCATGGCTTTCGTTTCACGGCTTATCACTCAGAAACCCCATTGTTTTAAACTTACTGAAGAAGACGAGAAAGAAGAAAGTTATTCTAACACAAACTAGCAGCTGTCCACAACAGATGAGATAGCAATCTCGATCCCCTTCCTCATTTATAACCCCTTTGCAAAAGTCATCAGACAGGGAGGAAGAATGTCATTCCTAACGTGTATAATTAGAAATATGATGTCCAGAGTCGTTGTCTTTGATCAGAGCGTATTAGACGTTTTATTCCAGTTCCTCGCAAACTAACAAGGGTTGCCTCCATAGGTGGTTAATTATTCGACTTTGTTAGTACAACGCGATCGATGCGACGAGGGGATGCGGTGAATATTATTGTAAGTCCCCCCTCTGTGGTCAGTCTCATTTTTCCTTTACTCAACAGCTAGGGCAGATGGTTCTGTTATGGGGACCAGGTCAATACTGACTTAATTAACTTATGTTCTATATTAAACCATTCGTTGGAAGTTGTAATCTTTATCGGGATACTAGATGATGTTTTTAGAATAGAATATAGATTTATATATTGACAGAACGTTATGGAGCGTCCGTGGCTTAGACGGCAGCGCGCCGGCCTCTCACCGCTGGATACCGTGGTTCAAATCCCGGTCGCTCCAT
Organism: Anabrus simplex; assembly: GCF_040414725.1. Taxonomy (NCBI): domain Eukaryota; kingdom Metazoa; phylum Arthropoda; class Insecta; order Orthoptera; family Tettigoniidae; genus Anabrus; species Anabrus simplex. The sequence continues at coordinate 566,538,940 of NC_090265.1, read as the reverse complement.
GTGAGATATGTACTGGACAAAGCGGGGGTGGGGCAGGTTTTTCTACGGGTACTCCGGTTTTTCCTGTCATCTTTCATTCCAGCAACACTCTCCTTTAACATTTCATTTCGTCTGTCAGTCATTTATCATTGCCCCAGAGGAGTGCGAGAGGCTTCGGCAGCCGGCACATTTCCTATCCTCGCCGCTAGATGGGGCTTCATGCATTCCATTCCCGACCCGGTCGAATGACTGGAAACAGGCTGTGGATTTTCATGTTCATACTGACAGAACGTTAGTTTACGAAGGTCGCTGGTTTCAAGCTACAGTCTGTGAATTACCAGGATCTACCGATAATCAACATGTGCTCTGGAACGCGTGCTTCAACACGTATAGCGGACATTTTCTGGAGAACCATTCGGGTTACAAAGAAAATGGATAATTTATGTTTTTTTACAAAAATAAAAACGCAATTCTGAGTACACATACCAAACCAAACTCCATGGCGCAACATTCCCGACCGCTGCCCATCCCAAAGGCGTGCAGATTACGAGGTGTCGTGTGGTCGGCACGACGAATCCTCTCGGCCGTTATTATTGGCTTTCTAGACCGGGTTTAAATACATACTAGCGAATGTACCCGTGCTTCGCTACGGTATTCTACATTGTATTCGAATATCGAAGTAAATAGTGTGCATGCAGTAAATAAGATTGTTTTAAAATTGCATGTCTCTTAGCGTTATCCGAGAAAGAGCATGGGGAGGTCCCCGTACGTTGTTTCCAATGTAAAGTGTTTGTTATGGATTTGTGATATAACGGCAGGCTCACTTGCCTACTGCCATTCACAATCGAGTTGGGAAGTTTACATTATAATTGCAGGCCCCATTGCCTACTATGCGGACAGAATCGATTTGGGGAGTTTTCGTTAAAATGGCAGCCCCCCTTTCCTACTTCCACACAGATTACAGTTTTTATTATAATGGCAGGCAATTACCCTACTATCACTCGAAATTGAGTTGTGCCGTTATCATTATAATGCCAGGCCCATTTTCCTACTTCCAGCCAGCTTACTGCCAGTCACACCAAGTTGGTGAGTTTCCATCAAAATAGCAGGCCACTATGCCTAATGCCAGTCACATTTTAGATGAGGACATTTCTTTATAATGGCGGGCACCCTTGCCTACTGCCAAACACAATCGGGTAGGGGAGTTTTAAACAAAACTGCATGCTCACTTGCCTTCTGCAAGTCAAATCGAGAAGTGAAGTATTCATTACAATTGTAGGCCTTCCTTACTAATGACAGTTACACAGGAGTTGGAGAAGGAACCCTTTCATACTGCCAGTCAAAGTCGGTGTGGGGAGTACTGATTACAATAGCAGACCCACCCTTTCTCGATCGCTACAAATCGACATCAGTGAATATATATAGATCGATATACGAAAGTATATGCGTGTTTACAATATTGAAGACCTTCATTTACAGATTAACTGCTACTAAACGTACGTCATATCGACAAAGGATTATACCATAAGACACGCCGGATTTAGTGGCCTAAATGGCTGGTCCTATGATATGTCATCTATTCTTGGGTCAGATTGAGTTAGAAACGTGGAACAGGGTAACGTTCTTGTAAGATTATCTCACATTACATTACTTTTCGGATAATTATGTGACAGCTACATACATAGCATTTGACTCATATATGGCTACTGGGTGGGCCAATTTTCGTGAAGAGTTTGATGATTCTGTATTTCATATAAGTAATCGAAGGTATGAATTATGCATGTGAAAATTTCAAATTGACTTAACATCCATTAATAGAGAAAAATCAAACGTAAAAGGGATACAGATACGGCAAAAAGTCATAAGACCAAGGTTGTAGATCATTCCAAATTGAACGGAGATTGTGCAATCTGTTATGTGACAGGAATTTCCGAAGGTCTGCACCACATTAAAATTGCCTGCATATTTCGATATTCTTCGGGGATAAAAAGTGAAAAATTTAATGATCTTCGATGTTTTCCGTTCGTTACAGGCAAAAAACGCATAATTTTGTCAAATTTCAATTATCTTCTTTTTCTTCTGGCAGATTATGCCGCAATCTGGATTTTGGGCGAGGCGGGTAAAAATTAGGACTTTCAGGAAACTAAACCAAAAATTATGCAGATGGTCATTATTACCCCTTAAACGGAAAGCTGTACGAAAATTTCGCCAAAATAGTCAGTGTAGAGGCACACAGTCGTCACGATTGGATTTATATAGATAAGGAATCTGCTCCATGTAAAACACCTTTTTGGCTATGTCCGCTGGACTTAACCTGCAAAACTGACCATTCATGATATCTCCCTTATTAATCCTCCTGACGAAAAAATGCACATGAAAAAAAGGTTTAGAGGTGGAATTCCAACACGTTTGGTCGATTTCCAGTCAGGTTGGTCTTGTTCTGTATATATTGTGGAAGAATAAAATCACCATTTCGGTTCCCTATAAACCGCCAGTCCATTCCGGAACATGAAATGTTATTTACGTTTAAAACCTACATTTGGACAGGTGGATGCTAAATATGAATTTTGGTTCGAATGTCTTCAGTAGTTTTCAAGTTGTAAGGAATACGCTTTACACGCACCCGCTCGTGAGTTAAGTCCGATGGGACTTGTACAAAAAAACGGTCCGTTAATGATATCTGCCTTATTAATCCTCGTATCGAAATGATGGGCATGAGAAAAAAGGTTTAGAAATTAATTTCTACCAAGGCAGGTAGATTTAAATTAACGTTGGTTGTGTATATTTTGTGGAAGTGCAAAATCACTGTTTCGGTTTCGTATAAACCCCCAGTCAGTTCAGGGATTTAGAAACAATATTTGCCTTAAAACCTATCAAGGACAGGTGTATTCTAAATATGAGTCATGGTGGAAATACATCCAGTAGTTTATAGCACTCGCGTACATACGGCGTAATTAAGGAAGAAATAATACAGTTAAGAAAGTTGAAAGTAATAGAAAATGGATTATAACTGAGTACAGCCGGATAACGACAAATTTGTAAATGCCAAGTTAATGTATTGGAAAATCAAATGCCCCTCAATAAATTATGCTAGTGTGAGTTATGGATATAATAAAGCGGAAACAGAGGAGAAAATCAGGTCCATTGTTTCCTAGGTAAACAAATAATAAGAAGATGACTAATGGTGTTATTACTTAATCTATTCGAAGGCGGTTATAACATCCAACGATATTCCGCCAATATCCCGCAGATAGGCCGATTGACGTCTCTCTTGCCTTCTACCCAAGGAACAACCACGAATTTAAAAGCATGATGAGGAAAATGGCAATACGTTACTTCCCTGCTGGCATGCAGTCAGAGACGTTGCCATGGTAACCTGTAGGTTCGTTGTCGGTCTGTTGGTCACTCAATGCAGAGCATGTTACCAGCAGAAAATTGTAAATTTCTCCGTCATGTAAAGAGTAAGGTAAATTATGAACATAACGAAAGTTGTTTATAATGAAGAGACGTTTCACGTACGGTAAACTAAGTTTACAGAAAATCAATAGTACAAGAGAAATTGGAGGAAAACCATTCTGGTTTTCCTATAAACCCCCGTCTATTCAAAGATTTTAAAATGATATGCATATCTAAACCTTCCCCGGGAGGAGTATACTCTAAATATGAAGTTTGGTTGAGATCTATCCAGCCGTTTCGACGTGATGGTGGAACAAACAGACAAACAGACACGAACAATTTTATTTATATAGATGTTGCGATTTAATATACGACAGAACTAAATATTTGTCCATTATTTTCTTTTTTCGCGGATTAAACATTCATATGTTCAATAGAATAAATACCTACATATTAATTGCCACCATTTGGGAACGGTTAATTATTGGAAACTCAGAATACGCCTGTGTATGAACTGAGTATCTGAGATATATCAGTATTAAGCTTCATTATCAACTTTTCTTGTAGTTTTGACATGATTGAAAGAGAAAGACATCAGTTCAAGCTTTTATACGTTTTTGCATATAATTTCGCAAATGATGTAAAAGCACTTCCAGGGCAGTATTCTGAAGAATGTTTGTGCGGGGTTTCATGAAATTCCGCCAAGAAATTTAGATGTGATATCGACTTGACAGACAGACAGACAGACAGACAGACAGACAGACAGACAGACAGACAGACAGACAGACAGACAGACAGACAGACAGACAGACAGACAGACAGACAGACAGACAGACAGACAGACAGACAGACAGACAGACGTCATTTCATTTCTATAGATATCATATTATGCACAACAGATATAATCAAGAAAATATAAACCGAAAATATTCAGAATAACATGTAATTTAAATATACAGGGTGATCCAAAAGTCCGTTAACATTTGCGAGGAAATACTTCACGGAATATTGAAGGTAGAGAGATAATAACTGACACACACGATTGGCATGACATGGGCTTTTATTGACACCAACATAAAGTACACAAAATAACTAAAATATGGCACTTCATACGATACATAAGCAATAATTACCATAACAATCGAGGTTTAGTAAAGACGAAGCTCTTAATAACACACGCCCAACATGTAAAACGCCATTCATCAACAATACCTGTAGTCGAGGGACAATGTTGTGAGCAACACTGTACAGCGTATCCGTAGGTATGGTGAGAAATTGCCGTCGGGTGTTGTCTTTTAACATCTCTAATGAGGTCGGATGATCGCGTTAGACTTGCGATTCTTGTGTACTTTATTTTGGTGTCGATAAAACCCCATGTCATGCCAGTCATGTATGTCAATTATTACCTCGCTACCTCTAATATTCCATGAAGTATTGCGTCGCAAATGTTAACGGACTTTTAGGTAACACGGTGTAATATACAATCATCGTCTCTGAACATATCTAGCTCTATAATTTCAACATAAAATATTAATAATGTTATTGGCTTTACGTCCGACTAACTACTTTTACGGTTTTCGGAGACGCCTAGGTGCCGGAATTCAGTCTCGCGGGAGTTCTTTTACGTGCCAGTAAATCTACCGATACAAGGCTGACGTATTTGACCACCTTCAAATACCACCGGACTGAGCCACGATGGAACATTTCGAGTTGGGGCCAGAAGACCAGTGCCTCAACCCACTCAGCACGGCTACATTCGGCATAAAATGGCATGTAACATACATTCATACATATATAGCCTACATATCGTCCCCACTATGGCAAACTATGATAAACATGAATCATTTCTGAATATGTCGCGGTCTGACATAGACTGAGAGAACGCAGCGGCATATAAGAGAAAATAGCTTGGTATAGTCGTCATTTGGAATAGAATTACAACCAGACACGTTCAATCATGTGTTGGGAAGGCGAGAGCGTTCCGGCGAAATGGTATTGCTCTCGTTTCGAGAATCGGGACGACTAATCGCTTTTCCAGCTCATTTCGGTTTGGAAAGCAATTTTTCTCCATGTGAACAGTTCTTTTAGAAGCTATGGGGTCTGGAGTTTATATGCGTACATAACTGGTACCTTTCATTTATTACAACGAAACTGCTCGATGTAAACAGTCATAATACCTCCCAGATTTCTCCACTTTTTTATCTACGCATGCTTCAACAGAGAAAGAGTTCTCATTAACGCAGTGATTCTGTTCGGCACAAACAATTTGTCGCGTAAATGCACTCCCGTCTCTTTCAGAAAACACGTCCAAATATAAAGCAATATGAGAATCGTGTTGATAATCTGTTACAGTCATTGCTCAGTCACCAATTGCTCTCTTATATTTCTTACCAGACCAGCAAAGAAAAAAAAAAAAGCTACATATTGGATTAGTGAATATGAAATTACTTTTGAGACAGATAGTACCTACTCGTCCCACGAGTGCTAATGTCCTATCACAACTTGCGACCACATTCCTTTTCCGTCGTAAATATATGTGTTGCGTATGACAAAATGTAATAAAGTTATAACGAGTTCTTTTGTTCTACCTTTCATACCATTGTGTCTCCCGTAATAATATGACGCATTTCAATCCCTCCGAGACGTGTATGTTGCTACGCATCAATGCACCGACTGATACCGCTGTTTCATTCTTACAGAGGAAGTACAGTCTAAAATAGAGCTTTATAACTACACGTTTTGAAAATAATTTTTACCATATCTAAAGACAAATAAAATGCCGGCTTGGAACATTTATGCATAAAAATGTACCGGGAGTGTCCGAGGACATGTTCGGCTCGCCAGGTGCAGGTCTTTTGATTTGACTCCCGTAGGCGACCTGCGCGTCGTGATGAGGATGAAATTATGATGAAGACGACACATACACCCAGCCCTAGTGCCAGCGAAATTAACCAATGATGGTTAAAATTCCCGACCCCGCCGGGAATCGAACCGGGGACCCCTGTAACTAAAGGCCAGCATTTAGCCATGGAGCCGGGGAGACACACACACACACACACACACACACACATACACACACACACACACACACACACACACACACACACACACACACACACACACACACACACACACACACAATAGTGGAATCACCTACGAGGTGGACGACTCTGGGCATCTAGGCTGATTCAGTTTTTAAGCGTGTCTGTCTAGAAAAACTTAAAATTTTTCTTCTTCTACTTGCTTTACTTGTTTTTCCTCCTTTCACTTTCGCTTTTCTACACTACTCCTTCCCTTCATTCATCTCTATTATTATAGCGAACATCTATGATTATATGCAGATATATTTCATATCTTACAGAAGTTTATGTTAATGTTATCTTAATTTATATTTGCGACTCAGGCGGTGGTGCGCTTTCTTCCCGAGTCCGAGCTGGCATAGTGGATCCCGTCTCCGTGCGATGGTATTTGAAGATGTTCAAATACACCAGCCTCGTGTCAGTAGATTTATTGGCAAGTAAAAGAACCCCTTCAGGGCAAAATTCATTCACCCCAACGTGTCCAAAAATCGCAAAAAGTTTATGGGACACAGAACAAATATTAAAAAAGGTATATTTGAGTCTTAGTATTTATTATTAAATTTATAATTCTCACTCGATATTTTAACGTATGATATGTTTTGATTGTTATTATCGCTATATTAGAATAGTTTTGCAGTAATCGGTTGTATATAGAAGTGATGATTTTTAGCGTTTTGAAGTTAGAAATTTAGTATTTCGGTTTGTATATGTAGTATCTTGTAGCGTTTTGGAGAAAACTACAGAATTCCAGTTCATTCTGATCAATATGTGTCTTGACAATATTAATGGGAAATTAATATCGCTTTTTTTAACAAGTTGCTTTACGTCGCACCGACACAGACAGGACTTATGGCGACGATAGGACAGGAAAGGGCTAAGTGTGGGAAGGAAGCTTGTTGTTGCTATTTTGTTTTACTTCGCACCGACACAGATAGGACTTATAGCGACGATAGGACAGGAAAGGGCTAAGTGTGGGAAGAAAGCTTGTTGTTGCCAATTTGTTTTACGTCGCACCGACACAGATAGGACTTACGGCGACGATAGGACAGGAAAGGGCTAAGTGTGGGAAGAAAGCTTGTTGTTGCCAATTTGTTTTACGTCGCACCGACACAGATAGGTCTTATGGCAACGATGGGACAGGAAAGGGCTAAGTGTGGGAAGGAAGCTTGTTGTTGCTATTTTGTTTTACTTCGCACCGACAAAGATAGGACTTATGGCGACGATAGGACAGGAAAGGGCTAAGTGTGGGAAGAAAGCTTGTTGTTGCCAATTTGTTTTACGTCGCACCGACACAGATAGGTCTTATGGCGACGATGGGACAGGAAAGGGCTAAGTGTGGGAAGGAAGCTTGTTGTTGCTATTTTGTTTTACTTCGCACCGACACAGATAGGACATGGCGACGATAGGACAGGAAAGGCCTAAGTGTGGGAAGAAAGCTTGTTGTTGCCAATTTGTTTTACGTCGCACCGACACAGATAGGTCTTATGGCAACGATGGGACAGGAAAGGGCTAAGTGTGGGAAGGAAGCTTGTTGTTGCTATTTTGTTTTACTTAGCACCGACACAGATAGGACTTATGGCGACGATAGGACAGGAAAGGTCTAAGTGTGGGAAGGAAGCTTGTTGTTGCCAATTTGTTTTACGTCGCACCGACACAGATAGGTCTTATGGCGACGATAGGACAGGAAAGGGCTAAGTGTGGGAAGGAAGCTTGTTGTTGCTATTTTGTTTTACTTCGCACCGACACAGATAGGACTTATGGCGACGATAGGACAGGAAAGGGCTAAGTGTGGGAAGGAAGCTTGTTGTTGCCAATTTGTTTTACGTCGCACCGACACAGATAGGTCTTATGGCGACGATAGGGCAGGAAAGGGCTAAGTGTGGGAAGGAAGCTTGTTGTTGCCAATTTGTTTTACGTCGCATCGACACAGATAGGTCTTATGGCGACGATAGGACAGGAAAGGGCTAAGTGTGGGAAGGAAGCTTGTTGTTGCCAATTTGTTTTACGTCGCACCGACACAGATAGGTCTTATGGCAACGATGGGACAGGAAAGGCCTAGGAATGGGAAGGAAGCGGCCGTGGCCTTAATTATGGTACAGCCCCAGCATTTGACTGCTGTGAAAATGGGGAACCACGGCAAACCATCTTCAGGGATGCCGATAGTGGGATTCGAACCCACTATCTCCCGGATGCGAGCTCACAGCTGCGCGCTCCTAACCGCACGGCCAACTCGTTCGGTGGGGAGGAAGCGACCGTGGCCTTAATTAAGGTACAAGTCCCAGCATTTGCTTGATGCGAAAATGGGAAACCACGGAAAACCATCTTCAGGACTGCCGACAGTGGGGTTAGAACCCACTGTCTCCCGAATACTGGATAATGGCCGCACTTAAGCGACTGCAGCTACCGAGCTTGGTAAAAAATCGCATTTCAATAGAGCTAATAGGAAAAAAAATATGCATGTAATATAATACAACTGTGCATAAAGCATAACAGATGCAACATTACAATAATAAAAATAAAACAAAAAATCCGAAGTTATGTTCATGAATCAGTGACAGTGTTGAAGAACATACCGAAACTTTTTTCCTGTCATTCGTGTTCTACTATCCCTTACAATTAAATGGTGTTTTCTGAAACATGTTTCAGCATTTACAATATCGCCAGCCCCGTGGTGTAGGAGTAGCGTATCTGCCTCTTACCCGGAGGCCCCGGGTTCGATTCCCGGCCAGGTCAGGGATTTTTACCTGGCCCTGAGGGCTGGTTCGAGGTCCACTCAGCCTACGTGATTAGAAATGAGGAGCTATCTGACGGTGAGATAGCGGCCGCGGTCTAGAATGCCAAGAATAACGGCCGAGAAGATTCGTCATGCTGACCACACGACACCTCGTAATCTGCAGGCCTCCAGGCTGAGCAGCGGTCGCTTGGTAGGCCAAGGCCCTTCAAGGGCTGCAGTGCCGTGGGGTTTGTTTATATTTACAATATCGGCAGGACATCATATACATTGTAGAACTGCTTGGGCAAACTCTGTGTGTTTGAGCTTAACAGCCAACAGAATTTGCAGGAAATTCAAGGCTGCACAACTCCTTAGTTTAAGTTGTATGTGAAGAATAAATAAAATTTGTAATTGAAAAAAATGCTAGTTTTGTGTTTATATCGCTTTCAGAATAAATTTCGCATTGTATCGCAGTTTCAAAACACATTACAAAGTGGTGAAAAATGAAAATACAGAAGTGCAGGCCTTTATAAGTATTTTGCGTAGTATCGTTTCTGCGGAATATCACCACCCTATGTTAAGTCTAGTTGTTACTAGTAATTGTTTTAAGTGTAAGAAAATGAATATATGCTTAATTTCACCAGAGTAAAAAAAAAATCATTCTAAGAGTAAAGATCGCACGGTTGTAGTTTATTTTAAAGAAACATATTGGTGTTTTCCTTTTCATATGAAATATAAATACAACACATTTCTAATTCTGGTGCCATAATGCCATTAAATTATGGTTTATTCTACAATATTTCTAGTTTTGATGCCATAAAGTCATTATGATATAGCTAAATATGTTTTTATGCAACTCGCATTTTCGATGTGTTATTCATAAAAGGATTCAAATATTTATGGATTCTTTCAGGCTAAGTGGAGTGGACATTTTTAATAATTAAATCTGCTCGGAGGAAATAATTGTGCTTGTCACATAAAGAACAATCTTATAAAACTTCTTGCAGTTTTATATTTATTGATGAAGAGAATAATAAAAGAAGATTACATCAACGAGAATACGTTGGCCCTTGATACTGTGCTGTCGACGTTTACCCTACATCAGCGCACTCCGTATTGGCCCAATCGGTGACGCGGGGAACTTCTTTCCAAGATCAGAGCAGTTTTTCTACGAAGGTTGCTGCACCCAAGCTGACACTTAGCGATGTAAGAGTGTAGGCTATTAGAACGTAAACACAGTCATTTCTCAAGACCTTCGAAATCTTTACAGAGCCTGTACTTGACTCGTTAATCTTCGCATGTTTTGAAACTAAAATCAGGCCGATGACCTCGATGTTAGGCCCCTTTAAACAACAAGCATCATCATCATTGAAACTAAAATTCGGAACTGGAGTCATTCCACTGCGATACATTGCGATATCGGCTGCTTTAATGGATAACACGAGACTTACAGTGTAAAACCGTGATTTTAGAAGCAGAACGCTAGCGACTAATCAATAGCCGTTCAGCAAAAAAGGTTATAATGTATTATCTGCGCACTTTTTAGCGATAGATTTACACCCTAGTGCTGAATCGGTCGACTTCGGTTATTTTCGAGATTCGTATTGGCAACCTTGAAAAAAAAAAAAAAAAGAAACTAAGAATCGCTTATCATCGCTGTGCGACATCTGGCGTACACTTTAAGTACTCGTACTGTTGTTGTTTACACAACAAAGCCAAACTATAGAATTCATGTTAGGAACAAGTTTCACATCGAGAAATGTTATACAGTATCATATATTGTGTGTGTGACACAGTTGTTGGCGTAAGATAATAAAGGTTTAGAAATGAAATGTCGTATGGCTTTTAGTGCTGGGATATCCCAGAACGGGTTCGGCTCGCCAGGTGCAGGTCTTTCTATTTGACTCCCGTAGGTGACCTGCGCGTCATTATGAGGATGAAATTATGATGCAGACAACACATACACCCAGCCCCCGTGCCATTGGAAATAACCAATTAAGGTTAAAATTCCCGACCCGGCCGGGAATCGAACCCGGGACCCTCAGAACCAAAGGCCAGTACGCTGACCGTTCAGCCAACGAGTCGGACAAGGTTTAGAAATTTCATATCGATCGATCATACTATCGATTCAATTCAGATTTCATTTCCATTAGGTTGGCAGTAATACCGGAACCGGCAGTGCTCCCTTCTTACTCCTCAACCGAGTACAAAAGTCTATCACTAAAAAGTGCGCGTACAATATTTAATGGAAACATAAGGCAAGCAATAAGCGTGTAACTCGTCAGCTAGTGGAAATTTAGACTGAGTACTGTGTGCAAGTTCTGGACAATTTTAATTAATAATAAATGAAATATCATTTTTGAGGAGAATAAAAGGATTACCTAGAACATGTAACTAAATTTTCAAAAAATTGGGCACAAATTCTTCTGCAATAAGCACCTAATCCAGGAAACAAGAACAGTACTATAACTTCGTGAGAACTATGAATCTGTTTCTGTCTAATACTTTCGAGAGAGCTGCTTCGTGATAAAATCGAATCAAGAACTCCCCCAACTTCAACACATGAAAATCACGTGAGAATAACTTGCCTTACCCATGTTTATAAACCACTATGGCTAGGTACGACGTACAGTACATTGTCGGAGTACACGTCGCTACAGGAAAGAGAATAGCTTGGAGGAAGGGGAGAGAGGGATGTTATCAGCTTTTACCTCGCCAGAATAAACACACGTAAATCACAGCCCTAGGAGATAAGCTTCCAAGTCCACTCCGACCACCAACGCGATAAGAACGTCGCCACCAGCAAACTACATTTTAATTATGCGGAAATAAATGGTATCCCCTGAAGAATACATTCAAGAGTGTTTTACAACAGCAGAGCCTTTTGTAAGAGAACAAAACTCCATCTTCATCAAAACGACCTTTTATACTTTTCCTTTATACTTTTCTTTTGTTATGTCCATTAACGTTGTGCTAACTCATTTAGGTTTTTGGCGACGACGAGGTAACGAATGGCTAGAAGTGGAAGGAAACAGCGATAGACATAATTTAAAAATGAGAAACCACAAAGAAGCACTTTCAGGGTTGTTGATAGTGGGAAATAATAATAATACTAATAATAATGGCCGTGCGGTTAGGGTCTGTACCTTACGCGGCCACGGCTGCTACGTGCCCAATCCTAGGCCTTTCCCATCCTTGTGCCACCGAATTGCGACGTTATACCACTCACTGACAAAGAAAACATCTTCATCGTCGAATGTTTTGGTTTTCAGTCTGCAAGTCTCTTTGAATGAACTTATCACGCCCACATTACTCTATTTACAACTAGGTCTGTGCCATCAATAGTTCCATACCTTTTACCTTCAAATCATTACGAAATGAACCTAGCCATCGTCGTTTTGGTATCCTTCTGCTTCTCTTACCCTTCAAAGCCAGGTCCATTGTTCTCCTCCATTCGCCTCACATTACTCCGCCACTAAAGGCCGATGACATGCACAGCTTAATTCATCGAGATCTTTCCTAAATACGAAGTAATTTCAACATTATTATTATCATCTATTGCTGACTGAGTTAATATTGCAGCCTGCTGACTGCTCTGACATGGACAAATTTATAAATCTGGTGACTAATCACTTAATTGTTGTTCTTCTTCTTCTTCGTCGGTGAGTGGTTCCGCGTGAACTACTGCAAACTCTTGCTTCATACAATCGAACTAACATTTGCATGTTTCTCACGTTACGTTGAATTATAGTACATGAAATGTATTCAGTTCTCGAGCTACAATCGTAAACAGAATTTTACATTTCAAATTATTTCGTTCCTGTATTTCTTTGCCATATTAAAACTTTTTTCTGGTCGTATCTTCTTCACATGTAAACTTCGGTTTTGTTCCGAGTATCTCATACTTACGAGCTACACATTCATTGGAGAGTTACACTCGAATACCAATGAAGAATAAAATAAAACTCATATTTCTAGTCTTTCGGCGTGATCTCAGGATTAGAATATTACCTCCCCGCTCGACTATTACGAGTTCGATTGCCCGCTAAGCCAAGTACGGTTATGAGGTGTGCAATGATGTGGATTCAGACTCGTGAAGAAAATTCAGAAGAGAATGAATTTAAAATTCCTACCCAAACATAACCCAGAGAATGTTAGGATAATAATTTTGAATTTCTGCTAAGTCACCAACGTGAAGGGTGGATGTATCCTCAAACAGCTCCACCGAAAGTTATACAGGAGAACCGTAAAAGCCGATAGCAACGTTAAAATGAGGTGTAACAGGAAGCTAAGGAGTAAGGTACTCTGCCATTGCTTTCCTCACTGAGCCAGGAAGTGCTACTTCAGAACAACTGACACTGTGAGAAACACCTTTCGTAACAGCCAGCCACACTAGTCGAGCTCAGAATGTATTCAACAAGAAATGGCAACAGGTAGTTTCTGATGTGAAATTAATCCTAATTTTTTTATGTCATATAATTTCAAAATGATGCCTTCGCTCCCAAGGCCTACTGTTTAGACTGAACTATGTCTTCTGATGTGGGCTAGAACAAACTTACTACATTCATTCACCTGCCTGAGTCTCATTCTTGGCTTTGACAACACGAAAGTGACCGAGGTATGAGTGATGCCATTCCTTGTGCAGCCAGTCCCTGTTACGAATGGTGTGAAGATGTTGCTCATAGAGTCGGTTGGTGCGGGCAATTTAGTGGGCTTGGTAGACTGATACGTAATAGCAACTTCTGACTCAGTGAGGAAAGCAACGGGAAACTACATCACTCCTCATTTCCCTAGTACGCCCTTTCAGTGACACCTTGGCCACCTACGACGGCTGATGGCGGAGCTGCTGAGGTCCAAACCAGCCTCTGGGCTGAGCACCCAACATTTTGAAAATGTGCGTTGCAAACTGTTAGACATAAATTTTAAAGGTAAAAAAAAAACACAATATTTTTTTTACTTGTCTAACATAGTTTCAACATTATTAGATCTCGAACTAATTAAATGATTGTAAATCTTTTTGTAATCATTAAAATAAAAAGAACGGGTTTCATTCTTCTTAACTTCATATTTTGTCACTCATGCAATAAGCACCCCTAAAATAACAAATAACGCTAGCGTTCTAGGGTTAAAATATCCAACTCCTTGGCTGAATGGTCAGCGTAGTAGCCTTTGGTTTATAGTAGAGGGCTCCGGGTTGGGTTCTTGGTCGGATCGGGGATGACAGACACCTCTAGGTGACGGAATGGGTATTGTGTTTGTCCTAACACATATCTCCATTTATATTAAACACATCACACTACTCACCAACACGGGAATACGCAATAGAGAATATAGTACATCCTCCCCATACGGTTGGCACCAGGAAAAGCATCAGCCGTAAAATTGGGCTTAATCGACAAATAGTGCCGACTTCAAGTAACTGAGAAAAGGCCAAGAAGAAGAGTTCTGGGGTTGATATAATTACATCCCAAATTAATAGTCTGATTTTCGATCTGGTATTGCTAGTGTCCAGACTAGAAAGCCAAGAATAACGGCCGAGAGGATTCGTCGTCCTAATCGCACACCTCATAATCTGCAGGTCTTCGGGCTAAGCAGTGGTGGCTTGGTAGGCCATGGCTCTTCAGGGCTGTTGCGCCATGGGTTTTATTGCTAGTAGTGGCAAATGTACCCGTGCTTCGCTACGGTATGGTACACTGTATACGGATATCGAAGTAAATTCCTGTATATGCAGTGAATAAGATGTTTTATTGCATGTCTCTTAACGTTATCCGAGAAACAATGTAGGCCTAAAGTGTGAGTTGCGGAAGCTCACTTGCCTACTGCCATTCACAATCGAGTTGGGAAGTTTACATTATAATGGCAGATCCCGTTGCCTACTGCGCAGTTCACAATCGATTTGGGGAGTTTTCGTTACAATGGCAGCTCCCTTTCCTACTTCCACACAGATTACAGTTGACGAATTTTTATTATAATAGCAGGCAACTTCCCTACTCCCAGTCAAAATTGAGTTGTGCTGTTATCATTATAATGACAGGCCCCTTTTCCTACTGCCAGCCAGCTTAATGCAAGTCACACCGAGTTGGTGAGTTTCCATTAAAATAGCAGGCCACTATGCCTAATGCCAGTCACATTTTAGATTGGTACATTTGTTTATAATGGCGGGAAACCTTGCCTACAGCCAAACACAATTGGGTAGGGGAGTTTTAAACAAAACTGCATGCTCTCTTGCCTTCTGTAAGTCAAATCGAGAAGGGAATGCCAGTTACACAGGAGTTGTAGAAGGACCCCATTCCTACTGCCAGTCAAAGTCGATGGTTGGGAGTACTGATTACAATAGGAAACACCCCTTTCACGATCCCTACAAATCGACCTCAATGTATATATATATATATATATATATATATATATATATACTGTAGATCGAAATACGGAAGTATACGCATTTTTACAATATTGCAGACCTTCATTTACAAATTAACTGCTGCTAAACTGTACGTAATATCGACAAACATATCGTACCATAAGACGTCGTATTTAGCGGTCTAAGTGGCTGGTCCTATGAAATTTTCTCGTATCTCATCTATTCATGGGTCAGATTGAGTTAGAAACGTTGACTAGAGTGACATTTGGGTAAGGTTGTCTAACAGCGCATTACTTTTCGGATAATTATGTGACAGCTACACACATAAAATTTGGCTCACATATGGCTACTGGGTGGGCCAATGTCCTTGTAGAATTTGATAATTCTATCTTTCCTATAAGTTATTCGAAGTATGAATTATGCGTGGAAAAAGTGAACAATTTACCTACAATCGAGAAACAGAGACAAATCTGACGTGTAAGGGATAGAGATAGGAAAAAATGTCATAGGACCAAAGTTTAGATCACTCCAAATTGAACGAGACTGTGCCTTTCGTTTCGTAATACGACTTACCATTTAGACACCAAGTACCTCGAAAGGAAGCTCTGCACCGTCATTAAAGTTGCCTCCATATTTCGATTCTTTCCGGGGGTAAAAAATAAAAAATGTACACATCTCGTAGTTTTACCGTCGGTTATAGGCTAAAAGCTATAATTTTTCCAAATTTCAATTTTCTAGCTCGTCTTGCTGATAATAAACAAGTACGTTCTCTATTAACTTTTAGTTTCTGTACAGGTAATGAATTGTATGTTCAGTAACGACAGCTAGGCAGGTAAGCAGTCGGTGATTCAGCTGACTTAGCACGTCATATGCTTATCGCACGCCGGCCACCTGACTCGCATAGATAATGGGTAGGGGGACAAAACATAATTTGTATTGTTGTCTTCCGTATTTGGAACACCCTAGCTGGTTTATATGAACTTACACTCTCAAATACAGAAAGGCTGTTACTTTGAAGATAATCTGATAATTGAACAGTTTACTGCCTCGCATTTATAGTTTAGAAACGGTTTACGTGAGTATTATGTATAGAAATATTTAAATACTGAATACAAAATCTTAATTCAAGTTGCCCTGTTGAATGTTTGTTCTTGGAGATCAAGGGCAGGGTGGCCTCGCCTTCCTTGCGAACATTTCCTCTGTGAGCATGAGTTAATGCGAAGTCAATCAGTGTTACTGCAATTTTTCATCGTGATATTGGAAAAGAAATGCTGCTGGATTATCCCTACAATATTATTCCCGAGGATGAAAAATTCAGGAAAATATAAAATTTGCGATAGGTTGAATCTTAAAACTTCCGTTGTGAAACTTCCACGGGGGTATCATGAAGTTCAAAATTCAAACGGGAACCGAATGTTCTATAGAAAATAAGACATTCTTGTATTTTCAATCTCCTCGTACAGAAACGTGTCATACATATTTCACAGTGATATTTCAGTCGATATCTATCGATCACAAATATGTCTGTAGCCAATGATACTGTCTGCCATTTAAGTCATCATGATAATACCGAGCAAGCTGGCTACACGGTTTGGGTTACGTAACTATGAGCTTGCACTTGGGAGATAGTGGGTTCGAACCCCACCGTCGGCATCCCTCACTATGGCTTTCACATCAGGCAAATGCTGCCGGTATATATTAATTAAGGTCTCGGACGCTTCCGTACCAGTCCTAGCCCTATTCTAACCCATCGTCACCATAAGTTCTCTGTGTTGGTGTGAGGTAACAAACAAACAAACAAACAAACAAACAAACAAACAAACAAACAAACAAACAAACAAACAAACAAACAAACAAACAAACAAACAAACAAACAAACAAACAAACAAACAAACAAGAAACAAATAATATCTGTTGATAATGTTCAAGCACTTCAAATAGTGTCGTTATGACTGTGATTAAAAAATGGATAGAGAATCCATGTATATAGAATACTCAGCCCGAAGGCTGGTTGGATCCTCAACAGCCCCACTAACGACTGTCACAGACGGCCTAGGCGTCAATGAAGAGGCTTAGTAGGGATATGAGGAGTGTGGTAGTTTTCCGTTGCTTTCCTCATTGAGCCAGAAGTTACTATTATACACCAGTATTTCAAACCTACTGAAAGGTGCGCACCAACCAACCCTATGAGCGACATTTTCATGCCTTTCATAATAGGGAGCTGAGTAAGTAGTGGCATTACCAGCAATGTTCATATTTCAGAGAATTATATTTTCAAAGCCTAGGATGAGACTGGGAGAGGTCAAGAAAAGTAACAAATTTATTCTAGCCTATACCAGAAGACATAGTGCACTGTGGTAAGCAGTATGTATCAACAAAAGAGACAGAGAAAGTACTTACGAGCACAAAAATGAATAATACGTAGAACGGAATAATAATAATAATAATAGTCTGGGTCCTTGGCCGAAGGTCGTCAGCGTACTGGTCTTCGGTTCAAAGGGATTAACACGTAGAAAGGAATAATAATAATAATAATAATAATAATAATAATAATAATAATAATAATAATAATAATAATAGTCTGGGTCCTTGGCCGAAGGTCGTCAGCGTACTGGTCTTCGGTTCAAAGGGAATAACACGTAGAAAGGAATAATAATAATAATAATAATAATAATAATAATAATAATAATAATAATAATAATAATAATAATAATAATAATAATAATAATAATATAGTCTGGGTCCTTGGCCGAAGGTCGTCAGCGTACTGGTCTTCAATTCAAAGGGCCCTCTGAACTGGAGATGTAACATTTGGATACAGGCACTCGTATTTAAGCATCTTTAAACAGCACCCGAAGGTGTTGGGATTCGATCCAGCAAACATGAGAATAAGCGATGAGTACCTATTCATTTACATCATGCGGCCAATCACACACAAAAATCTTATAAATAAAGTTGTTCGTGTCTGTTTGTCTGTTTGTTTGTTTGTTTGTTTGTTTGTTTGTTCCACCATCACGTCGAAACGGCTGGATAGATCTCAACCAAACTTCATATTTAGAGTCTACTCACCCCGGGGAAGGTTTCGATATGCATATCATTTTAAAATCTTTGAAAAGACGGGGGTTTTATAGGAAAAATATAAAAATAATAGGCTAATATAGGCAAAATATCGAATTTGTCGTATAAGGAAGAGACAAAGCTCAATTTAATCCTCTTGACGCAAAGAACAAAACTCGGTGAGCCCTACGGGCCCGAAAACCATGTTTTAAGGCCCTAAAACCAACCGTTACGGAGATATTGGCACCACACTACCTCTGCTCTAGGAATCGGATAAAGAAATGAACTGCCGTAACCATGGCAACGTCAACTCCAGGATTCTAGAGCAGTGAGATTATGTATGAACGTTTGGGCATAGCTGCCAACCAAAATTGGTACAAATAAGACTTAATATCTGGAAAAAATATACTGTTGTGTAAGGCACTCATAGGACTCCTTTGGGCGAGGATGGAAAGTATAAAAATCTTACTATATATAGAAATGGAAGTGTGTGTGTAAATGACACATCTCCTCCTAAACCACTGGAGCAATTTCAACCAATCTTGGTACACGTATTACTTACTATCGGGAGACGATCACTGTGGGGGGTAAGCCATCCCTAGCGCCCTTAAGGGAGAGGGTCAGGGGGGGGTAGTTACAATAATAATAGAGAATAGTGTCGAATTCATAGTTTTCGGGGTCACTGAGTTGAAAAGTAATACTCTAGAATTTTTAAAAGTCCAGTCCCCTTTTAGGTGGGGAACAAAGGATGGGTGAGATATAGAAATAATTAAAAACAGTTTCGAATCCATAGATTTCAGGGTCTCTGAGATGAATAGTATTACTCCGGATTTTTGCAAGTCCAAGTGGGGAGCGAAGGGGGTGAGATATAAAATTAATCGAAAAACTACATATAAAAATCTTATCTTCTTCTTCTTACTATATATAAAAACTGATGTATGTGTGCGTGGGTGTGTGGGTGTGGGTGTGTAAATGACACATCTCCTCCTAAACGACTGGAGCAATTTCACCAAACTTGGTACACTTATCAATTAGTATCAGGAGACAAACCGCGTGATGGTAAGACACCCCTAGCACCCTTATGGGCAGGGGGCGAGGGGGGTGGTATAAAAATAATCTAGAATATTATCGAATCCATAGTTTTCGTGGTAGCTGAGATAATTAGTGACACTCCGATTTTTTTAAAATTCATGTTCAGCCCCCTTTGGGGTGTGGGTGAGGGGGAGTGAGATATAAAAATAATCGAAAACAGTGCCGAATCTACAATTTTCTGGGCCACTGAGATGAATGATGACAATCCAGATTTTATATCTCTTAGTGGTGGTGGGCGGGAGGGGGGCAGTTTCATTGACAGTTGAAATCCTGTACATCGTATCTATAGTGCGACGGCTAAATACATATAGTTATCGCTTATTAATTTTTGGCAGGATCAAATACTTCCCAGTCGATTCGAGCTTCCATAAGGACGAAGTTTTACTCGAAAATTAAATAATCTAAAACTTGAAATCAAACAAATCTAAATAATTTTAAAACTACATAATAGGTCATAACATACCAATCTGAAAGTCAAAAAGGAATTCTATAAAAATTCACATCACACATAACTAACTGGTAATGCAAATCTTAAAGGTAAATATTCAGAAACTATCCGGGCAACGCCGGGTACTACAGCTAGTATTTCAATAAAGTGGCCAGAGAACATCAATTCAGTGGATGTCTCTGTTCACAGTGGCAATCCTTAATCTCACGACTTTATATTTTCGGTATGTGCTGGAAATGCTTCATATTTTAAGTATCCATGGCTTGCGTGACTGCCGAGCAAATTGGCTGCGTGGTTTGGACCGTGTAACTGTTGGCTCGAATTCGAGGGATGGTAGGTTTGAACTCGGGGGCTGGGTGTATGCCGTCCTCAACATATTCATCACAGGTAGCCCTATCCTCACAGACGCACAGATCACTTATAGGCGTCAACGAGAAAGACCTTGGTCCTCGGAGGCCATATGCCATTTTTTTAATAGTTCGGTTTGGCAATATCTAAATGGAGACCTATCAAAGGTAATACTGGGCCAATCTCAAAGTTGAGTAAGTTTCAACGTTCTGTAGTGCTGTCTATGAAAGGATATCTCATCCTAACAGCCGGCCCCGCAGTGTAGGTGTAGCGTGCTTGCCACTTACCCGGAGGCCCCGAGTTCGATTCCCGGCTAAGTCAGGTATTTTTACCGGGATCTGAGGGCTGGTTCGAGGTCTACTGAGTCTACGAAATAACAATTTTGGAGCTACTGACGGTGAGATAGCGACCCCGGTCTAGAAAGCCAAGAATAACGGCCGAGTGGACACGTCGTTCTGACCACATGACACCTCGTAATCTGCAGGCGTACGGGCTGAGCAGCGGTCACTTCGTAGGCCATGGCCCTTCGGGGCTGTTGCGCCATGGGGTTTGGTCTGGTTTTGATTTTTCTCGCCCTAACAATGACAAACGTTTTCCTGCGAAGAAAAGTATCCAGAGGTCTGGATCAACTCTCTTGATGATGATGATGATGATGACATATCACTCTATCTCATTGTTAAATGATCTTCTAGATAGCACTGCGGAATATTCGGTCTTCAGATGATAAACTTTCTACTATATTTCAAGAAAGTTCTGTTTGTTAAGGAACTGACGCACAATAATGTGATTTATGAAAGCCACGGGCAGATGTCTGATTAAGGACGATCAAGTGATATAACGAGGAAAAATAGGAAAGTTGCAATGTTCATAACTGTGTGCACGACAGCATTCAGTTCGATGTGTTACGAAAGTGAGGAGAAGGATAAGACTGTTGCAAATCATGTATTAATAACGTTATTAGTATTACGTTCCATTAAGTATTCTTACGGTTTGCAGAGACGATGAGGTGCCGGAATTTTGTCCCGGAGAAGGTCTTTTAACGTGGTAGGGCATCTAGGCACCTTCAAATACTATCGGACTGAACCCTCCAACTTGAGCTCAAAATGTCAGGGCCCTTCTGTCTGAGCCACCCAGCCAGGCTGTCACAAATAATTCACCCGTTATATGTCCGGCTCCATGGCTAAATGGTTAGTGTGCTGGCCTTCGGTTCAGAGGGTCCCGAGTTCGATTCTCGACCGTGTCGGAGATTTTAACCTAACCTTAAATGGTTAATTCCCTTGGCTCGGGGACTGGATATTTGTGCTGTCCCCAACATTCCTGCAACTCACACACCACACATAACACTATCGTCCACCACAATAACACGCAGTTACTTACACATGGCAGATGCCGTCCACACTGGAGGGTCTGCCTTACAAGGGCTGCATCCGGCTAGAAACAGCCATACGAAATTATTTCAATCAATCTTACTGCTACTGCTATGGAAAAATTCTCACACTTTTCCTAAATTGTCGGCACTTGGCAGGGGATTGCAAACAAGTGGGACAAGCAGATGTGTATTTACTTCTGAAACACACTGTATTACGTTTTATGTTCGTCACCCTCTATATAACTCAAGTTATAAAGCGCATAACAGCGGAGTGGGGGTGGAAGTGCGTGACAGCCGAGAGGCACAGTCAAAGACTTCTTACTAAGACGGCCACGATTCGAATCCCGGTCAATGCACTTGGGGTTGTTGAAGTGAAAAGTCACATCTGTATGGTTAGGCCACGTACAAATTAGACGTTCCGTGACTCCGATCACGACATAAACTCTCTTAAAACTACAGCCTAGCTTGATTTGCTCTTTTACAGCACATGGCAGCTGCGAAACTCCAGTTGTTTGCCACGTTCGAGTTTCGATTTCCAATTTCAACAGCAAGGGGTTGTTTACCTAAGCGGCGTTTTCCGTGACTCTCACCCTCTTTTACACAAATGATATACAGTTAAACACACAAACACATAAATAAGTGTCACTTCCCTCTTTCGCAACATTCTGCCTCGAAGAAGGGAATGATTAAGTTTAACAAAACCTGTACTTTCACACTAGTTTGTTCTCTCTTAAAAACCTGGATGACAAAGTCTACATGCTTCACCTACCTTAAGACTTTCCTGCACCATGTCAACACATACAGCTTCTTGTATTTGTACAGCCACCGCCAGTTCAAACAAGCGACCATTCCTTTTCTTATCATCTTCACCGCTATTCAGAGCCATCTGCATTACGAGTGTAGTACACGATGCAGAGTTCAAAGTAAACGATGGTAGCAAACAGAGTAGATTTATTTACACCTCCAAAATACTTTAAAAATTACATCAATCGCAGTCGAAGTGTTGTTCTTTTCTCGGTCGTTAATTGGGGGATAGTATTACTTCAGTTAGGTTAAATAATGTTGAAGTAACGTGGAATGAGCTATTTTATTAAACCAGTATATTTACAAAGTGTATTCTTCGCGAAGATATTCAATAAATATTCTTTTAGCACTCTGAACTCATATACAGCAAACACGAAAAAATCCTTCAACAAACGAATGATACCTGAGCTCCTTGCTAATACCGTATTGCCGAATTATTTTCTTTTAAAATTTAAAATTAACGCACTTAACACGCACACTCACTACACTTTTTTCACTTCAATATTTTACGCAAATCCCACAAGTTTGATACTAATATTTTTTATTGTACGTTAGTAGATACAATACACTACAGTGTGTCGGCGGGCGTATTACTTCCCAGTGAGGGCAGCACGCCTTGCCGGTCGTACGGTCAGCTAACTACTGGCACATTAAGCGCCTATGACACAATAGCCGGTGCAGTACACCTCTCGCACAACTAATTAGGACATTGCTCACAAACTGATTAGTCGGCCCGATGCAGACACGGTACACAACACTTTATTTAAATATACATCCGTAATGTCCTCATCAGAACTCCACCACTTTAACGGACGGCCTTCATCCAAAAACTGAGGACACTGGTCAAAATAGGCTTAATAATTAATGTATTATTTAGACAGATTCCTGTCTAAAAATATATGAAAAACAATATCAATAAACCTAAAGTCATGATCCACACAACCCACGATGCGCCTTAGGCCTCTCAAACGGCTGTCTAATCAGAAAGTGAATAGATATTGCTGAGTAATGTGTTCAGCCTAGCGATTTCCTCGAGCACATTAGGCTAGAAATAGTTCACAGAAGGCCGAGCTGAGTGGCTCAGACGGTTGAGGCGCCGGCCTTCTGACCCCAACTTGGCAGGTTCGATCCTGGCTCAGTCCTGTTGTATTTGAAGGTGTTCAAATATGCCAGCCTCGTACGGGTAGATGTACTGGCACGTAAAACAATTCCCGCGGGACAACATTTCCGGAACCTCGGCGTCTCCGAAAACCGTCAAAGTAGTTAGTGGGAAGTAAACAATAACACTCTTCTTATTATTATTATTATTATTATTAAATAATGAAGGATGTACCAATATTCAAACAGTGGAAACAATCTAGAGATACTGCATGTTATTTACAACTGTTACTAACTTACATAGTAAACACATCACTGTCAAAAGTTCAAGTACTTACTATGTGCATAGATGCTGCGCACATTATAATGTTTGTGCAGGGATCTCAAAGTAATACGTTACTGGTACTAAACCAACTAATTCAGTAATTAGCAAAAATAGTTGGCGAGCTAGTTGGCCGTGCAGTTAGGGTCGCGTAGCTGTGAGCTTGCTTTTGAGAGATGGTGAGTTCGAATCCCACCGTCAGCAGCCCTGAAGATGGTTTCCCGTGATTTCCTATTTTCACATCAGGCCAATGCTGGGACTGTAACTTAGTTAAGACCACGGCCGCTATCTTTCCGATCTCACTCCTTTCCCATTCTTGTGTTGCCGAAAACCTTGAATGTGTCAGTGCGACGTTAAACCACTAGGAAAATTTAAACAGTTTGTGGGATGGAAAGAAGAATATTGCCCACCCTTACAATCTGCACATATTGGAGTCTCCCCCGCAGAAGGCCAAGTGTGGGCGACTGCTATTGGGCAGGGTATCCCAGGAACATACTAGAGGACAGTGTGCAATACCTTTGATCATACATACATTCTGCAATCTGAAGAATTGCCCGGCTGAGTGGCTCAGACGGTAGAGTGCTGGTCTTCTCAGCCCAAGAGTATGGGTTCGATCCTAGCTCATACCACCAGTATTTGAAGGCGGTCAAATCGGCAACCTAGTGTTGGTAGATATAACGACACGTAAAATAACTGCAGGACAAAATTCCGGTACGAAAGCGTCTCGAAAATCCGTAAAAATTAGTAGTTTTAGGACGCAAAACAGTAACATTCTTCTTATCCTTCGTTTGAGAAATTGCACTAAAATATTTAACAGAATGGAATATAATTACTAATTAGAGAACAGAGTCATGTTTTCCATCATGACACTGCGTCTTTAGTCACTGCACTAAGTTATCCTACACTAACGTTATTTCATTGCCACAAAGAACTTTGATGATTTTTTCGTCTTAACGTTGGATAATTCTTTTTTGAATTTTGGAGAAGTTCGTCTCAAGTCAAGGAAGGAATGGATAATAGCTTATGTTATAAGTAAGAATCTTTTTCCTGAGGACGAGCCGCTAGAGACATATTCAGTTAAAGTGAGCGTACCAAGAGAGAGAGAGAGAGAGAGAGATAGGGAGAGAGAGAGAGAGAGAGAGAGAGAGAGCACTGAAGAACACAATGATGATAGAAATGTCAAGCGGATTTGCTTCGAATTGACCTTTCGCATCAAAACGGTGTGCGCAGTAGAGATAGCAAGCTTTATGCCATTCTAAACGAGTGTACAATCCATTTTACAGCAACATTTATTGTCAGCCGTAGAAGAGAACAATAACTAAACGTTTGTACTGAAGGACTAGGATAACATTTCTGGACAATAACAGAATAAACGTGATTGTTTTACAATCAAATTCACATTGGAGGCAAATGAAAACAGCGTCTCATGCATACCAATGGTGAAGAAATGTTTTATATTACCAATTACCTTTCAGCTTCAAGTTCATTTGTGTTTATATCACAGATTTACAAACGTAATTTCCCTTCCTGCGATTGATGAAACAAGTTAGTCCAGCTCTTTAACAAAATAGTCAGCGTTGTAGTCTTCAGACCGCTGGGGTTTTGGGTTCGTTTCTTGGTCGAGTCATGCGATTTAAATCACGTGTGGTTAATTCCCGTGGTATAGATAAGTTATATTCCAAACATACCTTCAAGAATACACTTCCCTACACTATAATGACGCCCAATTTACATCCCACAGCAAAAAACCGAAAATCCTCACCAACCCTCACCAGAGATTTTGCCTTTCAAGGTCAGCACCCTTTTGCAAAAAAAAAAATAAAAATAAATAAAAAGCAAGAAAGTTCGCGGATTTGACAGAAAATCAATAGTAAAGAGAAAATGGTAGAAAACTGTTCTGATTTTTCTATAAACCCCCAGTCTGTTCAGAGATTTTAAAATCATATACCTATCTAAACATTCCCCTGGTTGAGTATACTCTAAATATGAAGTATGGTCGAGATCTATCCAGTCGTTTCGCCGTGATGGTGGAACAAACGGACAGATATCTGAAAAATTGGCAAAAAAGAAAAAAACCGAAATTACAGACAGCGGACCCCCAACTTTATTTATATAGATGAATAAGGAGGTGACTGCATTGCTAAATCAAATTGGCTAGAAAAAGGGACTACTAATCCTGTTTCTAAAATAAATTATTGAATTACAGGAGAACTATAGGAATGAATATTGTTTGGTGCATTAAGAATACGTCATCGTCATTATCGGCCATTACAGAGAACTATAGCATTATGGATGCAAGGAGGTATTGCTAGTATGATGTAGTAGAAGGTAAAAATTATAAATAACTCAGTAATTAAGTTGAAAATCCTTACGACACCGTAAGCAAAATGAGGAAGACTTTTTTTAGAATTTACTTTACGTCGCACCGACACAGATAAGTCTTACGGCGACGATGGGATAGGAAAGGCCTAGGAGTGGGAAGGAAGCGGTTGTGGCCTTAATTAAGGTACAGCCCCAGAATTTGCCAGGTGTGAAAATGGGAAAACATGGAAAACCATCTTCAGGGCTGCCGACAGTGGAGTTCAAACCCACTATCCCCGGATGCAAGCTTATACCTGCGCGTCTCTAACCACACGGCCAACTCACCCGACAATGAGTAATTAAACGTGTTTGTAGCATATATTAAGAATATCTAATCACCATTATCGGCTCTTACAGACAACTGCTGAGGATTATGAGTGCAAGGAGGCCCCACGTCACTGTGGGTGTAGGGATATCACACGTCTCATTAACATCTTGGTGATGATGGTTAGACGTTTACACGCCTTTAAAGTGAACGAGCCTCCACGAATTTTGTTGTGGCAGGGATGATACAATGAATAGCTGGCTGAAGGAAGAATCTCTCTGATCCAACATATGAACAGCTCGTTGAGGGTCTGGTCATGGAAGGAATTTCTTCGTTACATAAATGGATACTTGTCTAAGAATTTGCCTTGAAGGACATCCATTCAGTACAGTTGGGTAAGTCGACCCGAAGCGGTGTGACACTGAAAAACATTGATAATAATGGCCTGTGGCCTTAGGAGAATCCTGGTGCAGGTCTTTCAGGTTGAAGCCGTATAGGCGACCTGCGCGTCTATGAGCATTGGGCCCTAGCTGAGATGAATTATAATACACACACACACCCAGCCCGCGAGCCATTAGAATTAACCAATGAAAGTTAAAATCCCTGACCCGGCCGGGAATCGAACCGAGGACCACCTGGACCAAAGACCAGCACGCTAACCATTTAGCCATGGAGCCGGTCATTAAAAACATTGATTTGTTAAGTTAAATCACCCTTTAGATAATCTGCTGTGTCACTTCTTCTTCTTCTTAGCCTTTTCCCAATTACCTGGGGTCGGCACTTTGCATGGATTCGGCCTAATTTCACGGCCAGATACCTTTCCCGACGCGAAGCCTAGGGGGTTTTGTATTGAGGTATTTTGTTGTGTGATGTGTAGTACGTAAATGAAAATGTGTATTAAGACGAACACAAACACCCAGCCCCAGAGATAGGGGAATTAACAGACGTGGTTAAAATTCCCAACCTGCCCGGGATATGAACCCAAGGTCCTTTGAACAGAAAGCCACTATGTTGACCGCTCAGACAAGGAAATGGACTTCTTCTGTATCATTATGCAAAGTTAGTTTACCACCGGATCAACAGAGGTTGAGAGCTCATTGCTTTCTTTCTATACTAGTGCCTACTATTACTAGTGCTTGAATCACAACCACCGCAACCACCACCTTCGATTCTTGAGTAAATAAACACTGCCTCAT
The DNA here is from genome assembly GCF_040414725.1 of Anabrus simplex. Classification (NCBI taxonomy): domain Eukaryota; kingdom Metazoa; phylum Arthropoda; class Insecta; order Orthoptera; family Tettigoniidae; genus Anabrus; species Anabrus simplex. Next base: position 566,511,051 of record NC_090265.1, on the reverse strand, counting down.
AAATTTCCCTTATACTGGAATATTATTAAAAAATACTAGAGGCCTGGTTTCATCAACGTGGGTTAATTAAACTGTAACTTTGCATTTGTTAACTTCGGCTTAATACACCTAGCTAACTAACTAGTTAACTAACACCATATTAACCCTCTCTGGAAACAGCTACCGTAGCAATCAAGGAGGCTGTGTCTGAACATTAGAGGTTATGAACCTATCTGTGTCAGTGCGGCGTAAAGCCAATTGTAAAAAAAAAAAATGTAACCAACAAATTTTTGAAAAATTAGATTTCAGTGGAAATAGGGTGTATCATCACGCCTCTGTGTTGTGGTATATCTTACATATTCACTTTAAGCAGGTTTACAGCCAGCAGAACTTTGTCCTCCATGGTGCAAGGCTGGAACAGTCAAGATGATAAAAAGTGCTCGTGTTGGTTCATCATCAGCTGAAATAGATAATTTAAATAAAGGCCACAGACGAAATGACATCTATACTTTGAAATATTTTCTTGACATTTTTTGTTATTGTTTTTATTTTTGTTATTACACTAATGTTATTTGCTATAATTTTTGTTTCAAGTGCGTGTACAGGATTTGTCTTCTGTTATATACAAACGTAAGACATATTTGCATGATATTTTCCACTGTATCACTTACAATTCACACTTTATTTTAAAAACGAAAAACAAGTTGTTTTGATAGATGAAATCATGTGCACACTTGCATAAGTAATTAATTCAAGTAGTGTATACCATGAAAAAAAAAATAATGTTCCTCTCCCCTGAATAATTACTAATTTGTTGTTTACATCCTTATTCCGGGGAGATCTATTAATGAGCAGTCAATAAGTAAGGGGACAAAAGATGATGTAGGTCTACTTCGCAATGAATGTTCACTTCCATAAATATGTAAGGAAAATTAGAACCCTAGCTTCAACCGAACCAATCTTAATAATTTATCCACGAGACACGTACCTGTTTACCATAGCGCTGAAGTATGGAAAGTTACAAGCACCGGCTACTAGAGGAAGGGCGGAAGCTGCGAGCTGTATACATTACACGGTGAGGGACTTCTTTGATGAGCTCCTCTCATAAGCGAATGGGGAGATGTAGTGAGGGGAAAACATGAAAATGAAAGAGAAATATTATTCCCACATTACGAAAGGTAAGAAGGGTTGGGGCCCTAAAAGGTACCCTGAGGAAGAGAAATTGACTAAAATGAGTTTCACGGCACATGGAGTGTGCTTGATGTTAGTCAGGAGAATCTGCGACAGGTTTTCTTTTTCAAGAGAAAACATTAGTTGAGTAGCCACATAGGCGGGACAGATATAGGGGAGAATCATCTGATAGGATCAATGTTTAAATGTACTACGAGCACGCTAGAGACTCCGGTCTTGATTTCCTGTTATCGCGATTATATTACTGCCAATCAGAACGTGCAAGTTAGACAGTTGACTATCGAAGAGCGAAGTGACTAGAAGTAGCATATCAGGGAAGATTCAGCTTCAAGATGCTCGTGACTTGATATCAAGATCATAGCCAGAAAACTTCGGTTTTACAAGGAATCCGAACCACACGGACGTGAGATTCAGTTTCGAAAATCTCATATGCATTGGCCGCGACCAAGCAGTGGCCACAATAATAATATTTAATAATAATATTTAATAATAATAACAATAATAATAATAATAATACCGAGCGAGATGGCCGTGCGGTTAGGGTCCGCAGCTGTGAACTTGCATTCGGAAAATAATGGATTCGAATGCCACTGTCGGCAGCCCTGCAGATCGTTTTCCGTGGTTTCCCATTCCCACACCATCCCTCCACCGCCGTAAACCCTCGATGAGTTAGTGAGACGTTAAACAAGTAGCAATTATTATTATTATTATTATTATTATTATTAATTTATTTATTTTATTCTCGTTTAGGGTTATGAAATCCTACGTCAAGTAACTATAAGGCATTTCTGGAAGCTTTTTTTGCAGCCCCAAAACGTTGCATTCTTTCTCTGGCCGCCTGTCTTCTCTCTTCTGTCCAGCCGCTATTCTGTTTTTGCTCATCGCGGAAGCCCTTACAGTTGTTGATCACAGATCTGTATTTTGATCAGTTAGAGATGTCCTTCTGATTCAGTCCCATGCTCTTGAGGTCCTTCCTTACTTCCTTGAACCATTTATCCGAGACGTTAGGTCCGTTATAAAACACATTAAAAATCTGCTTCGTTACTCGGGTTGCATCCATTATTATTATTAATATTATTATTATTATTATTATTATTATTATTATTATTATTATTATTTCCGGCTCCATGGCTAAATGGTTAGCGTGCTGGCCTTTGGTCACAGGAGTCCCGGGTTCGAATCCCGGCACGGTCGGGAATTTTAACCATCATTGGTGAATTTCTCTGGCACGGGGGGCTGGGTGTATGTGTCGTCTTCATCATCATTTCATCCAAGACTTGCACCTGGCGAGCCGAACATGTCCTACGACACTCCAGGCTCTATGAAGGAGTATTGAAAGAAGAAGAAGAAGGAAGAGAGAGAGAAAGAAAGAAAGAAAGAAAGAAAGAAAGAAAGAAAGAAAGAAAGAAACAAACAAACAAACAAACAAACAACGTTACCGAAGAGTAAATACGAGCCCCCTGGTCCTCAGTAGGCCTAAACGACAAAGAAGAAGATTATGATTCATATTATTATTTTGTTCGAAAAGACAATAATTATTTGGCCTAATAATGTTTAAAGTACACAAATAGATGACGATGTTTGTTGTTTAAAGGGGCCTAACGCCTAGATCATCGTCCCCTTATGGTACGAGGTGCAACGAAATGAATTGATAATTAAAAGTTCAAAATGTATTCCCTGACTAGAATCTAAAATGAATGATGATGAAAAATTAGCATGAATCCAAAACAATCAGTGGATCCAATTATTCACAATGCCTTATCTTCTGAGATGATGTTTGTTGTCCAAAGGGGTCCAAAATCCAGGTCACCAGCCCCTCATAATAGTACTAATCACTGGTAAAGCAGAACCATGGTGTTCCTCCCATAATGGTACTCATCACAGGTAACGTAAACTCGTGGTGTTCCTCACACGGATAATGTACAGCCATGGTATGTCACACATAAGTTAATGGCACCACTTAAAGCTAACACAGACCCATGGCGTTTCTGACATAAGTGCACCAATGACAACACACAAATAGATAAGTGAAACATTGATATACAGAATGTAACAATAATGTACTCCCAAACTTTCACAACAAATTCTTTACACGTAGAAGAAGAAAATATGTTATACAGACGTGGGTCCAGAAACGCCTTATTTCCATGTTAGAACTTATCTTCTACAAGTCTACGTAGTGCATTTATTATAGGAAACACACAGGAACGGAACGTACCAGAATACCACGTGAAACACTTTCTTACATGAAATGTTCAAAGTGGCCTCCGACATATATCAACCCGCCGTCGCACTGAATCCCGGATGCGCTGATGTATTGTTGGACGGCGGGTTGATATATGTCGGAGGGCATTTCGAAAACTTCATGTAAGAAAGAGTTCCAAGCGGTATTCTGGTACGTTCTATTCCTGTGTGCTTCTATGGTTAATGTACCATGCACAGTACTAGAAAATGGGTTCTAAAATGGAAATAAAGCCTTTCACAACCCTTTTCCATATAACATATTTTTTCTTCTACGTATGAGGAATGTGTCCTGAAAGTTTGGCCGTACATTATTGTTACACCCTCTATATATAAGAATATTTTTTACACTCTGAAGTAATGACTTTTAATGCCGGGAGTATCCGAGGACAAATTCGGCTCGCCAGATGCAGGTCTCTTCATTTGACTCCCGTAGGTGACCTGCGCATCGTGATGAGAATGAAATGATGATGACGACGACACAAATACCCAGCCCCCGTGCTAGCGGAATTAACCAACGATGGTTAATTGGTTCCATGCCTGGAATCGAACCGGAGATCCGTGTGACCATTTAGCCACGGAGCCGGACTCTGAAGTTATACAATGGTTTATGGTAACTATGACCTCGACAGTGTCCACGTAAGCGCAGTGCGGCTGTTGATAACTATTTCCGTGATTGCTTTTGACCAAGCAAGTGCTTCGCATAGCCGTGTTCGTAAATAAATACATTTAAAGGGTTAAAATATCTTGAATATCAGCACCGAGATCAGGGGGTTGTGGAATTCGTCTCATAATAATCGACGTTATCATAACATTCCCTACAGAACATACAGGCCTACAGGTTTGGAAAATAATGTACAGTACTTATAGCCTACTTCAGTTCATACTGTAAATACCTACTTGCACAAAGCATAATACAGGTCTAATATTTAAATATTAAATTTTTGAAATGAACTAACAACACAGCAGAATAGAAAAAATGAGTAAACATCGCGTAAAATGGAAACGTCCTCTAAATATAAATATAAACAATTTTTTTCTTAAAATGAAAATATCCACCTGTTACCATTTCTAGATGGATGCAGCATCTTTGCATCTGGTTCCTGTTACGGGATAACACAAAATGCAGTTTCAAGTGAAGTCACAATTTCATTTATTTTTGTGACGGTATGGAAGTTGATGAGGTGCTGAGTAATGACATTCGGAGCACGACTAGAGCACCGGGATGTTACTAAAGGTGCTATTCATTGGGCTAGTCATGCTGCAATAGCACATTCTTGCTCAATTGGGAAAATAATACCTAGTTGCCTCACTCGTCATCTTGATTGGTATACCTTATTATGGCGCAGTTTTCGGCTATGGCAGTTATCCTAGATTAGTCCGAACCGTCCGCTGATTGCGTAGCGTAGTGGTCTTCAGTACAGAGGGTGCTGGGTTCGATTCTCAGTAGTACTGGGGATTTTAGCCGTGTATTTTAACCTCCATGTTCGTCTCAATTCTTATACACATAAACAAGCACCACAGACACACTTTCGGAAGAGAATGCATACCTCCATGAAAAGTTGACGTCAGGAAGGGCAGCCGGCAGTGAAACTTGCCCAAGTCGATACCTTGTTCCAACCTCAACTAATTGGGAAAATATTCGAAGAAGAAGAGAATAATAAGTCGAAGATGAAGAAGAAGTGCTAGGAAGACTATCCCTAAATAATATTAAGGTATCCCCTACTATCAAAGTGAAATATTCGTTTTCTTAAGAATACTAGGCTTAGGTATGAACTGTTTGCGAATTTTGGCTAAAGAAGTGCTGTGCAATCAGAAAAAGAGCCGGCGATGAGAGTCTTTTCATTACGGAGCATAGATAAGCCCACAGAGCAGCGGTGCGTGACAGTGTGCGAGGACTCAGGGGTAGGAGATAAGGGGGAACTAAATAACATGGTAGAAAATGTACCAAACTGGAGGAAATACTTCTCGATAAACAAGTCGCGTGTTTATGCCGAGTCGCTTGTAAACGTGATGTAAGATCATTTCCATTCCCCCTAACAGACGGAGGGTGAATGTTTCATGAAGGGTTGGGCTTGGGTTGCTTTATGAGGCTGGCATCTAGACACCATGTTAAAACAGCTAAATACAGTACTGCTGGGCTTATATCACAATAATACGGAGTGAATTTCGATTTAGATCGTACGATCTTTACAATTACATTAATTTCGACACTGATAAGGGAAAGTTTCTGAGAGGATAAAAAATTAAGGTTCCAATTGAGGCGTTTCTTTCTTCTTCTGTTTATACCGCCCTTACAGCAGGGGTCGTGGGTGCGAACTGTAATCGGAGGGATGTAATCACTATTTTGTATTTCTGACCCCGTG